>NC_065526.1:7714143-7722115 GCF_006386435.1 Epinephelus moara | reverse complement strand
GATGGATTATCTCGGTAAAGGAGAAGTGCTCACTAACACAGATTTAGACAGATTTGTGAACAATATTTGAGGGAAATGGTCTTTTGTGTGTATAGAAAATGTTTTAGATCTTTGAGTTCAGCTCATGAAAAATGGGAGCAAAAACAAAAGTGTTGCATTTATATTTTTGTTCAGTGTAAATGTTTGATAAATAATTTGACTAGGTGGATTAAGGCAAATAATTCTGAAACTTGCATCACTATCTTGTAATGCAGCCTTTAAAACCAGGAAGAGATATTTAACACAAAACAACATCCAAACTCTAAGACAATATCTAGTCTCATCACACTATTGATATAATACTGATATATTGCCCAGCTTCACCTACAAGTACGGGAAAACCACACATTAAAACCTTTATGTTGCCTACTGCTTGCTGAGAGCTTGTACCATTTAAAAGCTGCAGAACAGACAACATAGCTTGAACCACCATTTGGAAACAAAGTCATCCGACACCTGTAAGCTAATGAGCTTTCAGCTTGTCTGGTCAGGCCTCATGCAATACCAATGAATGGATGTACAACTCAACTTCACTGAATTATGACTGGACTTTTAACCTTTGCTGCTAAATCTGGTGTGTTTTGAGGCCAACTTCACCTTCCAGCCTCGCCAACAGCAGCAGTGTGGACTGTGACAGGTATGCCGGCAGAAGGCAGATGGTGTTCTTGTTTAAAATTGAGTGCTGAAGCAACTACACAAATAAAAGCCATTACTTCAGCTAAATAAACAGAGAGGTAGGAGGCGGGGTTGGGGGGGGAGGGTTTGCTCCATCTGTAGGATGAGCAGCGCAGTGATGCATGGCACACTACATTTCTGGCCTAGTTTGTGCTCCATCAGGCTCAGCCCCAAAATTATTTTTCACACAAAGGATGTCTTTCACTGGACTGAAACGTGATAATAGGCAATATATAAATGTTATATTGATATCGTGATATGAGACTAGATATCATCTTAGATTTTAGATAGTATTTTAGTAGTATGTGTCGTTTCCCTGGTTTTAAAGGCTACTTTAAAGTTATGTCATTTTCTGGACTTACCAGACTGTTCTAGCTGTTCTAATATTTCATTTGTATCCGTTATACTACTGTGAATGTCTGAAGATTCATGGGACTTGTAGTTGTTGAGCACAAAAATCACACTTTAGAAGAAATGCTCCAATTTTAATGACAAAGTTCATCCATTTAGCTTAAAATATGGAAAGAAATCCTCATTTCAAACACTTTTTTCCAAAATACAAACTGCACTGTTCAGCAAATGATACTGAAACACAAGCTAAATCGATACCTTTAAGCATGTTGTTCTTGCAGCCAACACACCAGAGAATTTATGGTACGGAGCAGTTACAGAAATGTAGAGTCAGAGGAATGTTAAACAACTAGACTGAGGCCCATCTACAGGCGACCACGGACAGACGTATCTTTGAATGACAGGAGTAATTCCAAATAAACAGACACCTCATAAATCTTTAATGCACCACACACACACACACACACACACACACACACACACACACACACACACACACATGCACACAGAGCTAGTCAGCCAGCCAGTCCCCTTTCCTCCAACTCATACTTTGAGCCAGCACATGCTGAATTATTCATGGATCACTTGTTGGATTAAGGAAGAGAAGCCGAGCCAGAATCAGCATCCATGGAAATTAAAGAGATTTTCAAGTCTTCACAATAATAATAAAAAAAGAAAATCCCTCACAAACACAGAGCGCTACGTTGATTATTCGCTTGGAGACTTGGATCTTTCAGGGAAAACAAAACAGGCTATTCTCTATGGATTGGGTGCTCAAACAAAAAAACACCTGACTACAGATACAAACCGGAGTGGAAAGGTGGTATCCGATTACACCAACGCTGCCTTCACTGGCCTATCCTCTTGCTGATTGAGGTCTGTAAACTGTCATCAGGCACCAACACTGATATCTATTTTAGTTGCTCAGCAATGTAAAGCTAAATACTACTGAATCCTGCAACCAGCCGTGATAATTATCATAAATGTGTCCGTGCACATGATAAACAGTGAATAGGTTGTCTGACGAGCACTCAGTATAGCTGACATTACATTTCCACTCGTCCCTTTTCCATCGTTTAAGCCAGTAAACAAGCATGACATCATAACTGGAGCATGTCCCACCTGTGCTTCTTGACTCCATTGTGCTGGGCGGGTTGGTTGCCATGGTTACCTTCCCCTGACATTCCGGCAGGCCCCCTGAGTGCGCTGGGATGGCGGAGGCTGCTGAGAAGGGGGGTGTCTCTCCCCTCGTCCTCTTCACAGGAGTGACTGGCCACGGACAGGAAGCCGCTCACCGAGAGCTCCGACTCCGACTCTGTGGGATGATGAGAGGGGGCAGATGCCAGGTCATGCCAAACGCTCGCACACGCATGCACATACAGGTTCGAGTGGCCAGGCTCAGAATGCTGCAGCCTGAAGAGCGCACTGTCCGCAAATAAGCACTCGTGCTTGAGTTCCTCTCCCACTTCCCCCTCCCTGCTGCCTGCCAAACCCCACCTGAGGATTGTGTTCCACTGAGAGGCCACACAGAGGCTTCATTTCCTCTAACATTGTTTGCTCTGTGCTCGCTGGATGCTACTCCTCCCCTGTCAGTGACCATACAAGTACTGTCACATACTGTTCACAACAGGATTGGAGAATAGTGTGTGTACAGTATGGCACTAGCTATATGCGAGTCACTAAAGCTCACTTTCACTTGCATCCTGAAAAATGCATCACATGTAGAGTTTTCATGGTGGCAGCAGATACAACATGGCTTCATAAACATCCTCTGCACAAACAAAAACACGTGATTGGGTTTTACACTCTCACCTCGGCATGTTAAAAGTCTCATGTGTATGCGGAGCACAGTTTAGAGTCTGCGGGCAGAGTGTCTTTAGCTGGTAGATAACTCAGGGCTATCTATGAATTATGCAGTGATTCCTGAGACAGATTGGCCCATAGTGCGCAAACATGTTGTAGAAGGAAGTCTTGTGTAAATAATCACAATAGTGAAGCTTTTGGCTACACAGAGAAGCAAACTTTGTACGACTCAATTAACCACAGTCATGTTGCTGATGGATGCCTGTATGTTATCAACGTACAGAGCAGTGAACACTGTCAAATAATTTATTTCAACTACTGATCAACTGTACTTGAAGCAGTAACGGCATCAGGCTGATCACTATCTCATTACCCTTCAGTATAAGACAAGAAGACATTGGCAGCACTGTCTGCGCAATCTCAGAGACAGACAGAGAGCCAAAGCTGGTGTATACACACACACCTGCTCACACACAAACACACACAGTAAAGCTGTATTTTTTAACCATGCTAATTATTCTATCACTGAAGTGAGAAGTGGAAACTGTGAAGCAGTTACATACCAGGACAACATGCAGTGCTGGAGGCGTTTGTTCCGACACAAATAAGTTAATAAAGGTTACAATTGTTCTGAAGTCGCCCTGTAGAGCTTTCTCGCAAACAATCAAAGTTATGTTTACATTCATTGTTACTGGAGATACATTGTTTATCCCTGAGGCCTGCGAACTTGTTAAATGCCTTCCTCATACACCATTTGGAACGACGATGTTTTAATGTTTAACACTGTGTGTTGTTTACATCCATGTTTGCAAGCTTGTACTTCTTCTTCCCTGCCCCGCTTCTTTGCACTTTACTGCCAAACTATCGAGTGTTGTCATAATAGTGTGAAACCAACAGCAGGAATGTGTAAAGCTTTGCCGGTATACTCGTGCATATGGACGATGCAAACAAAGCTAGAAGCAATGCTCCATAGTGCTACCAGAGGGCAAAAACTCTACGATACCTTTAAGAAACTCAGCATGCAGCTCAATGAACAATCCATTTAAAAGCTAACTGATGTTTTTCAACCTGGACTCTGTTTTCCCATGTTTTTGTGTCCAAGTAACTAATGGAGACAACAATTTTTGAAAATGGTTGTGAGAGCACTGCAGCTGGTCGAGGCAAAACAGACTGCAGTGTAACATTAATGGGCAATTGTACATCGTCAGTTTACATCCACTATAAATGCTTGTTTTTGCCACTGACAGGCTCAGATTATTATTCTAAGTGTCTGACAGCCAGTGGTGGACAGTAACAAAGTAAATTTACTTGAGTACTGTACTTAAGTACATTTTTGAGAATCTGTACTTGAGTATTACTTTTGGGGGATACTTTTACTTTTACTCCACTACATTTGATACTCGTTACTCGCTACTTTTGCCCTTACGTAACCTGATGAATTTTCCTTTCTTTCTTTCTTTTTTTTTTGCTAAATTCTGATACCAGAGAAAATAAACTGTTTCTGCTGATTCGCATATGGTTTGCCTTAGCCGTATTGCTGTACCTGTACTACGTCATGCTTAAAATGAAACTTAACTTTGGCGGTTCACATCCACATCATGCGATAGCGGTGTCGATGACTTCAGCAGCGATGGAGGAAGAAACCGACGGAGAAACTGTCCCCGGCCCCGAGCAACCATGGCCATATCTCAAGCCCATGTTTGAGGTTTTTGATACGAAAAATGATTCATATCAGTTCAGGGTTTTTTTTTTGTTATTACAAGCAAAAAAAAAAATCTTGCTCCACTGGCAGATTCTTCTACTTATAAAATTTGCTTGAAACAATATGAAAATTGTCTAAAAACAAGTTACTTTTTAGGTGATGTGTTTTATTTTAAGTGTTGTGAGATTTGTTTTGACTAGAAATGAGACATTTTGACTAGAAATTAGACAAATATTCTTGGTAAGATTTTGAGTTTTTGCAGCGTATACTTCATGATGTGTTCAAATGTAACTACAAGAAAAGGAAATTTTGGTTTTTGCGAGAAAAACACAGTTGGGGAGTGAAATTTGTTTTCTTGGCAATATGAAGCAATTTCATTTGTTGATGAATGCAGCTGAGTTTGTGTTCTGAGGCTTCTTGCCTTTATTTGTTTATTTTTGAGCCATAAACATTTCTGTAGCAGAATCGCGTCAGAATGACAATAAAGCTACTTTCCTTTCCTGTATTTCCTGAGATTTTTTTTAAGTAGGCTACTTTTACTTAAGTCATTTTTTAAGCAAATACTTTAGTACTTTTACTTAAATAATATTTTGACTAAGCTACTTTTACTTGAATTAGAGTAATATTTTACAAGGAGTATCTGTACTTTTACTCAAGTAGTGAAGTTGTGTACTCTGTCCACCTCTGCTGACAGCATTATGGAAAGGGCCCTACAGAGATAGATTTTTTTGTCAAAGAGTAAGGGTTCGGTTCAGTTCAATTAAACTCAAGTTCGTTTGCCCCCTAAGTGCGGTTCATTTGGGCACGTGTGATCACAGTAATCGCACTCAGATGTTCACCAAAACAACTGAACTGAGACCTTCTTGAAGAGGTGGTCTTGGTCTGGCTGTAAACAAACTGGTGCAGTTCGAACGTGTTCCGACCTGGATCTGAACCAACTACAGTCACATGACACATTGTTTGGGTTAAACATGAGCATGTTACAGTCCTGGAGGATTATTAATGTGCACCTCCTCCTGTACTGCCTTAATATGCACATTCAGCACATCCAATGCATCAAAACATTGTTTTCTAGGTGGAGCCGCGCCTCGTTTTCAAACTGTATGGTTTGACTAAAATGAACAATGACAGCAATATAGTCCACGATGAGCAGCACTAAAATCAACCTGCGTAGTTGCCCCTCCATTGTGACATTAGAAAGTGTCACATTTATCTTACAAGTGTACTCTTCTTCAACGTTTGGTTTACTTCCTGGATTTTTCCCACATGGAAATTCTGACCAATCAAGAGCAGCTTTCTCACAGAAGGCATTTGATCTGGTCCATAAATGCTGCCGTGAGAACACGAACCAACTCTAGATAATTATACAACAAAACTATTCCCTGATTCAGACCAAAGGAGACAACTCTAGGTCTGAAAGCACCCTTAGATCCTTTTTTGTTTAACCAGAAACAGCCAAGAAACCACCATCACCAAACCCACCGGACTCCATTTTACCAGTGTAAAACATACTTCATTTAAAGTAAACAAAATCCCAATCTCCTATCCCATCTCAATACTAGATCAATTTTGAAAAGTCTTGTTCCCATTAGTCACTTAGGCACAAAAACATGGTAAAATAGGATCCAGGTTGAAAAATATCAAAGTTACCTTTAAACTCAATATTACTTTAAGTGCAACATCAGTAAAAGTAGGAAATAACCAGGGAAGAAAAGGCTTCAGATGATGCTTGAGATTAAATTCATCTAACTGATGACCTAGCCACGACACGTTATGAGGAACAATGTGTAGTTCACTGATCTGCTGTAACCCCTGTAGGATATTAACTTCTTGATTACTTCACTAACTGTCCCCCTTGAGGCTGCTGACCTGACAAAGCATCATAGAAGTCGTCTCCAGTGAGGGTACTGAGGGTAGACGACCTCCTAATCTTACACAGGGACTGCTTGAGGTCGTGGTGCTCAGTTGCCAATGTCTGCAGAGCCTCTGTCAGAGCTTTGTTCTTCTCCACCTCCTGCTCTAACTTCAGGCTCCACACCTGCAAACACAGGACCACCACAGAAATAAAACACACACTAGAGACAAAGTAAAGTAAATAAAAGAATATGCTCATGTACTTTGATCCAATGTACAGACAGAATGGAAAATCTGGCAAATTTGAGATTTACTGATGGTTTGACTGATAGGAAGGTATTGATCTGCTTCTGTTGCTGCCACAGTGTGTGCGTCTTTGTGGTTCTGATGGCAGGTCATTGTTCTAACCCTGCCCACATATCTGGTTTCCTCCAGTCGGAACCAAACACCCCAGTCTTTGACAGCTCTGTAGCCCAGGATTGAGTGTCTCTACAGGGCAACCTGAGCCAGGCCACTGTGGAACAGACCAGATCAGTGTTTCCTATTGTCTAACGCTGTCTTTGTGCGTCATTTACTGACCAAAAAGAAGACAGGCAACTTCACACAAATCCACAGATGCTAACAAAAATAACGTGGAATAAGATAATGGCCATCTTTCTTAAAAAATTAAAACTATCATATAACTTTTATGAATTTAATACATTTTCAGAAATTATAAACGGACAAGAAAAATCATTCACAATCACAAAGCAAACAAAGTGCACTGAGGAAAATAATGCTGCTCATAAAAATGGAGCATAGCCTCCCCTGTTAAAAACCCTTCCAGAGTCACCTTGAGGAAGGCAGCAGAGAGAAACAGGAGCTTGTAAATCACACTGTAAATCTGAGACTGCAAAGCAGGACCATCGTCTTCTATTGAAGAAGAAAAGTTCATCCTCATCTCTGATACTGCCTGAAGTGTTATCAGCTGTGTGCACAGCCATGCACAAAGAAACACCTGTCAACGCATCTGCTGATGTGCTCAAGGTTGGTTATAAATTGTGCCTGTGTATCCGTGACTCATCAACTTCCCTTTTAGATGTGTGGCTATAACCATCATGGGGACAATGTTTTAGTGATCGCCATGGAGATTTTATGTGATCAACAAGATGAAAAAGACATTTTCACTGATGTGAAATACATGTCTATGTGTCTATGATTTTGCTAAATAG
Source organism: Epinephelus moara (assembly GCF_006386435.1). Lineage (NCBI taxonomy): Eukaryota > Metazoa > Chordata > Actinopteri > Perciformes > Serranidae > Epinephelus > Epinephelus moara. The sequence goes on along the minus strand of NC_065526.1, from coordinate 7,714,480 downwards.
TTCTCATTTTGACATGACTTCTTAAAGACAGACAGACAGAGAGACAGACAGACAGACAGACATCCTGGCCACTTTATTAGGTACACCTTCCTCGCACCAGGTTGGACCCCTTTTTCCTTCAGAGCAGCCTTAATTCTTGGTGTCATAGATTCAAGAAGGTGCTGGAAACATTCCTCAGAGATTTTGGTCCATACTGACATGATGACATGATGAATCTCCCGTTCCACCACATCCCAAAGGTGCTCTATTGGATTGAGATCTGGTGACTGTGGAGGCCACTGGAGTACAGTGAACTCATTGTCATGTTCAAGAAACCAGTTTGAGATGATTTGAGCTT
>NC_065526.1:7547900-7713382 GCF_006386435.1 Epinephelus moara | reverse complement strand
CCCTTCATAAGTAAAGAACAGTCCCTTCATAAGTAAAGAACAGTCCCTAAAGTGCGGTGAGGTTTGTGGGCCGTTACCTGCCACACAGAGAGAAATGTGAACAGCTCGTTTCTCCTCTGACACATCACATACCTGTGTGCTGCCACAGTTCGGCTGTTCAAGTACTTTTGGGCAGTCATGACGCCAAGAAGAGGACATTATTGGACCTGGAGTCGGACTTCAGAGCTGTCGCCGGTAAGCTGTTCTTGCGCCGCGCAGCACTATGAGCCTCCGCCGTATTTGACAGGAATAGATTCCCATCTGTGTCTGTGACCCCCGTTCAACCCACAACCGGCAGGATTTGCCTTTAGTTTCTGCTGCTGGTTGAAATCTGTACTGGCACAGCGTGCTGAATGATTTATTTTGTGCGCACAAAACTATTTTTAGTCGCAAATGCGAGTAAAATTTTGTGCGCACAAAACTATTTTTAGTCGCAAATGCGAGTAAAATGCTGGCACGTAGAGCTCAGTGGAAAACAAATCACTGTAGCATATATAAACAAATCGAACCAACAAGTAAAAAGAAATTAATAATAACTTTCACTGCTTAAAGATACTCAATAGCTCAGTTCATACCTGAAATGTCACTGGATACAAACCACTGCAGCGGCATATCGAGAGCCAGGTGGCCATCGCGCGCCGTTATTGGATGTCGCATGGACACTCACGCTCTTGCGATTGGACTTTGATCTTATCCCACAGTAGTGGTACCTGAGGTACGTAGTACTACAGTACTCCAACATTATGGTATCATATGTACTCTCATGTTTTAGTACCTCGGTCAGTGCAACACTACTATGTAGCAATCATCATATCATTCCGGCAGACAACGTGAGAGCACAGACGCAGCTCGTGGATCAGAAATTTCAGCAGGTGGATCAGAAATTTCAGATCCGTGAATTACGTTGATATCGGAACCCGATACCGATACTGGATCGGATCGGCCCCATCCCTATACTCAGACCAGCCCGTCTGACACCAACAACCATGCCACATTCAAAGTCACTTAAATCACCTTTCTTTCTCATTCTGATGCTCAGTTTGAACTTCAGCAGGTCGTCTTGATCATGTCTACATGCCTAAATGCATTGAGTTGCTGCCACGTGATTGGCCATTTGTCTTAATAAGCAGTTGAACAGGTGTACCTAATAAAGTGGTGGTGAGTGTATGAATACAACGTATGTAGATAATGACCCTGACTTACTGTCAGCAGCTCCAACATTATTCCAGGAACATAAACTGCTTCCGACTCTCGTGTGGTGGAGACCAGCCACACATGATGGATGAGGCAGTGAGAGCCCTGAGTGACACATTCACCACTTTGCTGATTGTTTTTGTTCTGATCAGCAAACTTCAAGGCTGCTGATACGGCCTTTGGTAATGAATATCGATCCATTCCAATCCACGCATAATCGATCGGAGCACCCTAATACCAGCTACGGGTTTATTATGTAAATACATTACCGAAATACATAATGTAAACCTGATTTCTCTTGTGCCCAAGACTTTGACTCGATGAAACTGACTCATGTGCAACAAAATTCAGATCCTACCTCTGCAACAGAGAGCGAAAAAAAAAACCTCTGGTGGGAACATTTCACGCTACATTAAGTTTATCAGAACTGAAGCATTCATGACCTTGCTAAAGCACATATCATCACATTTACAACAAAAAACAATGTAACCAAATACCCACAATCACACTGAAGTTATCCACGTGCACTTTATATAGACCTGTATCCATGTGTGCTTGAAGATACACCTGGACTTGACTGTGACAGACGCTAAGAAGCAGCCTGGCACCCACAGTCAAAGACAAACTAACACCTTCACTCTTAATGTGTCATCGCACTTACTGTACTGTATGTTCAGCCCCGACACGTTCTGTATGGAAACCGTGGAAACCACTGACAGTCATTACGTCTGTCTCGGTCAGATTGATCTTTATAAGGGGACTTTTTTTTTCTCATGCATATTACCATGGTAATGAAACAAACAGCTTCACTATTTAATGAATTTTACTGACTGTTTAAAAACACAGTAGTCTTCAGCTCTTTTTTAAATGACTGTACTATGTATAATTGAAATACACCATTATACAGTACAGTAATGTATATAAAATATAGTTTACTGTAGTTCAAATTGTGATTTGGCTATAGCCATGACTGTTCTTCATTTGAGTGTCAATTAATCAACTCCAGTGAAATACAATCCTGTCAGCTCCTTCAGCTTGTGCATTGCAATTTGGCCCTTTTTGCCTCCTGTTAAATTGTAGGCTGCTGCTTTATAGTCGTCCATGTTTCCAGATGGTTCTGGTAATCCATGGTTTCTGCTGTGAAATGCTTTCACTGTAGTTTTGGGCACAGTTTCTTCGTTTGTTTTACACATAACTCCACCACAGACTGTGAGTTCATTGATGTTATCTGTGACGTCCTGAAATGTGCTCTAGACTCTTATTAACACCATCGCTCACGTCACTGGGGATATGCGTCGCCCAGTTTGTTTCCATATCTTGACCTTAGCAAGATGGCTGCATGCCATGGTCGCTCATGTGGAACACAGTATCTGTATGTTTACACAAGTTAAACCTGAGGAACACCAAGTTCCACTGCAGCATCTCATTGGCTCGTTTTTGGCAGTTTAACGAGACTACGTTTCTCACTGAGAACATTCTCCATGTGCACTCAGCACACGATTAGTCGCCTAATCAATGACTAATCAACTATTAAAATAATCGGTGACTATTTTAGTAGTCAACTAATTGGTTTGAGTCTTTTTCATAGAAAAGTACTATAAAAGTACCCCAAAATACTCTTATTGCAGCTTCTTACGTTCAAATATTAGCAGCTTTACACACTCTCCCATGACGGTGAACTAAAACCCTTTGGCATGAGTACGAAACAAGACATTAGATGACATCATTTTGGGGTTTGGGAGAGACAGACAGACATTTTTCAACATTTTAACACATTTTTCGATAAAATGATTAGTCAACTAATCGAAGAAATAATCGACAGATTAGTCGACAATGAAAATAATCGTTAGTTGCAGCCCTACTCAGCACCAGCCTCAGGTAGCCAGCTGGAAGTAGACAGGTTACCATGAGGCAATTATCATGGGAGTAAAGTTTAAAAAAAATCAGAATTACCCTAGTTTTAAATTGATTTTCCATATTTTGTCAGGTATGAAAAGACCCAAAATGAACACTGCAAACAGACTACTTACTATAAGCACATTCTCTAAGCAGCACTTGTAAAGGAATGATTCTGTCCCAAGCTTTTTAGCCATAGAAGCAGTTGATCACTGTAACCGTGATCACTAGTAGTTTCCACTGTATAGTATTGATGTAAATCAGTGATGTTCAATTCTTATTTAAAAGAACTCAGAGATCTCTATGGTTTTCCCTCCAACTTTAAGATCTGTCCTTCCACACAAATACAGAAGCAAGTTTGAGGAAATTAATTGGCTAAGGGAACCACTAATCTATTGAAATGCAGCATTATCCTGCTGTTGTACAATGTTTTTGCAGATCTACCATTTTGCCAAAATGAATACGCTTCCTATCAGCAACAGTAAAAACACACCGTGACACTGGATAATAGGACCCATTTCAAATATCAAATGTGTGCCAAAAAGGACGTCATTGAGAGACCCTGATTAATTCAAGCCTCTTTTTAAATGTGCGGTCTAAAGTAAAAGAGCTCGCTCTTTAGGAGCCTGTTATTACCTGTCCCAGGCACTTGGCTTGAGAGCCCATCCAGGAACGATACACTTTGTTGTGTAACTATCCCAGCCAGCTCTTTCACTCTCACAGCATCCTCTCGCCTGAGCACAAACAGCGCTATTTTAAGCCCTGCTGAGGCTGTGTGCAGTAGCTGTTGCTGGAGCCTGGGAGGGAAGCTTCTCCTTGGCCAACACCCCAAAGGGTAGAGCATTTACTTTGTTCTGAAATTTGCTTTCTCTGCTGAGGGGGAGGCAAATCTCAGGGGCACATTCATTATAGCTCCATACAGTACTGTACTATGCAATAACTGTAACTAACTGTATTTGCATATCTTACTGCACGTGACTACATGATGGCTGGGAGCTAAGCAACGGAAAAATGATTTTATTTGAGTATGACATGTGAGCAATTACACATAAATACTTCCAGGTACCTCTCTAGATAAGATAAGACTGAATATACACTTCCCCCTCTATTCAGATCTCGTATGACCAGAAAGAGAAGTCAGCGCAGGGACCGACACCAACATTAGTCTCTCCTGTGTGAGAGTCAGTGGGTCAGTTACCCATGTGGCAATGGTTGAAGAAAAGTCAAACTGTTCTTTGTGCTCTCTCCAATCCCCGAGGGTTTGAAGGACAATCTGCTTTCTTTCAAACTGTAGACAAAAAGTAATGACTACAGAGAAAAAAGGAAGCTTTGCTGCCACTCTCCTGCCTTCAGAGCAATCCAAACTGACAGACACGCTTATCTGCGTGTCACCACTATGTGGTTTCACGCTGTAAGCCTCCATTTGTTTTCTTGACAGGTGTGGAAGTCTGCCGCCTGAGAAACACCAAGAAAGGTCGGGCTTATAAATCTGTGTCAGGTGTCTGAGAGTTAGCAGCACAAATCTTTAAATGCCACTTTAAATGCCGTGTCGTCCCCGACCAGTTAAACTCTGCCCTGCATGTACTGTATAAATGTGACACTCACTGGCATAGTTTATTTCTGCAGCTGCTGCTGAAATGGGTCAGACCACATTTACTCCGCTGAAGGGTAACACTGCAATTGCTATAAATCATGCTTCTCCATTTCACATCTGCCCTGACATCAAAGCACGACGACACAGCACATGACAGCTGTGTGTGATGCACTGTAAACAACGAATGTGTAACTGGCAGCGACAGAGGCATCTGTGGCAAGACAATGGGAATGTGGGATTAGAGTTAATACTGCCTAATACAGCCAATCTCAGCAGTGTAGAAAATATAATCCAGTTAGAGCATGTAGTAGAACCAGCTTAGCATGAGACCAGTGGATGTGACATGCTTGTTAAGGCATTTCCTTCTTATTTTATTATCTGCTTGTCAGAAATTAATTTAGTGTCCATTGTTGTGACACTTGCAATGCTTCCTGGGTGATGAGGCTGCATTAAATGTTCTTAGCCTCCCTGTGATAACAGCGCCAGGTTATTCCTTGTGACAGGACGGCAGCTGTTGCCAATTGATATGAAGATGGAACTGCACACATCACCGTGTAAACATGCTGCATTTGGGCATTGTTGTGCAGTTTTATATCCAGCTGACTTTCAAAGCAGCATCTTACTGTATCTGATGGGGAATGAAATCAGCTAGTTTCACCTTATTATACAAAACCACACACATGGAGACACAGGAGTGAGTAATCTCCATATAATTATAATCTCAATTCCTGCTTTGACAATGGTTTTACATTTTGACAGAGTGCCAATTTCAAATTAATTGATAATAAGGGAGGAAAAAAAGGCAAGACTAATTTATGATCCCTCAGCTCTTAATTCAGGTGCTACATCACAGAGAAACACAAAAGCACAGCTGCTTTTAAATGGTTAATGTCTATCTTAAAAGAGTAACTTTAAATAATAAGTACTCAGTGTAATTTAATCTACCCCTCTTCATGCTTTTACTTTGACAGAATTCATTACAGTACCAGATGATGTCAGTAAAAAGATGTAATGAGCAGTGAAAGGCTCAGTGCCATGTCAAACATGCTCAATTTCACACTCTGAATCAAGATGATTAAATCCATAAGAATGATTTCAGCATATTAATGAATAGCTTTCCACTGTGCCGACGCTTCAGACCAACCATCAAACAAATAACACTCTAAAAACATCAGACTGAATCCAATCTATGCCAAACTTCAAACACTTTACGATACAGTTAGTCATCAGGGACCAGCCCACTGCAAACACAGCCGGCCGTATAGCCGGCAATAAAAAATGCTGAGATGCGAGAAGATACAAGAAGTGTTTGGTTTGTACCTGTGTAGATAGTGGATGAGAGTGCCGTCACTGTCTCCTCTTTCTCCTGTGCTCAGATGCTCTGGCATGTGGAAGTGTGCCTGCGAGCGTGTGTTTTCACTGTGCGAGGGTGAATGCATGCATTTCCAGCTGAGCCTGTGAATATGCACGCGCTTCAGTTCCTTCGCTCAATGCACAGCCTCTCCCTAGAGCGGGAGTGTGTGGATCCAAGTCTAAGGGTGTCTGTGTGTCGGTGTGTGTCTACACTGATCTGCGCGCTGAATGCAGACCTAAGCATAAAAGCGGATCTTGCCTGTGTCCTTCCTACAGACGTGCCAGTGATTACCACACTGTTCTACTGCTCCCCCCACCCCCAAGGGCACGGCACAGCCACTGGGACAGGTGGACAGGGACACACACAAACTTCAAACCTGATTGGTATGAGGGAGCTAACGTAAAGGGGAGGGGCTTGAGGATTTTGTAATCATTCAATATAACTTATTCAGCCAATAGGAGCCCAGCACGTGGGGGAGAGTATGGGAAACAACGAGATGAAGATTCATACAGATGCTAGTCTAAAAAGAAAACTAGATTCCAAAACAAAAACATCACAACACTTTCACATTCATAAACATTACAATAATATAGTAATTATTAGAAAAACCTTTGCAAAGTTATTATAGTTCAGCTGCATTAAAGTACGTGTGAAGACTGGTATCACGGTGGATAATATAGCGACTGTACTGTGTGGTGTTTGTTAGTGTACATGCTGACACAGGCTCGATTAAGATGATGAAGATGTTTCCCTACCTCCTCCTGTTTTGACAGCAGTTCGAGGCACAGTTGGAGAGCAGAGCAGGTTTCAACGGAGAGCTCACTGGTCTCTTTAGCTTTCAGTAAGAGAGGGGCAGCCAATGCTTTTAGAAAAATACAGAAATCATATTTTCAGTGCACATGTACAAATTGGGCTTCAACCACCAGTTTTTTTTTTAATATTGATTAATCTGATGGCTATTTTTATGATTCAGTAAGTACGTTTACAAGAACTCATAGCAAGGTTTTGTCTGATCAACAATCCACACCCCAGAAATTTGCACACTGAAGTACAGAAGGAAACCGAAAATTCTCACATTTGACAAAACAGAAATTACGCAACTTTTCCGAGCTAAATGAACAATTACAGAGTTAGGGGTTAGGCCACTGATGTCCATTATGAGCCTGTTTACACCTGATATTAACATGTGTTTTGGTGATCTGAACACAAATGGAGAACTGAGACACATCGCCGCACACACCTGTGTCCATCATGCCTCTCCAGCTGACCACTGCTCAGATTTCACTTCTGCTTACATCACTCACACCAGGAGGACAAAGGGCTCCATGCAGTTATTACGTCCTCACTAGCATGCTCGTTAACAGTTGTGTCTGCACAGCTGGTGATATCGTCGTCAGCAGTTAAAAATGACTCTTTCCATGGGGCAAAACGACAGGTGGTCACGCAACGCTTCATCCAGCATGTCATAAAAGGGGCAAGTTATAGAGCATTGGTGCGTTGTCACAGAAATAACCATGTCGTCCTTGTACTAATGATGTGGTCCTTGTCGGGGATGCATCAAGATGCACTGGCATTTACACGACAAAAGATACGTGGTCAAATCCCAGACCACCTCAGCAGGTGGTTCAAGTGTTGAGCTCACAACTTGTATTTAGCACTATCCACTTGTGATTAAATCACCCAAGACACATGCTAATACCACATGTAAATAGGCTATTAATGTCCAAACAATGCCTACATGTGACCTCTCAATATTAGAGTTATTGTGCAACCACTCGAGGGATCCCGACCCCCAGGTCGAGTACCACAGGGTTAGGATGAGGTTTATCTTTATACTTTGCAATTAATTTTCTGCCCATTGGCTAAACAACATATTTACAATTAATGAATATACCAGTGCTGATTTTTTAATCACTAGTGTAAAAGGTTAAAAGAAATGGGCATTGGATTAACCACATCAATACGTGACCAATTCCAGCACCCTTACCACAGTTCTCCTCATTCTTCACCATTGATAGAAATATTGACACTTCACCCTCCAGTTTCTGCTGGGAAGCGCTGGCTGCCTACAAGAGCACAGGACAAGAGAAATACATTGGAATCCTCCTCCCTAAACAGCACTACACCTTTCTAAAAAAGGTCTGAATTTAATCTTACCTGAAGTGCTTGTGACAGATTCCTCACTGCTTCATCACCTTCACCACTGATAATCTCTTCTTGGGTGCAGTGACGAGTACTATAGGACGAGTGTGCCTCAAAAGCATCCAACCATCTCTAAATAAACAAATACCAGAAACATTTACTACGTTGTCCACCCTCGCAGATATATTTAAGACAATCAGCTTGTTCGGGGAGGGGGTGGGGGGGACAGCAACAGCATATAAGGTGAATCTCATCTCACTTTTCTTGTTGCCACTGAATCTGTCTTTGAAGGGACCTTAAAATTATGAACAGTGTCATCAAAGCACCTGAGCATGAAGAAGCAATGATCCCACGGTTTGACCTAGAATGACAAAATGAAATTACTTACAGTCATGCATGCTGCACTAGATGTCAAACATCGCCATGTCATAAGTACAAGGTAATCACAACTGAAACTTCTAAGCACTGAGCATCCTTGGACAGTAATTTATGACCCTCTAACCTCGACCACCTACCATGCAGTAGGCTTGTGTCAGAGACTTACAGCCCTGTTTTCTGACACCAGCCTGCGCATCAGACCTAGAAATATAAACAGATTAGAGATAAGACAAATGCATTTTGAGAACTTTCTGACATGCGTCCACAGTCAACGGAGAATCAAAAAAGGTGGACATTCTTCTTAAATCTAAGTAAGCAGGGTCCTCATTTAGTAACAGCAAAACTATGTCAACACATCTGTTAACAAACCCTTACACAACCCGGGCAGTATAATTCAACTGTCGTTTATCCAGTTGTGTGCTCAGTACTTCCCACACATGAATTATTGGTAAGAAGTTACAGTATAAAACACTGCTGCATATGCGTAGCACTTCCTGAGCACACAGGTGCAGTTGAGCTCTAGTTCAAATGCGCACATATACCCAGGTGTGCTTCTCCTCTCTTTGTGAGACTGTGAGAAGTGTATTAAATCAGGGCAGCACAGTGGTGCCTTCAGTGCTGAGTTTGCATGTCAGTGTGGGTTTTCTCCAGGTACTCCAGCTTCCTCCCTCTGTCCAAAGACATGCAGGTTGATTGGTGACTCTAAATTGCCTGTAGGTGTGAATGGGAGTGTAAATCTGTCTCTGTGTACCTCACCTGTCAGCCAGTGTCAGCTGGGATAGGCTCCAGCAAACCCGCGACCCCTAACAGGATAAGCGGTTATAGAAAATGAAAGAATGAATGTTTTATATCATAACGTTTCACCAAAAATGCATGTGTTTTGTTAAGCACTGAGCCTATGACTGGATAAATGAGACTTGGATCATACTCTACAGGTTGTGTGAAAGTTTGCAAACAAATGTTTTGATATAGTTTTGCTGTTGTTAAATGAGGACCCTGACTGCATAAAGAATGTTCACCTTTTATGGATTCTCCATTTACAACAAAAGCGTGTGAGAGTTTTCTTCACGAATTCAAGGTAACATGCAGTGAGTATTTGATTTACAAACAGTCATTTGGTGGGTGATGTATTCCATTAAAGTTCAATTATAAAACATGAACAACTCTCTTTCAAATCCAGTGTGAGTGCTAAAATTCAAATGTATGATGTCACCAAGTATAAAGTCTGAAACTGCACTATAGACATTTAGTAGGGAAAGATGTTATAGATGACACTACAAGCACCCAGGGGAATATTCTGTGTATATGGGTACAATTTCTGCCTCAGGACTGAGAACACTACAATAAAATAAAGCTTTTTTGGGTATAAAAAAGACAGCAAACATTCTGTAGGTCCATGAAATCAGGCTCACATTCATTGTCTATAGAGCAGCTCTAGACTATACTAGATGACATCACAAGTTTGAGACTTATCTGGTTTCTGGTTTTGAGAGAGAGAAGCTCATGTTCACAAATATTGATAGAAATTTCCAAGGCCGTGGAAATGATATATTGCAATTCTTAATTTAGGAGGTGTTCCCTTTTAAATGTGGCTTTTTTACACTGCATAAGTACAGACAATACGATATTCTATACATGTACATAGTATATTTTTCAGCTTAAGAAAACTGCATACATAAAAAGTTATCTTACTGTCTGGGGTACCAGGAGAGAGTCCCATCCTCAATAACCACCCAGTGGGATCGCCATCCAAGAAAGCGTGAACTCTGTCAAAGACACATGAAGTCAACAAATATATAAATCATATAAATGTATCATATGTAGAGTGTTCATTTTTTATTTAAATCTATTACTAATGTTTTTTATGATATTAAAAATAAACTAATGAATTCACAGATAACACTGTAAGCTGATTTTTTTTGTATATTATAATGACTATATTGTGTGGAGTTACAGGACAAAAGTGAAGTCTATACTATCAAGCATGTCTCAACAAAAAAAAAACAGCCTGACATCAAGAGTAGAAAAGGTTACACTTCAGCATCTGGGTACCTTCCAAAGAGGGCCTTCAATCTTCTGCACCCCACTGTTCACATCCTTTGTGAGAAAAACATAACAACTCTCAGACCTGTGCACAGATGGAGCCTGACTGACAGCGTTGAGTTTTTGGTGAGACCAGAAACACTCAACTCAGTTTTTCTTGTATTACAGTGAAAGTTTCTGAGGTTAATAATATATCTTTTAATTTACTTAATAGCCTCGTCTTTTTTACTTCCACCGTGACTATGCAATGCTCTGCACTGAAGCTGTGCCAGGCTTATCGGACATCCAAGCAAGAGCAAGGACTGCTGACTTGCAAGGTTTTTTCTACACAGTCGCCAGACCTTATATAGAGATGTGTGAAAAGAGAAAATGCAAAAAGATAGTTGTGCGCAGCCATATTTTGGCCAGGTGCAGGGTAGCACTTTTTCCTAGGTGCAAGCATCCAGTCTGTAATTAAGGCGCTAGACACACCAATTATTAATGTTAGGTACAAAAAATGAGTTATTGGCTCACAGAGAGCCAAAAATGAGAAAGTTTAATCTTCTAGGGAACATGAATAAACTTGGTAAACTTCACGAAAATGTGCTCATTAGATTTTTTCTTGGCAAGATTCTTGCCCAGTGGTGGTGATAGCAGAGAGGCCAGAGGATCACCATAATAATTAGGAATCATCCTTTGCGGACCATAACTCAAATACTGAATTTAATAGCAATGTGGTGTAGAGTTATTGGCTCAAGCTGGACATAGACTGAATGAATGAGACTGACACATAGCACATGCACTCATTTTTTACATCACATACAAAGAGATGGAAAATGTGCAACGGTACCTTAATTCATGTGCCAGTGCCTGCCTTTTATTATTAAAGCGCTTACTGTACCTTGTCTTGATAGGCAGCTAGAATCAGTCTCAGCTCATCGCTGCGGACCAGGTCTAACGCTGTCTGGTCTGCAACACAATCAGCCATACAATAAACATCATGTAATACCCAGAAACAAAACTAGCAGAACATACTCTAGTATTTACAAAAATGTGTATTCACAAATTGTGACTCTCACTGTAAATGTTACTGTGCTAATAATACATTAGTGAGAATGATAAGATGTGATGTTCAAAGTTTAGTGATATACCGTTGTTGTTTTTAGCACTGGGGTTGGCTCCAGACTTGAGCAGCTTTATAATGCACTGCTTCTGCCCCCTGTAGGCCGCACAGTGTAAGGGCGTATTCCCCACAGAGTCCCTGCAGTGAATATCTGGCGCCTCTTTTCTACTGAGCTGAAGGAAAGAAAACCGTTAGAGAACTGAAAACAACTTAACAAAGCAAAAGACCCTCACATTTACCTCTTACACATCTAATGGCAACAGGAGCTCATCTATATCTAAATATCTAAAGTATCCACCTTTAGCCAGTATCACAACACACAGGAAAAATAGGACATTTTAACTTTGACTCGGTTTCCTGGTAAATCTGCTTTGGTTTGCTAAAACAGCGCAGGTTGTTAGGAAAATTGGCACATATTATGTTGTCTGTGGCTGTCTATGAATCAGAATTGTTGCTTCCTGTCTAGACAGAGATATCAGACACTTCTCAAATTAGACCTCTGAAACTAGAATCTGGACAAAAGTTTGTGCATTTTACCAATTCCAGAGGCAGCATAAGATGTGACAGACTCATTGTGTGAAATATTCTTAAAAGGGATACTGTGCCCATTTTCAATGAGCTCTGTATCATAGCAATTTGGACAGTATGTGTAAATGAACTGCGGTAAACTTTTCTTCCATCTTGTTAGTGCCAAGATTTCTCTGCTCCAATCTGCCAGATGAAACTGGGGCTGTTGCTCGAGCTGCAAATTGCATTTCTGCATTTATGTTATGCTAGACACCATGGACACAAAAAGTATAGAAGCAGATAAGAGAGAAAGACGTCCCTCTCTCTCAAACTCAGACCAAACTTACAGACAAGATTGGTCTGTAAAGCAAAGCAAAGCTGATCAAATATAAGCTAATATTCTGTTATCTTATTGCCCATTTCATGCCTAAAATGTCCTCAGAAACATATTTTAGTGGACTGTTTAGCTGTAATACGAGAAATTGTGAACAAGAAGTGGGTGCAATTCCATTTCCTGTATTGTAGAAGACTGAAGAAATGGAGATCAAACTGCAAAACTAAGCAGTGCTGATATGATACCATATTGTTTCCAGAGTCAAAACGGCCACGCTTGCTCTACGTCAAGTGTTTATTGGGCCAGTATGGCACAGTGCATTGTCGTAGTAGCAAAAGCGAATACCACAGCCCCTTCCTTCTGACTTCTTGGGTCATGTAGCACCAACTTCAAAAGTATTTGCATCTCTCTGCTGCATTGACAGCCCAGTTTTGTGAAAAGACCATCCTTCCAGCAGTGAAATACTTCTTTAAATAAAGAAAGATGCTGTCAAAGTGTAATATATTCTGCAAAATTCTTAGAAAAGGTCAGATGCTAACCAGTTTAGACAGAGTGGAGATGTCCCCCTCTCTGGCTGCCTCTAGAAGCTTCTCCTCCCTCCGCCTCGTCTCTCTTCTCTCTGCAGCTGCACAAATCAAACACTATTTGAGAACAAGGGCATCTGATCTGCAGTAATGAGAAGCCATCAGCGATTTTAAAAAAGAAAGAAAGAGACAAAGGAAAAAAAAAACTCCCATCATTTCATACCCTCCAGCATCGTAATGATTTCATCATCCTCTGTGACATCTTTAGGGATTTGGGCTGTTCCATTGATTATGTTGGAACAGGCATCATACCGCAGCAGCAACAGAACTATCTCCTTAATAAGCAAAGAAAAGATTAAAATCTGACCATCATTTGCCAACACTTAAAAGCGTCAATGGGAAAATGGAATATATCTGGCAGACTTCAGCTGACATTAGTGTGGAGGACAAAGGGGTTTATCTTAAGTTACAACACAGAACGCACCTCGCCTTATAGTTAATGGGCAGGCAGGAATTCTGTTTGGTCTTTTACCTTTCTTCCAGTATAGGCTGCTTTGTGTAGAGGTGTATCGCCCATGTTATTCTGCAGATTTGCATCAGCACCTGCCTGCAAACATGTTACAGTAAGTGGCTGTCACTGGCTGCAAATATGTGCTGGACATAATATCATTTATTTATCATTTATGTAACCAGGAAGTCCCATTGAGATTGTAAATCTCTTTTACAAGAGGGACCTGGCCGAGGTAGCAGCCAATCGAAACACATTTAAAATGCAACAAACACAACATATAATACAAAAAACAACTATTCAAACACAGTGGCCTCTCAAGAAAAACAAGGACATGTCTCTGTCACCACATTCATTCACATTTATGATGTCCTTAAATTCATCAATGGATGTAAGTGCTTCTAACTTTAAAGATTGTTCCATGTCCAAGGTGCGCAGTAGGAGAATGCGTTTTCCCCACATCTGTTACAACCCAGGGTTCATTGTTAATCTACCACTTAAGAGTGTAGCTGGTGACTACTCGAGCTGACACTCAGATGGGTGCAGACACAGGAAGACATTTACATGAAGAGGACGGGTTGGATGATGACACCTTCCTGAGTATGCCTCGACTTCTTAATCATTTTCCCTGATCAAAAAACATTTATTAAAATGCTGATTTCTTTCTTTTAATTTACTCATCTGCTGTATGTTGAATGCACAAGTTATGAAGTGTCTCCAGGACATCCGAGCAGCATAAAAGCTTTAAGTGATGATAGAGAGGATACAGATATTATGATCTTGAATGTTGGAAAAAAAAAAGACAGAGGTAGGCCAGAAGTTTGCCTAATAGTGCTTTACAGATAAAAATATACCAGTCTGTATCTGTTGTTCACTATGCTCAATGTGGTCGTATGTGCATATACGTATTGATCTAACTTGTGTTTTTTTCCTCATCTTATTGCTGTATGTATATTTATCTATTCCTTCCTTCTCTTGTTCCATCACAGGTCATCCTAAGCCAGCCAGGGGTGGGGAGGGGAGGGAAGGGTTAGATAATAGGTCAGTTTTCTTTCTGGAGTTTCAACAACTGCAAAATTTATGAAACATATGGACACATATGGATGACATGCAGCTTTGTATATTTGATTAATAATTAAAATTTTGCAAAGAAACTAAATAAAAATTTGATCACAAAAAAAAAAAGATAAAAATATACCAGTGCTGCTGTCTACGAGTGGTCAATGACGCCCAACCCACCAAATCATAAAGAATGTAGTGATGAGTAAATGACTTTGCATTTGTACTAAAACGTAGAGATGCCTGGTATACTGAATCAAAGCTACGTAAAATGGAGGAGGCTGCGTGCATATACAGTGGGTGTTTCTCAAAGACAAATAAGGATCCTTAAATGGCTGAATATTAAGGATGCTCTAAAGAGGATGTCCTTTAAATTCTACCGAGGACAGGAGGTGTTTCTCAAAGTCAAGTCCTCAAGTACTCAAAGTCCTCAAACAGCTGAGTTTGAAGGACGCTACATCATCGACCCGCCAAAGGACTGTTCCAATGTCAAGGATCTTTCCGAGTTTCACAAAAGGACTAAGTCCTTCTTTCAGAGAAATTTGAAGGATGCATGTGTGGATCCTCCGTGTGTATAAAATCCCCACAATGCTTTGCACAGTACACGAGTTGTACACGAGTGAGGGCGCGGCCTCTTCAATGAAACCTGCGCCGGCGGAGCTCGGCAGGATTTAAAAACATATGTTATTTATTTGGATTAATATCTCCACGACTTTTTATCATACAAGCGTGAAAAAAATATTGACAGAAACCTCAAAATTTACACTTTCCAATGCGTCCACTGCCACATAATGAGATTTTTTAAATAACGTGATTAAGATAAAACATAAGTTTTTAAATTAATCATTTACAGGAGTGATATTAATGCCACAAAACTTTCATTTAGCCTACCTAGAATTTTATAAGTCTAATCCAGAAATACAGAAATACATTCCCCCTTAAAGTCACATGAATCATTGAACATGTGTTCAAATTGTACAACATTAGAGAGTGCAAAAATGATCACAGCACCCTGCAGCCCCCTCAGTCCGCTGAGTGTTTGTGACGCACACCTGGGGACACTCAGCCTGTTCCAATGCGTGTTCACTAGGATGGACTCTTGCCGTGCCTGTGTAGGATCCTTTCTTGGGAGGACTCATCCTACCAAGGAAGGATCCTTGACTTTGGGAAACACCAAACATGTCACCGTAATCAATCTTTTTTTCTTTGCACTGAAAGTAAAACAAGACAATCTGCACTTTAAGCTTCCTAACTACAGCAGCAATATGTACATTAAAGCTATACATAGTAATATAAACATCTCTCACCTTGAGTAACTCCTCCACTGCATCCCTGTGTCCGAAGTAACAGGCCAGGTGGAGGGGTGTCCATCCTGAGCTGGCTTTAGACCTGGCTACAGTCACAGAGAGGGACATGAGCACTTTCCTAACACACCTGAAGTCATGCTAACAGGCAGATAATGGCGTCTTCTCTTCACTTACACCTGCAGTTGATGTTCAGAGAGCTGCTGTGGTCGAGTCTTGACTGGAGGAGTCTTTGAATATTAGTACAACTGCCCTCTCTGGCATAGAGGAGAAGCTTTTCCTCAGGTGTGTCTGCCTCCATTTGCACTTGACTTCCTTTGACCCTGCAATAAAAGTAAATCTCTGTCCAAGATACGGACGGATAGGGAGTTAGCTTAAATCTTTAGAACAAATTTAACTTCATGTTTAGCTTGTTTATTTAACTTGGCTGGCCTTTTGTCTGTCTTCTAGCTTGAGAGTGAAGGGAAAACTACTTTAAAACCAACAGCAACACATTCCCAAAGCATTTGGCACGACTTCACCTGGACACCAACCAGCTAACTAATTAACTTAGCATGTTAGCTAAGGTTAGCTACAATTACATAACAACTTCAGACTTACAGGTGAAGCTTTTCAAGTCTTAATTCACCCAACTTTCGCAGACTGTAGTTGCTTCACAGGCAGAGTGAAGGTACACAACATTTCACAGCCGAAATTTGATCATGTCAATCAGCTGACAGCTGTTGGCAGCCATCACGTGACCAGGCAGCCAGACTGGGGGTGCGTTCAGGGACACAGCTAAGGGCCTTGTCCACCCCAGAAATAGCCCTGTGCCCCTCCAACCCCTGCTCAAACAACAAACAAATAATATACACAACAACAAACAAATAATACAAGCTGTAAAATATATGTTCTCACCAATGATACACCATCATGCTATGGTATATTTTTGGGTTATTTTTATTACTTAAGTTACTGTGTTATTTATTAATGGGTACATTATTTATATTTAAGTAGCAATAAATTCAGCATTATTGAGTTACTGGTAAATTATTATTTCATTTTCATTTATAGCATTTTGTATTTTGTCTCATTTGTATTTTCATGTGCGGTGTTTAAGTTGAGTCATTGTGTTCCTTTGGTTATGAGCTTATTGGTTCCTACCTGCCCTTTTTTGTGGGGACAGGTATGAGTGATTTTTATTTTACTTTATTTAACCTTTATTTAACCAGGAAGATCCCATTGAGATTAACAACTTCTTTTTCAAGGGAGACCTGGCCAAGATAGGCAGCAGCAAGTACAAAACACAGTTACAAATTACACAGATAAAACACAAACAAATAAAAGAAAAAAGTAACAAACAAAAAAAAAAGTGATACACAAGAGAGAGTGAGTTTACAATAATAATAATAATAATACATCACACATATAGCACTTTTCACAAGTCCTCAAAGACTTTATATAGTGTCAGATAAATAAACACAATACATTCTTTATTGAAGACAATAAAATAAAACACTAAAATTGATTAGAGTCAACTGGGGAAATAAAAATGGAGTGGCAAGTCTGAAGAGGTGGGTTTTGGGGGCCATTTTGAATGCTGTCAATGTGGGGGCATCACAGACAGAGATGGGCAGCAACTGAAAACACCCTGTCACCCCAGGTTCAGTGCTTGGTCCTAAGTATTTGAAGAAGTTTGGCATCAGCAGAGCTGAGACAATGGGAGGGTTGACGGAGTGGTGATGGAGGAGGTCAGAGAGATATGGAGGAGCTAGATTGTTAAGGGCCTTGTAGGTGATGAGTTGAATCTTGAAGTATATCCTGTATTTAACAAGGAGCCAGTGGAGGTCGTGGAGGACCGGGGTGATGACGTCACGTGAGTCGGTTCTGGTAAGGTGGGCAGCTGACTTCTGTACGTACTGAAGTTTATTGCAGACGGTGTTTGTGGTGCCGTAGAGGACGCTGTCGCAGTATTTAAGTCTGGATGTTACACAGCAACATTATAGAGTGCCCCAGGATTGAGTCCTAAAACCAAGGAAACTATAAGAAAGGAAAAGTCATGGTGACAGTGACAGCATAAAAGAAGCCAGACTTTGGGGGTCAATTGGGCAAATCACACTTTAACCCATCATAACTTTGTTGTTTAATCTTTACCTAAAAAAATCCATCCATCAGATTAAAAAACACGCATTAGGTAATGATAGTAAAAAACTTTTCTACAGCCTAAATTACATGTGAGCAAAACATTTACATGCAACAGATGAATTAATTAAAATGTTTAATACCATCAACCCAACGTTAACATTCGTCTGTCATGTTTCGGCATACATGATGTCAACTCAGTACTCGTGTATAAACATTTTGGCCGACTTTCTGAGTATTTGTTCCAACTTTAGGGAACATTTAAGCAAAATTTCCCTGTCAGGAACTAATTTTTCCAATTATTCCGAAACCACCTGAATGCAGATGCGCAGCCTATCATGTCAATGCAGCATTCCTAGTTTGATCCCAGCAGGAGCTTTGTTGCACTTTGTTTCCCTAGACCCCCTGTCTATCCTCCCAAAATGCCAAAAAAACAACCAAACAGTAAAACATCACCAACAACTAAGGCTGTAATTAAATCCCACATTTATCACATTACCAGAAACACATACTGTTTTTACAAGTTAATAATGGTTAATGTTACCCAAACTGTTTGTAGCAGACATTTTTTTCACTGCCAGTAAATTGGTTTCCCCAGTGAGTTAAACTGTGGCTCATCCCGTTAAATAATTTAACTGCTTGTGTTGCTTGTGCCATACAGAAGGCCTACTAAATCAATCAGAAATGTTGGTGCATACACAACACATAACCAGACAAATGGCAAGCATAATTTGACAACATACAGATCAGAGTGCAGTTGAAAATAGTTCAAGATGGCCGCCCTAAAAATTCGTAAAAATGTGCATAAATATGTGATAAATCTGGGTCAAGCTAGCTCAAGTATTAATGAGTCTGATACAAGTAAAGCTTGACATGGCCCACTTGGTCATGAGTGGAAGTGTATCTGCCGCGAGATCAAGTGACTGTATTGGTTGTGTAGTAGACGCGACTCAATGAGCGCGTTTACATGCACACTAATAAACCGATCATTATCTGATTTCTGGAGTTACCTGATTATTCAAGTGGTCATGTAAACAGCATAATCTGATAGGCTTTATCAGATAAAAGCCATTATCTGATTATGAGAAATCAGATAAACACACCTAGCTTTTTCCCCAGTAATCAGATTATTCGGTGCATGTATACCCTTTAATCTGGTTTTTCAAGGATATGAGTACCTACTGTAACAAGAAGTTTGAGTTTTATGTCATGTACTTGAGGAGAAATCCAACTGAAGGACTGAATCATGTAAACCAGGTTTTTCTGATTATCAGATTATTGAAGTGCACGTAAATGCGTCAGATCGGATTATTACCATTACCTGATTATTCACAGTTATCTGATTATTGTGCGCATGTAACCGTGCTCACTGATTCTTGGTCCTGTCCAATGAGTTTGCTGCTTATTCCAATGATTTTTGTTGAGAGGATTGAGGTGGATGTTGCACAAAGCACCAAACCAGGCTGTTACAGAAGGTGATGGTGGATTCAGTGAAGCACCTGCAAGACTGATTGGTGGACCTGGAGATTACAGAGTTTCCACAGAGAGAAGAGGTGTTGCCGACATTTGGAGGGAATGTTTTCACTGGTTTGAAAGTGCATTTGTGGTCAGTTGTGGTGCCAAGGTATTTGTATGCCTCCACTTTCTCTGTGGTCTGGCACATTGACCTCAAATTAACACATACTTACCAGAAGGAGGATTCAAAATGACCACAGAGAGACACAAAATAACTACAAGAAGGGGCGAAACAACCACATAAAGAAACAAAGCGAGCAAAAAAAGACTCTGAGTTACCTCAGAGAGACACAAAACTAATATAAAGAGACACAAAACCACAAGAACATACATTACAACTACAAAGAGATGCAAAACAGCAACAAAAAAAGAGGCTAAACAGCTATACAATGAGTGTGTGTGTCTTGCTCCCATGTAGGAGATGTGGGGGGCCTTTTACATATCTGTGCCAAGGGGCCCATTGTCTGATAATCGGCCCCTGAGTGTAGGGATGGTAAAATGTCCAAACTGTACTACTGTGGATTAACTCATGTTTCCAGATGCCAACATTTAGGCCACACAGGTGAGAATGTTTCTGTATCCTAACCATATAAACTACACGTCCCTCCCATCCTTTGAAAATATTATTCCAATTCTAAAATCCTCTCTTGTGTCACAACACAACAGCACACATTGTTTCCACATGGTGGCTCCTATGAGTTTTGTTGGTCTTGACTTTACAATGCTCATGACCAGTTCTTATTTTGTACACTAGATGGAAGTATTTGCTGCAGCAGCTGACGCCTGCACAGGTTACAGCTGTGTTTATTTCCAAAGCTTCTGTCAGAGAGACAGGAACAATGTCTGGGCAAAAACCACACATAGATCTGCACATCACAGTCAAATTGTAACCCCCTACCCTTAATTGCATCTTACTTGTGTTTTAAAGGTCATTCATCCCAGACATTTTGGGCAGTACTACTCTAAACAGCAGCAGCAGTCATTTTTTTTTTTTTAAAATTGAAGGTCAATTCTGAGTGTGTGGCTTTGAACGCCCTGCTTACCTCAAGCAACAAGGTCCCCTGAGGTAAGTGCAGAGCTGGTGGAGAAGATGATGGGAAGTCAGCTGTAATGAAGGCACGGTATTTGTCAGAGAGGACTTCAAGGATGAGTTGCCTCGTCACCTGTGAGAAGAGAGGTGTCTTTTTGAGGTACTGTGTTGTTGACCAGGAAGCTAAATTAGAGGCTAGGCTAATACACAGTGGAGCTGCAAGGGATAAACAAAACAAGATAAACACCCAGTGGGGCAGGAGTTAAATGCTGAAGCAACTAAATCATATGCAGGGTCGGCTCTAGACTTTTGAGGGTCCTAAGTAGGATTTGGTTTGGGGCCCCCCTCATAATAACATGTTACAACTTCACATGGCAAACCCAAAAAAATAGGAAAACCCTTGCGTAATTACAGAGCCCTACGAATCTTGTGTAGTGAGTGCTAAGCGGGATTTACACTTGTCCGTCAGCTGTATGCAGAGCCTACGCTGTTGTGAGCATTTATACTTGTGCGGCGGTGTGTGTGTGTCACTCTGCAGTTACACCTCCAAAACACTAGTAGTGCTGTAAAGTTTTGTCGATTCAAAACACACCTAAAACACACTTTAAACATGGCTTTATAGCGACAATTTCAAATACAAGCACACAAACAACATGCTAATGTTTTTAGCACAAACCTATGGCATTTTACACTGTATAAATTGGGAGCCAGGGACAACAGCAACATTTAACAAAGGTAATTTACAAGTTCCGGCTCCATTACAACTCACAAGGTTCACCAACAAAACAACTGTCTTATACTAAACACGTTTTCCAAACAAATTATTTATTTATTTATTTATTTATTCATAACATGCTAACATTATTAACACAAGCCTATGGCATTTTACATTGTATAAATTAGCGTAGCAATGAGCAGAGATTTCCTCTGCTCATATGAAGCCAGGATAAATCACACACAAGACTTAAAATGCTATTTTTGTGGAGGCTTTATTGTCTTCACAATTTATTGTTTCTTATCTGTGAAATTAAAGTAAATAAAAGCTTCGTTTCCACTGAGGGAAATGGTTTCAGCTTACAAAATCAGACAGGAGATCTGCGTTGCTGTGACATGCAGTTACATTTCTGGGGAGGTGCACGTCAGGCTATGGTGTAGGGTACAGGCTCTACGTCGATGCAGAGCGTACACCGTAGGTACGGGGTTAATTCAGCGGAGAAGCATAAATCCCCCTTTAGGCTGCCCAGCTCTGTGTGCTCTTCGGGGCCCTCTGCTGGCCACATGGCCCTAAGCAGCTGCATAGTTCGCTTACAAGTCAGGTGGCTGTGATCCCATGCACAAACAATGCAGCAGAGGTAAGTCATGCGAGTTTGGATAGTGAAAGCAGCATTTGTCAGCTGTAAACGAAGCCTGAAAATTGGCCCTATGTTATATGACTCTTCAAAGCGACAACCAACAGAGCTCCAAAGAGGCCAACTCAGCGGTGCCGAAATTGCAGATGCATCCAGCAGAACACACAGGAAATTAAGAGTAACAAATCTAGGAAATCACGACGATTATGCCAAACAAAGACAAACTCGTCTGACAAAGAGGAAAAGCAAATGAGATCTGCCAGACAAATGTTTTCTGTGTAGTGGTTTGTCATCATTCATCATGCAACCTAACATTGCAGCAAATATATGCTTGCAAATATGATTTAGTTTGTCAATGTTCAAGTCCTTATTCGAATGGTGTTTTCGCAGTTTTGTGAGCCAGAGCCCACATTCAATAATAAAAACATAGATGGTTTTGCAAAGTGCATTATTTACAAAAACGGCAATGTTTGGCCTTGTACCATCTAAGCGGCTCTATCTTTTTATAATACTATGACCGCTGAGCCAAAATGATGCTGCAGATTATTTGGGAGAAAATGTGCTCAATCTTAGCTCTCTCACCTGTTTACACAGACAAGGTCATGTGGACTGCACCAGCTGAGGCAAGAAAAAGCCATGGCACAGCTTCCTTTTAATTTTAAGTGTACATATCTGGTCGTTGGTTCTAATTAGTGCCACGCTCCACACACTGTACGGCTCTAATGCTGTTGATAGAAAGGATGAACTGCTTCCATCACTGGAGAAATGCATCATGGGTTAAAGGTGGCCCTTTCTAGTCATTATGTTCGAGCTGATCATACTGTAATTCCCTTCACACTCCAGGGATGTTTGTATTGATCTCATTGCAATTACGGCACCCTACACTGGTTCAACACCTATATAAAACCTTCTCAGTGCCTGGACTGAATGCACACTCACTCTCTGCTCTTAAAAAACAATAGCCTCCACATTTTATTGATGTTAGTCAGTCCTTATTATTATATATTTAAGCATAAGGGTTAGGAAGTTATGGAAATACTGCTGCAGACGTTAATCAAAGCATATTCATCAAATCAGGTCTGGTGAGGGAAAGAAGCGCACTGGGCTAGTTCTTGCTAATTAGCATGGCAATTATTGTAAGCTGTCACAGTTCTTAAGCAACGGGGTGGACTGTGTGTGCTCCAGAGCGTAATCCCTCACAAATTACAAGATAATGGAGGCAAAGAGAGGCCACTGCTTCAAAAGGAACCAGGAGATAGAATCCCCAGCAGGGACATTTTAGGGACAGGCAGGGAGAGAGACAGCGAGCGCGGGAAAGGTAGGGGAGAGAAGTTCAGCATGTATTCCCTTCACATAGAGCTGTCTGAATAGGAGAGGTTTATTTGACTGCTTACTAAAGTGATTGGCTTCAAAGGAATCAGGTTTGATAAGTTGGTCTTTTGACACATTATGCTTTTTTTTCTTTACTGGATAGTGGAGCTTTAAAACCTATTTTGAAGATAATAGCCACCAATAAATTACTTTTGATTCTACTATACTTCGCGTTGTACAGCATGAGCTCAGTGAATGTTTCGACTAATAACCACAGATCAATAGTCCTCCTTTCTCCTTGAGTCCAACATGCGCTGTGCTTACCTATGGTGCGAAACACACTATTAAAAGCTCACTCTAACTGGGATTCACCAGTCGTTATGCTTTTTCTAAAGTGTCGAGGAGTTTTTGTGAGCTGAATTCTTTTCAAGAAATAAGAATATTGTAGAGAAGGCAGGGAGCACTTTGCAGGATTACAGTCTGCTGCAGCATGTCTATACAGTAGTAATTGTGCTGCCATTATACATTCAGAATTATGGAATATACAGTTACATATTTTTAAACACTCTGTGCACCTACACAGGTGGGACAGATGGGTGTCAATTAAGCGCAGCCACTACATACCCACACCCACACAGTAGTCAAAAGTCTTGTAACCATAGGGAAACCTGTTTTGGTGCTATATGACCCATCTTTTAAAGGTGCTTTATGGCACCTTTGTCCAAATAGGGCACACAGAACCACTTCAACACATTCTCACTCTGACTTCGTTACTTATTGACATTTGGTCATGGACCTTCCACGTCCTGATACGACGTGAAAGGTACCCTGAGTGCGTTGGCTGCCTGTTACATGCATTGTCTTCTGTTTGCACAGGAAATTTACAGTTTGCATAATGTCTCTCTCAAAATAAACGCACTACGTCAGTACAACAATGCAAATTGACGTTTTGTCCTCCAACAACTCACACACGTGGTTAAGTTTAGGCAACAAAAGCACAAGGTTAGGTTAAGGAGAAAATAATTACGGAACACTGCTCTCACAAGAGAAATTCAGTGTTTGTTGGACCCATCCACCACCCCTCGTATCTGCCCTACTTAAACCACGCCTTAATTTTCATCAAGTAGCACTTTGCAGGATTACAGTCTGCTGCAGCATGTCTATACAGTAGTAATTGTGCTGCCATATGACCGGCCGCATATCATGCCGACGTTAAAGGACAGCTGTTTTTGTCAGTGTCTGATGCTGCAAGTCACTGCCCAAGTGCTGGATTTCGATGACTTCGGAGCGAGACCAGGCTCACCATTAGCTCTGGGTATCAAATATCTCTACTGTTATTAGATTTTTAAGCCGGTGGGGGGGGGGCATGAATAATGCCAGATAATACCATGGATGAGTCAATGTGCTTCTAAATGACAACTGTGCTTCAAATATGAATGATTATTAATCATTTATTAGGAAATTTTGGCTTAAAAAAATCAGAATCCTGAAAAAAGAAACACAATACATTAGCTCTTTAAACCTGTGATATTTCAGTGCACATTGGGGCGAAAAGGTCGAGAGCTGCTGCTTTAATGTGTTTTCCTCTGGAAAGGAAAGGAATGTAGGCAATTTTAATCTGGTGCTTTTATTCTTTACCAAGTGGTAGGTAAATTAAACTAAACTAAATTGAAGAAGCAGTAGAGAATCTCTAAAGAACCATACAGAGGCTTAAAATGCTCTCTACCAGTCCTTCAGTTGAGTTTTGTTCAGTTTACTGAGGGAGGAACTAGAACCTCTAAAGAACCATACAGTGGCTTAAAAAGTTCTTTGTGGATGACTTTCAAAATGAGGCATTGAAAATATTGCACCTTATAACAGAGTTATAGTCAAAACCCCCTCAATCAAGGTCAAGAGTCTCATTTGGAAGAGGTGTGCACCACTTCAAAATGCAAAAGTTGTGGTCTATTAAAACAGACTTGATAGGAGAAACTTTGACTCATGCTTACGGACATTTCGGAGACGGGAAACTGGTGACACAGATTGTGAGGTGGAAGCCATTTTAGTTTTTTTGTTCATACGTACAGTTTTAGTATGGATCCCGCACACTGCTTTATAAATGAGACCTCAAGTCATGACCAAGACTTTGAGAGGGTAAGACCTAATCAAGACCAAGATCTGACCAGCGCAAGTCCCACACTGCATGACACACTTAAATGTGGAACACACAAAGCAAAGGCGCTCCTCATATTAATCAGAGATCCACATTTCCTTACAAATACCCACAAAAAAAGGAAAAAGATTTGCATTCATTCTCCTCTTTTATTGTCACATATAGACAGTAGATATGTAAGTGTAATAAATGTCTTGATAAAATAATCAAAAGGCGTTGCAGAGATGAATTTTATGTGTTTCTGTTTATGTGTTTCCTTTGTTTTCTATGTGTAAGCAAGTACAAACAAACAACAGGAAGCTAAAATCAGCTTAATCATCTTTATTCAACTCTAACGAGATCCCTGCAGCTGTGGTATTTGGTCTTGAAGTAAAATCCTGAGTCATTTTTATCTGAGACTGACATAAGACAAAAAAAAAAGAGTCCAAATGAGACAGAGACCTTCAACAAATGATCTTGACACTGACTACTACAACACTGCCTTATACTAAAACAATGGATTCAGTCACACAAATTTGAATTCCACAAATCCACATCCCAAAACATTTTCTATGCAGACACAAAGCAATTTGCATATTCAGCATTTATAGTTGCTCAGATCAAATTACCCTTACAGAGACAGCGCTGGCACAAACCACAGGTGTACCCACTGCATTTATTCCAGATGTTTCTTTTGTGTGTAACTTTTTGCTGCAGCTGTTTTTTTAATCATAGACCACATGAAGGACTTTGCTCCTGTAACACAAGAGGGGCACTTGAACCTTCATCTTGACACAACACCATTTTTTTTTCTCCCCCCTGGTCCACCACAAAGTGGAGCACCTATCTAAAAAAAACCCCATAAGGCAGACACACTTTTCATCAGTTAGTGTGCAGAATTTAGTGGCATCTAGCGGCGAGGTTGCAGAACTGAGAACTTTGAATTGTCCGTACTGAGCTGTTGCAGAAGAAGATACACACACTCTGTTGTCATATACGCACAAGCCCGAAATACACACACACGCACAAACAGGACCTATACATATATTAAATGGAGAGACGCCAGAGTAAGCGGGCTGCCTTGGATGGGTGCTCCGAGCAGTTGGCAGTCGGTGCCTTGCCCAGGGCCACCTCCGCGGTGCCCAGAAGGCGAGCTGACACCTCTCCAGCCACCACTCCATGCTCCATACTTGGTTCACAACGGGACTTGAATCTGCGACCCTCCAGTTCCCAAGACAATCCCTATGGACTGAGCTACTGCCGCCCCCGTATAACAACATGGCGGACTCCATGAAGGAGGGCCCGCTATTTATGTCGAAATAAACGTCTCATTCAAATGTAATGAAATCCCAATCGTTATTTTCAGGCGATTACTCACTAATGAAACCAAAGTCATGAATATCATACCATATTTAAATCATTATAAATCATTGGTGATCATGAAAAACAGTTTAATAATTTTCAGATTGCCATGGGCTATTTCAAAGATGTAATCAAATATGTGATTAAGTAATCCTTATTAATGGAACTATGATACAATTACACATTCTTTCTTTAGCTCAGTCAGCAGGTAGAGCGTTTGGATCTGTACTGAGCAAAGTTAAACAATGTACCAATCTAGGATTTCATTCTTATACACAACTCTGTCATCCATGTGTGTGTCCTGTGTGTGATTAAACTTCTGGTGTTTGGGGTGCAAGAACATATAAGTTGTAACACGATGCATTATAGAGCGATTCGATCTTTCCTGGGTGTCCATAAATTTACTTCAGTTTTGGTCATTAGTGGAGATTTGGGATGCGTACCTCCAAACATCAGGCGTAAATGTCAAATGCATTTTGGCTTTGGAGCAGACTTGAGAGGATCAAAGACTCACTAAAAATATTTTTAATTGGGACACCTCCCACTGTCATCCCCAGGCTAACGAGTTGAAATCATTATTTCATTTGGACAACTTGTCATTTATTTTTCAGAACAGTTTACTTTGTGGTATTCAGGAGATCAGTAGTGAGGTGCTTCAGTCTGTTGACATATGGCACAAACCAAAACTATGAACTTATTGTCTCATAAAGAATAGCTACAGTGTGGAAATATAATCTAAACAAAAGACAAAGATCCCTGTGTGCACAGTTGCCCTCAGTAACGTTAAGCGAGATTTATACTTGTGCGTCAGCGCTATGCCGTAGCCTACGCATGTCACCTAAGACGTTGTGAGCATTTATACTTGTGCAGTGGTGTGTTTGTGTCACTCTGCAGTTACACCTCCAAAACACTAGTAGGCGGTGGAGTTTCTGTGAAGTGCTGTAAAGTTTAGTTGATTCAACACACATTAAACACACATTAAACATGGCTGAATAGCAACAATTTCAAACACAAGTACACAAATCAGCTTCACTATAACTCGCAGTATTGACAGACAAACATTTGTCTTTATCTGGACATGTTTTCCAAACAAATATAACATGCTAACGTTATTAGCACAAGTCTATGGCATTTTACATTGTAAAAAATTAGCCTTAGCGATCTTTTCCTCTTCTCATATAAAACCAGGGACAACAACAACATTTAACAAAGGTAACGGCACATAATTTGGCTCCATTACAACTCACATGGTTCACTGACCAAACAGTTGTCTTATACTTAACATGTTTTCCAAACAAATACAACATGCTAACGTTATTAGCACAAGCCTATGGCATTTTACATTGAATAAATTAGCCTAGCGACATGCAGAGATTTCCTCTACTCATATGAAGCCAGGAACAACAGGAGCATTTAACAAAGGTAATGGTACAAGTTTCGGCTCCATTACAACTCACAAGGTTCACCCACAAAACAACTGTCTTATATTAAACACGTTTTCCAAACAAATACAACATGCTAACGTTATTAGCACAAGCCTATGGCATTTTACATTGTATATATTAGCTCAGATTTCCTCTGCTCATATGAAGCCAGGATAAATCGCATGCAAGACTTAAAATGCTATTGTGTATTGCTATATGCTGTGGAGGCTTTATTGTCTTCAAAATTTATTGTTTCTAATCTGTGAAATTAAAGTAAATAAAAGCTTTGTTTCCACTGAGGGAAATGGTTTCAGCTCACAAACATATACATATAAAAAATCACGTACTTCTCGGTAAGATGACCTTTATCTGTGTTGATTTATTTTGGTTGGATGATCATGAAAAATTTGAGTTTTGTTTCAGAGGGGAAACCCTTTTTCGTGGGTGAATTTCTTTGCCAGGCCTGGGATGGAAGGCAGAGTATCCTGTTTCTGGACTGAGTAGTTGGATAACATGTACTTCTGATTGGATTGTTACTGCAATGTCATTGTAATGGTGTCTTCTAAACCCATGAGGTTTGGGCACATGTAAGTGAGCATGATGACAATCAAAAAAATCTTTCAAATGCAATCTGTGCTAATTAGAGTAACTTATTTTTTTGAAATCTGATTATATAATTATGAATACTACCCAACCCTAACACCCTTTAAGATCTACTGTATGGCACTGTAATTTGCACTTCTGAGTTCTAGGAAATAAATGATATAGTTATCCTATCTGTTCTCTTTAATATCTTATAGCTTCTTATATGAAAATTAAAGTTAACAATGCTTTAAAAAGTAACTTACACTAACTCATCACCAGACACATGCATTGTTTCTCTAAAAAGCTCTCCAGTACATTGTCTCCTTTTTGAATGAACCCCAGCGGATCATCAGGTTTAGCCATTATTCTCACAGGGGTACTGTCAATCACACTGATCGATGTTAGGATACTAAAGCATTTATATTCATGAGGAACATTATTCTAAAATAATTGCTTTATTACTGCAGGATAAATGTGACAATGCTTTGGGATAGATTACCTCGAGTTATTTGTCTGTTCACCTTTAGTGAGGAAATTGAAGTAAACAACCATTTTCAGGCAATCTTGATGCATTTTTTAACTTTTACATCACAATGACTTAAATGTATTCAAAAGCAGGTGGAAGCAGTAAATCATGCCAACAGTAAAACAACCAGTGCTTCATGCATCATGGTGAGAGCAGAAGAGATATAAAATCTATATTCTATTTGCCATTCTGTCCCTTCGCAACCACATTGCCCTCATTTTTACATTTTCATTATACACACAGCTTAACACACAGCTCTTTGCCTGAACATGGTGCATTCTAGTTAATACCTAAGTTTTCTATTTATACTTACATAATTCCGACATTAATAATTACTGCACGGTGATGTTTACAATGACAGCCGGCTAAAGCTCAAAATTCTGAAATGAGGGTCGGGTACAGCAACGCACGGATTACCCAGCTTGGAGCTTTTGAAAATGAAATGAAAAATTTAACAAGTCAAAATACTGTCACGATGAGGCACACCCCCAGCATTTCAATGAGCTTCTGTGGATCTGGAGCATAAGGTAAATGCCAGCACCCTTCATCTCGCAAGCATCTCTGCCAAACAGACTGTGAGGCTGTGAAGCCGTCCAACTATGAGTTCAGCTCTCTCATTAATGATTAGCATTTATTATGTAAACTGTGACAGCTCTGATGTGATGTGGAGACAGAGACTACCAGGGGATGTTTCTGTTATGTTCAAATGGCAATTAGCCCATGCGCAGCGTATTGATGCAGCCCTGCCAGTTCAATAGTTTGAGTATACTTTTAAAATGTTAGTGTTCCTCTCACATCATAAGTGCACTGCTCCTGTTCCTGATGGAGGCTTGGTGGCCGAAATACCAAAAGCAAAATGATCAAAATTCAAATTTAAAGGGCAGCCGTCACTCACACATCTTACAATGAAAGACAAAATTATTCAAATCAAGTACAGGAAGCTAGTTAAGCAAATATACAGTCAGTGGATCAAAGCTGTAAACCCTAACCTGCTCACTGTCATTGCTAAAGGTTGTTTTTTGCACATTTTCTGTATCTTGTTTTCCCGTCAGCCATCAGCCAAGTTAGCTCTCACTCTGAAAATTGTGAAGACTGCAATTCCTGGCTACTTTAAGGACCCCATCCCTCTGAAACACTCTCCCTCTGTCTGTCAGCAGAGTCCATAAACTGCTTCAAGAAACGTTCTTAAAATCTCTATCGACTTGCCTTCCCTGCAGGAGCTGTAATTTACTTCAGTCCTCTGTATTCATATATCCTTTTAGCTTATAGCTGCATATTTATGTTTCTTATTTTTCCGTATGTATCCTGTGAGGCACTTTGTAACTTTAAAATTGACATACACTTATTTGGTCAACCATTTCAGTTTTAAGAGAGATCGCTATAAGCATGCATTGGCTAATAACCGATCAATCTTAAAGGATAACAACCACTCAGATGAATTCCAATATGTAATTTCTATTGCCTATAGGAAAGTTCATCAAGTTCAATCAATATTTATGAACAAGAGCTACTCTCTCTAAAAGCCAGAAACCAGACAAGTAACTCTCAAACTTGTGATGTCATCAAATAGAAAGCCTGGAGCTGCTCCATAGACCAGTGGTTTTCAACCTTTTTGTGCCCAAGCACACCAAAGGGTAAGTTAAAATCTCAAGGCACACCGGTGTTTATATCTGAGCACAATAGTCTCTGTAAGGTGTGTTATCACTCTTATCACGACATAAATGTTTGTTTTTATTTACTAATATCAAATGACAATTGACAACCATTACTCATGAAACATTTAACAAAATCATTCAAGAATTCATTTTAAACTTTTTAAAATGACACCAAAGCACCAATAACACATCCATTTAAATGGGAAATAATGTAAAGTTATAACGTGTAACGTGTTGTGTCACACACTTATAATGCCTGCACGTGAACGGTGACTGATACAGTCAATTCAAAATTCATTCATAACTTTTTGAATAATGGCCCCGTTGAATATTGCAATAATAATATGTGGTTATCACAAAATCCCACACACACCTGCATCGCGCTGCACCATTTGAGAACCACTGCCAAAGACAATGAATGGGAGACTAATTTGTGGACCCACTGGCTGTTTTCATTCCCTTCCCATACACATTGACTGATGGAGGCAGCTCAGGTGTTCTGTGAAGTACAATTACTGTCTTTGTTAATGGAGTCTGGTGGCTTTCAGATAAGGGCTTCAGTTCCCGGTCAGAAATCGTTGCCTGATGGCAAGGTAAAGTAATGAAAATATCCTAAATATACACTTTAAGTGATTTTTTTTAAGGTGGCTAAAAACTAACCAGCTCAAGCAGCAGTTAGTTCAATGGTGTTCATTATGTCTTTAGTTTCTGATAATGACTTTAGTTGTTCTTTTATCTCAGCCATGTGTTAGGATGTTACATACCTTGACATGTTTTGGCGGAAACTAAACTAAAAAAATAAGACAAACAAGATCAATAAAAGAAAAGGCACAACAAGAAACCTACAAATCAGCCATAACAGATCACTGCAAAAGAGAAAACCATCTTATGGACTGGGACAAGGCCAGAGTCATACTCACCGACGACAACAAATACCGGCGCTGGATCAGGGAGGCTATTGAAATAAGGAAGCGGGGCCAAGGGACGATGAACAGGGACGAGGGGGCATACATGCTCTCCCACACCTGGAGCAGCGTCCTGGAGAGGCGGCAAACGGACAGCAGGTGGCGTGACTGTCCTGTCAGTTTTGACAGGACGGTCACGCCACCCTAATATCAGCTGATAAAGACACGTCACAACCACCACCAAGTGACACTTCTGAGGAAGGCGGAAGTTTCCACCGAAACATGTCAAGGTATGTAACATCCTAACACATGTCTGAGATAAAAGAACAACTAAAGTCATGAAGCAGCATTTGCTTAGTGCTGTTTTTTATTTTATGTACATGACGCAGTAGTTTTCTACCCTGAAATTATTGTTAACAAACATTGTGATTTTGTCTATATTCAGATTATTCTCCTGGGTGTTCTTGGTGTCATTTATCTGATCTTGACTCTATAAGTGACCCACACATTGGGTTTTACGCTGATGATGACTTCATGATCTGGATTTGTTATCTTATTTATTGACTTTTGTAGGCTACATTACTGCTTTGCTTGATTTTATGATGTCTGGATACATGGCTCCTTGTTTTTTATACCTCCACAACGGCAATAGCCATGGCTGGAGGAGGCTGTCCATCCGTCCGTCCCGTACATCCTTCCGTCCATCCGTCAGTGCCATTCTTGTGAACACGGTATCTCAAGAATGCCCACTTGGACTCATTAATGAACTGACTAATGTTTGGTGATCATAGGTCATAGGTCAAGGTCACTGTGATCTTGCATCCATCTCATTCTCAGAAATGCAACATCTAAAGAATATCAATATCCACTTTGAGTCAAGGATGAAGTGATTAGAATTTGGTGGTCATAGGTTAAAAATCAAGGTCACTCTGCCCTTGTGTGTCTCGGTGTGACCTTGCATCCATCTCATTCTTGTGAACACGGTATCTCAGGAACACCATGAAGAAATGTCTTCGAATTCGACACAAACGTCCACTTGGACGGAAGAATAAACTGATTAGAATTTGATTGTCAAAGGTTAGGGTCACTGTGTTGTGTCTGTTCTCGTGGATACGATATCTCAAGAACACCTTGATGGAATTTCTCAAAATTTGGCACAAACGTTTACTTAGACTCGATGAACTGATTAGATTTTGGTGGTCATAGGTTAAAAATCAAGGTCACTCTGACCTTGTGTGTCTCAGTGTGACCTTGCATCCATCTCATTCTCGTGAACACGGTATCCCAGGAACACCATGAAGAAATGTCTTCAAATTCGACACAAACGTCCACTTGGACGGAAGAATAAACTGATTAGAATTTGATTGTCAAAGGTCAAGGTCACTGTTACCTCATAAAACATGTTTTCAGCTATAACTCAATAATTCTTATGCTAATTATGACAAAACTTCACAGATATGTCCAACAGGATAAAATGATTAGGTGATGGTGTTTAATGTCAAAAAGATCAAAGGTCAGCTTCACTGTGACATCATAATGTTCTGCAGGAGACACTTTTCTCGCCATTACTCAACGTCATATCTCAGGAACAGAAGGGAGACAGTTGGTCAGATACTGAATTGATGACACTAATCTTGGGTGTCCACCTTGAAACTGTGGTGATTGTATTGATCTTCTGTACTGCCGGAGGGAGGATGTGTGTCAGGCATCCATGTTTTTACAGACATGGATATAAACTGTGAGAGAAACTTGACTGGTTGACCAGAGGTGTACAACCGTGGGGCAGTAATGCTAGTTTTTAACTTTGTCTTGTAAGGTGTCAGAAGTGCTTTGGAAGGCACCTCAATAAAATTCATTATCTATAACATCTTTCCCAATTCATATGGAGCAGTTCCAGACTTCATACTTGGTCACAGATTTGAGTTTTAGCACTCCAGTTTTTAGATTTGGAAGAGAGTTGTCCATGTTTGCTAACACTTTTGGACTGTCATAGACCACAGGAATGACATGTATGAATTTTGAAGTGAGCATTGTTCCCCTTTAAGCCTTTTTTGTAGGTTTGTTTTCTTGTTTTGTATGTATTTAACTTGTCATGCCTGACTTGACGATCTGTCATTTTACCCTCTTTCTCTGACAAGGACCAAAATTGTAAAAGGCTTCTAGTTTTTGTGTTTTTATTCTTGACAGTTTTATTCATATGTCAGGACTGTGTGTTTGCAGTCCTGTGGCTAGTTTTCGTATTGTCAGGTAAATCTATTTCTAAACCTCAAAACCTAATCAATAGTATATCACTGAAAGGTTAATATGTCAACCATTGATGTTTAAGCTCCAATATACTCTGCTATGAATGATGAATACGGATTTAGGTGGACTCCTATAAAGCCTCCACTGCGGTTTAAAGAGAGAATCGGGATGTGCACTGTATACTTTAACGTTTAATTTAAGCTGTGATTACTGTGAATAGGCACACCGTTACAGTGTGATAGCATCAGCACTCCAGCCCAGCATCCAAACACAAACACTTGAGTACTGGAGTAATGGAGAGCCACAGCAGGGCACAGTATAATCAGCGATACTAGAGCCTCTGTGTACCCTCTGTGGCACTGCTTTGTTTCTGAGTGCCCTCCATTTTCAGATGAGTCGCCGCACTTGTATTTCCAAATCCAGCGGCAATGCACCTGCCCCATTCATTGCTTCCCTGACACACTTTCCTTGCATTCTGTTCAATGTGTTTGCAGCAGTTTAACATATTTTACACAGGCAAAGAATTATTATATTAAAATTAATACACCTTGGCTCTGGAGATGCTGTTCCTAATATCTAGCTTCTCCATTTAAGAGCACCATGGGCACGTTTGGAGTAATGATCTGATAATAATGTTAGGCAGAGACTCCTGTATGATCTTTATATTATGACATTTATT
Source organism: Epinephelus moara (assembly GCF_006386435.1). Classification (NCBI taxonomy): domain Eukaryota; kingdom Metazoa; phylum Chordata; class Actinopteri; order Perciformes; family Serranidae; genus Epinephelus; species Epinephelus moara. Next base: position 7,678,567 of record NC_065526.1, on the reverse strand, counting down.
ACTGGGAACAGATTATTTCCAATCTGATAGAAGCAGATAAAAAATAAGAGCGGAATTAATGACTCTGCAGCACAACAATAGTACAGCACTGGTGTAAATCTGTATGTGCATTAGTTTCCATGACGGCACGGCGCCAGTTTCCATGACGTCTCTGTGCCTTTGTTGCACTCTTGAATAACATTTTGAATGACATTTGTCACTAATGGGTGTTCACTACCACTAGCCTTTTTATAGGTAGCCAGACGTGGCCTGAATAGTGAATTTACAGTTTGGCCTTGGTGAAATTTACAGATACAAGCAGTTACAATTCAACAGGGTTTAAGACCATTCAAATATGAAGCCATCTGTGGGTCATCTTTTTCCAGTAGTGGGAAAATAATTTGTACTGTATATGACTTGAGTACACTTTCCTCATATACAATACTTAAATGTTCACTGTGTAGGATGTAGAGGATCTATATTGGCTGAAATGGAATATGATAAGGTTTTCTTTAGTGTATAATCACCTGAAAATAAAAGTTACTATGTTTTTGTTATGATAGAATGAGCTTTATATCTACATAGGGGGTGAGTCCTTGTCCACGGAGATTGTCAAGTTGCACTGGCCCGTTAGCTCCTGTGACGAGCGTGTCGGGAAACACTGAGTGTCCGAGAAAAACACATATGTTTCGTGCCGAACAGTGTATAAGAAACACTGATTTGTAAAGTAAAACTGCTTTACTAAGTGTTTTAAGCAATTTTAATCACGTGGTCCGTTTGTTTAGGAGAGGAAGAGACCTCTACAGATAATTTGGCTCCCAATAACAACCTCCTGAACAGTGAACACTGATGAAAATCTAAGTGGGAGTGGCGTTAGTTGGTTGTAATCTGCAATTCTCACCACTAGATGTCACTAAATCCCCCTAAATCTTACATGCTGTTCCTTTAAAACAGAACATCAGTCCCCAACCTCCATTACTAAATGTGGAAATATTCGGATGTTTGCCTTTGAGAATAAAAGAAACACACATTTTCTGTATGCTGCTTTTCAATCAGCCATCATGAGGTATGAATCACAACTACAAATTCCTGCACTGTTCATTATAACACGTCTCCCACACGATGAAGCTCCCAATCATTTCTCTTTTGTCAAAACTGTCAATGCAGACTGCCAGTCACCTGATGAAGAGAATCCACAAAAGCAGTTATGGACAAATCTCTAAAGAGCTGAGCTTTTACTTTAATTGAGCTTATTGTGAGCTGGCACAGCTAAGGAGTCTGAATGGAGCTGCACTGAAACTCCTACGCTCGTCGTGCGCCTTTACCTGCACTGCTGTGGCATCTGTGACGTGACTAACTCTGAGAGATGGTGGTGGTTCCATTTGTGAGAATATAACAGTAATTCAAGCTGGGCTCCTTCAGTCACTTCTACTGTTCTGTAGTGTTTCTCATCTCTCTTGGACCACAGCTGGGGGATTGACAGGATAGTATCAGAATGCAAATAAGGCCTTCAGCTTCTTCCACTGTGCGCCACTGGGAGGTTATACATCCACAAGTATCTAAACAGGGACATGGAATATACAAATCCTTACATACTGGACTGTGAGGTGCCATGATACTAAATATTTTATTGTGGCTGGTAAAACTATAGAAATAGAATTCAGTTTATATGCACAAAAACTGTTTATCTCACAAGGTGTGTGGATGAGAGCTTCAGAAAGAGACCTCTGGTACATGTGCCTCCCACTCACTCCTGTTTGGTTTATCATGCTGTTGCTGGCTTGCACAGCTTTTCATGTCAGTCAGATTAAAGGTACTGGCTGGTGGCAGGGTTGGAGAAAAAGCAGAAAATGTGAGTTTGTTTTGGGGGAAAAAATCCTCTAACTCAATATAAAAATCATAAAACCTTCAACGTCCAAAGTGTCAGCGTTGATGAAAGAAAAGCCATCACCAGTTTGCAAAGAAAATGGAGGATGCAGAGACACATAGGTGTAAGGTCACGTGTTCTTTTTAATATTTAGGACATGCATTTGTCCCCCACAACATCAAAGAAACAGAAAAGAAAATTATGTGTTTGATGCCCCGCATTTCACATTAGTCTACCTCAATGCTGAAAAGAAAGACATGCCCTTGCACAGATATTCCAATAAGCCAAAATAAAACACACACAGAGTGATCTGCGTTTCTGGTAGTTTCATCAGTTGTTTGTAGCTGGAAGGTAATGCTCCTAATACCCTGTGCTGTGCAGTGGTCATCACTGTTTGATTGTGCCATGCTTTCCGCACACCTTGTTCATATTCATGTCTTGTGTCATATCGCCTGCACACACGTGAGGCAACAGCCAAAATTGGGAGGCTGTTTTTGTGGTGGTGTGCACAAGCAAGCCCATTCAATTGTGTGCGCTCCTGAGGGGCTGTGTGCCTGTGAATCACATATGAGGGGATGGATTTCAGCAGGGAAAATAGTCTCTGCTGATTCACGGCACGAATATCTTAAAAAAAAGCATAAATAAAAGAATAGAATAGAAATGGACTCAATGACGTCCGCCAACATATTCCAAAGTGCCAATCTTAGTTTGGGAAGTTATCTCCATTGAGCAAAGTGCACCATGTGGCTGGAGTAGCATCACATGTTTCCTCAGACATGGTCACAAACTCTTGGTAATTACGCACTAGTAAAGAGAACCAAACTTCATGGTGTTTCCACTTCGTTATATCGACGACGCGGATTGTGGGAATGTTTTAAAATCATAATCTGGCTCCTAACACAATGTGGGATGGCAATAATTGCTTGCAGAAGTAATCTCACCACAGCAAAGCTCTACCTTAACTCAAACTGACCAATGCGTAATTCACCGAGTGTCCAGGCTGCGTTTTGTGAAGGTGGTCGTGCGCTCTCTCGTGGATTTTCTTGGACACTGTGCTCAGCAGGAAAGCGACGCTTTTCAGTGGATACATACATGGGGCTGTTGGATGCAGTGTCCATCCGCCTGGCACCTGTTGCTGGCTTTTTATTTCCAACGCTGGTCTGTTGAGGATTTAACATCGTTCAGCATCACATCGGGACCATGTCGGTGGAACAAACTGACTCCAACTCCAGCCGCTACTATTTTGAGAACAGCTCAACTCGAGTCCAGAGCAGCTTCGTGTTTTCGGGACCCATGTTTGTCATTTTGATGGGGATGATGGTGACTTTGGTCGTTGTGATAGTTTTGGGTAACGCACTGGTCATTTTGGCCTTTAAAGTGGACAAGAGTTTGAGGAGACAGTGTAATTACTACTTCCTGAATTTGGCAATATCAGATTTTCTTGTAGGTAAGTCCAACTTGTCTTTTTAAAGGAACCTGGAATAGCAAATATAAGTTACAGATAAGGCTAATTTCTGTGTGCTATAATGTGCAATGATTTATGCATCCATGCTGATATATGACTGATGATATCCTTAAAATATCTTTGATGCTCCAGTTTATGACTGTCAGTCTCTCTGCACTCTAGATGTGTGCTGCTAAGTAGAGTAGTTACATTCATAAATTAAGCAGCTGCAAACTAGTTCAATGAATTGGACCACCAATATATATTTAGAGTGCATTTTCTTTATTTGGCAAGATCACTGATAAGTTCTTGTACATGTGCAATCTCTTTATGATCTCCTCTGTCACACCCGCTTATCACTATTTGCCAACTTCCTTCCTCTTTTAAAGTACAGCAAGATAAAAATAGATTTTATGTGATTTTACTTAAACCAGCCCCCCTTTTTTTTATCATTTGTGAATTTGCATCACTGGAAATGTATGTCAAATGTGTATGCTTTGGTTTCTGACCCCCTTTCCAATTACTGTTTCTGCAGGTGCATTCTGCATCCCAGTCTACATGCCTTACATCCTCACAGGCAGGTGGACGCTGGGCCGAGGGCTGTGCAAGCTGTGGCTGGTCATGGACTACCTGCTCTGCTCCGCGTCCGTCTTCAACATTGTCCTCATCAGCTACGACCGCTTCCTGTCGGTCACCAGAGCAGTGAGTGGAACATCCTGTGCCTCAAATGCACCTAGCCATTATCAAAATGAATTAAGGGTTGTGACTCATATATGGAGCACATTAGCCTGCCATGTTTAAAAATAAATAAATAAAAAAATCTCAGTTGAATGTCATGGTCAAATGAAGGTAAAGCAGAGTGTGTGGGATGTTTGGAGTTCACTCTAAACTTGCTCGGGATCATTTGCTGCTCTCAGTGTCAACGCAGACAGAAAACTTTTTTTATTTCTATAAATTTGAGTAAAACCTTTAAAAGTATAGCCATTTTTGCTTTTCTGTTGCCACGGGAACAGCTTTGGCCCCCATTGATTTCCCATCAGCTACTGCATTAACAAACATTGCAACAGGAAGCACAAAGGGGCCAATTTAAAATGTTTATGTTGTTAAGTTAGCAAAGGTTTGTAACAGTGACGCTCAATTTACAGCATGTGGGCCAAATCTGGCTCTCCATAGGATGCTGACCATTTTCTTACTTACAATGAGAACAAACGGGTTCACAATGGGATTTTCTTTGTACTGTGAATGTAAATAAGGCATCAAAGCTTGTGCACTGGCTTCTAATTGCTGAGATTTTCCACACGTAGACGCCCAGCAGAGATTCCAATACACTCTCCACACCAAACAGCAATCAGATACAAGTGATGAGTTGCATTTTTTACCGTGTTTAAAATGTCAATTGTAGCAGGTTGATTTCCATGGTCCAGTATGGCGATACCAGTGAGGATACTCCAATAATAATTACAGGTAACAAAAGAAACCTGAGACAAACAAAATGGTTAAAAAACTGTTTGCTGGCATCTTCCTGAGCTCACTAACTAATGTGACACACCTGCAACACCATCCTAATTATCCACACTCAGTAGGTGAGTCAAGGCTTCAAAATAAGAGCACTTACAAAAATCCTACGACCTGAACTTTTGTTTGGTATGCATTTTTAATTTCTCCTAGCTATTTGGGATCAGCAGGACCTGATAAAGTATAAAAACACTAAACATTGTCAACGATAATTAAGTCAGTGTCCACAAACGAGACAACAATAAAGTCCAAAGTCTTTAAACGAGAACTTCCTAATTAACAGCGTCTTAGCTTGTTACTGTTTCTAAAATTGGTCAAATTTGTTGCCATATTAAACTAAAAACATCATTAATCATACATAAACAAGTCTCAACTATAAAATGTGATCAGGTTTTGTCCACTTTTGTATCAGGATCAGCTGCAGACTGACTTAGCAGAGATGGCCGCCATCTTGCTCTTACATGGCTCAGTGTATTGTGCCCTTACTACAACTAAATGGCACAAACAAGTGTCCACAAATGAGGACAACAGGTTGAAGTTAAGCAGAATGAAGTAAAAGGTCAAGTAAACCCAAAATGTGATGGCTTTATGAGGACACAGGATATAGCCATGTAAATAAACTAACGCATAAATCAAAAACACTCTGGGCTCAGCTGCTACCTGTTAACACAAACAAAAATGACTCATACAGCTTGTTTATCAAATAAAAATTCAAGTGACTGGACTGGATGCTCCTGAACCCTCCAGCGCACATCTGACCTGCACTGCGCTGCTTCGACTGGATTTGCCTCTTGGCAAAGATGAGTGAGGACAGCAAATGTCAAAAGGTTGAAAACACAATTTATTTTATATACAGATGACTATTATTAATGTCTGTTTATTAGCTGGCCTCCTATTATTTTGCAAAAGTGGCCCTCAGGCGAAGCAATTTCTGTATCGGTGGTCTATAATGTTAAAAGCTGAAGCGCCCTTTTTTCCTTTGTAGCCATACAAATGTTCACTGCTTGTGGTCTGTGGCTTAATTTCTGACTGGTGAGTCTCCCAGGTCATTGGTAGGGGCAGTGCCACCTCATTCTCCCAAATGTGCCCATCTGCAGAGGTTAATCATTCCTGACCCATTCAGGCCCAGTGCCACCCCTAATTATAGCCCCTTCCCATGACGAAGATAAAAAAAAAGTCACATTTCGACTTTGGGACAAACTGAGCTTCAGAAAATACGCAGGATGTGAATAATTTAACATTTGATGTCTAAACTTAAATATATTTCCACATCAGCAGATTTGAGTAATTTATTCTGTGCTGATGCAACTGTGTTCCACTGCTTTGTTTTTCTGAAACACAGTTGTACAGCATCGGTAATGTCCATTTTCTATTTTCTGCCTGTCTTGGCACGTTAGCATACATTTCCAAACCTCTGCAGCTTTTAGGCCCATTGAACCTCTCGTCGGGCTTGTCTGTGCATTAGCCCACTGACTGTACCTTATACACGTGTGTTAACTCAAAGGTGGGACGAGGCTTGGCATAGTAGACAAAGGGAGTGTTCTCTTCCCTTTCACAAGCAAACACTTAACATCAGAGCAATGAATACAAATAACACCAGAGAGAAAGAGAGCCTCTTCTTTAATTAGCTAGCTTTGATCATAGAGATCCTCCTCCGTGCCATGGTCCTTCCAACCTGGAGAGATCAATCACAGCAGAAACAGGCCACCGGCTGCCAAGCAGCATTTTCCTAAAAGCTTTCTCTCTGAACATTGAAAGACAAAGGATCGTCACCAGCCACAGGACAAAGTTTGTCTTCTGAAAGAAAACATGGAGTCAGATTAGATGCATATGTTTGGCAGTTAGATGAAATGTCAGCACATTAACATTATAAGAGTGAGCTAATATTAATCCCAGAGGGACTCTAACAATATCAAAAGATATGCAACATATCAGCACTCCTGATTCCTCTCTGTTGAGTGCAACATCTCTACGTGTTGCACTCAGCCTGTAGAGATGCTTCACCACATGAAGCAGGGGCAAGAATTACTGTATGTCAATGAATTTATACAAACCTAAGTGGAACCATTTTCCATCTACTTTGAAGAAGAGCTGCAGTTTATTTTTTGTCTTTCAGAACAGGGGCATATATTCAGAGCAGCTGGAGAGGGTGTAAAGTACGCTGCCTGCTGAACAAGAACGTGGACAGGGACACAGGATTTGACACTAATTGAGACAAGTGGTCATGAGAGGTGCTCCATTGACTTAACACTCGATCACACACTTTTCTGCAGTGCATGATGTTGGAAAGTTTATGTTGTGTTTCTCCTCCAAAACGTTCTGTGATTTCACAAACATGATTATTATTGTTACCTTTCTCAGTGACAGCTTACCAGGTCCGAGCCGTAGTTGGCAACACGCTGGCTCATTAACATTAATTTTAGCTCGGCTCATTATTTGCTGATAACTAGCTTCTAGCAGTCCTGACCACTCTGCAGAGGGAAGGACGGCGAGATGTTCGCCTGCCGTTCACAACAATGGCTATATTGCAGTCTTCACCACAAAACAATAAACATGGCCCTCTCATGTTTATTATCTCACGTTTATTATCTAGACATTTATTTCTACTGCTATCATCACTATTGCATGTGTCTTCGCCATGACACCCCGAGAGAACTGCTTCCCTCCTTATACCCCATGAAGCACACGTCACACCCTCACAGGCTACCCACAAGGCCACCACCTTTAAAGGAGAAAAAGGGTGAGCCGATAACACTATGTATCTGTTGAAAGATGGTCCAGTGTTATTATGTAAAACTCACAGTTGTGGGCTCAACAGTGTCTCCAGGTTTTAAGGGATCCACTGAATGTTTTTTGTAGACATGGTGGTTTAAAGCTATGACTTCTGGTTGATGTGTAGCCTCTGTATTCATTGTACCACTGTGCTGTGATTAGTTCAAGGAGAAATTAACTCAGACGCTATACAATACTTTTACTTCACGCTACATTCCCAAATGTTGTGCTCTCAACTCTACTTACCCCATTTGACAGCTATTGGTACATCACTAGTTACTTTACAGCAGTGGTTCTCATCTAAGGGTGCTTCAGGGAGTTCCAGGGGTCCCCAGAAGAATGGGGAATAGTTTATTTTCACTATTTAATTACTGTAAAACTTCAGTTAAAAGCCTAGTCCCAATTAAACACCCAGTCCCTTTAACTAGCCTGATATGGCTACACATTATGACAAATAAAGGCCTGTCTCAATTAGAGGCCTGGTCTGGTTGCCAAGCAGCTAATTTTTTTGACAGAAGTTATTTAGATATATACAACCGGGTTGTTGGCTACCTCAAATTATATGTCCACTCCTCCATTATCCTACCCTGGAAATTCTCGCGAGAGCACAATTTGAATTTGCTCAGCGAGTCACTCTGGCAATCAGTAATGATGCTCATTACCCATGCCCTTGTAGCCGAGCTGCACCAATCACACTGGTGTATCTGATATAGGCGGGCCAGAGGCGAGCTAAAAAGATGACGACAGCGCTGCAACGACGAAGTCCGGAATCAGTCAGTAAACATTACAAGATGGCTACGGATAAACACCAGTTGTTTGAAACGGCTTTGACCGCTACAATGAACGAGTTAGACTTGGCTTTTTCTCTAAAAGAGGAACAGAAGACGGCGCTCGAATCTTTCCTTTGCAAGAAGTTTTTGCTGTTTTGCTGACCGGATACGGCAAGAGTCTAATCTACCAGTTAGCTCCGCTGGTAGCTAAGTGTATACGTCACCCTGTGTATTGTTCTGATTGGTCGTAGTGTTATCCAATTGCGTGCAGTGATATTTTCAAATGCATGCTTGGTGCCGCCCCTCGAGTTGGGCCATTTTTATTACTCATGGCCAGACCCTAAATCTTTCTAGATTTGGGTCTGGATTTCCAGGCTACCATTACCCTGTAAATTATTCATATTCCTTTAGTCCCTAAAGGTCCTCAGATCAAAAGAATCAAAGGTGTTTTTCATAAAAATTAATCCAAGTTGTGAGTATTGTTTTAACAGGATAAAGTGTTGCTGTGTCCGTAGGACGGGTGCCATAAATGATTCATAATTCATATGTTATCTGAAGCCTAATTTTAATGCAAGTGATCTTCATACTGGTTTAAATAAACAATTTGATTGTATTTCCCGATCTTTGCTGAGCAACAGTTTTGTGAAAGGACTTAAAGCCCTGTCCCAAATATAGGCCCGTTGATTTCAGTGATTTGAGCAAAGAATAACCCGGGCTATTAATTGAAGTTTTATGGTAGTTACAGAAGTGAGGGCAATATACGTAAGAGTCATAGGAGTGCTTATTCTGATCATAGGCTTCACCTCCTCTACAGTTATCTCCTCAGCTGTAATTCACAATTACAGAATTCTGGGGCCGGTTGCACAAAACACCTCAAGTTAAGATTTTCTTTATAATCCTTAAGGTTTCCTCAAAATAAAATCAGTTATACAAGTCTTCCCCTTAAGGTTTCCGTAAAATGTTCACTTAAGTATCGATGGTTTTCTCCTTGTCTTGGTCTTATACTTAAGGAATCCCTAGATTGTTGCACAAAATCTTAGCAACCAAAGCTAGGTAAAACAACAACAACAAAAAAATTACTCCATCTTAATTGCAACATGACTGAGTTTAAGGTGAAAAAAGAAAAAACTAACACACCCCAAGAAGAGTGTTCTGTGACCAGGTGAGCCTAGTAGATACGCTTTTGATTTTACACTATAAATTTGACTAAATTAATTTTAGCTGCAGTTTCTTCCTACGATCGTTTTCTGTTTTCTGGTATTTGGGGATCAAATTCCCTTTGTAGTTTGTGCTTACTATGATTGTATTCTTTCAGAAGTATAACCTTTACCTCCTCTGACCAATATGGTTTTCTTGTCTTGTTTTCTTCTGCCAATTTTTTCACTGTCTAACTATAAGGCAACTTTGTGAGATGATAACAGGCATCACAAGTGTGAGTCCAAGCAAACAAACAATCTCTAACCTTTTTTCTTAACTAAGAAAACCTTTGAAGGGCTTCTGTTCAACTGTCTAAGTCCCTCAGCTAAGGAGAAATTAAGCTTTAAGTGTCATACTTAAGGAGGAAACAAAAGGTGTTTTGTGCATTTGCTTCCTGATCTTAATCATATCTAACAACCAAAATCTTTTGAGGTGTAGGACACAAGAAAAGTCTGAGAACCACTGCTTTACAGATAATTATTTTACACACACAACACGTGATCAGCTCATGAAATATCATCCATGTTTAGAGATTAAACACATAAAAGTATGTAAAACATTTAAATTTAGCTCCATCCCGACCAGCTGCGACATTAAAATGCTGCTCACACAATAATGCATCACTAATAACAATCCAGTTTTAAAGCAAATGGTGCCTGTGTGACAACACTTTGCATATGTTTAAAACACTGAATTAATATTTCACTTAAGCAAACAATCTGAATACCTCTTCCACCACCGCCGTTGAATGTACATTGCTTACCTTTTTACGGCTAAAGACAGCATTTAGGAGAATTAATTGCTATTTTGCCCTATATGTACAGTAATGTTAGGATGCAGCAATTGCACATAAATGTGAGTGACCCCACACTGGTCGTATCACCCAGTATGTTTTGTGATTTCTGCTTATATTTACTGCAGGTAAGTTACCGTGCCAGACAGGGCATGACTCACCAAGCCATAATCAAGATGATTGCCGTCTGGGTGCTAGCCTTTGTCCTGTACGGCCCAGCTATCATATTCTGGGAGCTGGTGGTGGGCAGAAGCAGCGTGCCAAAGGATGAGTGCTTTGCGGAGTTCTATTACTCTTGGTACTTCCTGCTGAGTGCCTCCATGCTGGAGTTCTTCTCTCCTTTCATCTCTGTGGCTTTCTTCAACCTCAGCATTTACCTCAGCATACGCAGGAGGAGGCTCCACAGCAGGGAGGCCCAGCTCCACCTTCAACTGAGCGAGCCCGCCTCTGCCCAGGGGAAAGGCATCCCCCTGTCCCAAAACTGGGGGTGTGGGATGAAACTGGCTGTAAGAGGCTCTATCCACTCCCAGACCTCCTCTCCCAGTTTGGGTAAACTAGATCCCTCAACCAGCAGGGCTGCCCAGCCTAGCCGTCTGTCCAGGGATAAGAAAATTGCTAAGTCCCTGGCCATCATAGTGTGTGTGTTTGCCATCTGCTGGGCACCGTACACCCTACTGATGATCATCCGTGCTGCCTGCAGAGGGCGGTGCATCCAGCATCACTGGTACGAGGTCACCTTCTGGCTCCTGTGGCTCAACTCGGCTATTAACCCATTCCTGTACCCGCTTTGCCACAGCAGCTTCCGCAGGGCCTTCAGCAAGATTCTCTGCCCAAGGCGGCATACTACTCCCCCATCATCTGTCCTTCGTGCTGGCCAGTGACGAGCAGATACCCATGGAAGGATGGGGGAGAACAATGTGCCAAAACTATGGATGGAAATATTAAAAATTCAACACATAAATTACAGTTTCAGCAGATGAGACTAAACTGTGCACCAGAATTTGTCATATAGACCATAACTAGTTTTCAATTGTGCTTTTCCATGTTTGGATGTATAAGGTTGGTACTGTAAGGTATGATGTTATTTACAATTCACTGTCTTCACATGTAAAGTATGAATTAACATCCATCATAGGAATGAAATACTTCTCCCAACCAGGTTTCACACACTGTAACACCAAGTCTTGAATGCCATACAAGCTAGATATCATTTAACCAGTTATGTTGTCCATTTTTTTAAGTTATGCAGCTGAAATCTTGAATTTATATACATTATATTGAGGAATTATATGTAAGTGTTGCTCTCACTGTGATATCCCTGCTCCAGCTGAAGTAAAACAGATCACTATCACCCTCTGCTGTTAGAAACTTTACTGCTATTAATAATTCATATTACAGAAGCACAGTGATGAAAAAGTGCCATTAAGAATAAATGTATGTAATGTGAAATGTGTTAAGAAAGGTATTATATAGTAGATTATTACATTTCTCCACACTCTGAGCACATTGTCTGCACAGTCATCACCCCATGTTAAAACATAAATACCTTCTTTGTTGTACTGTAACAAACTAGAGAAACAGATTAAACATTTATATTTATTTTTAGTAATTTTGAACACATCCATTTATGTGAAAGAGAGAAGCAATCTGTTTACAATCAATGCCAAAACACCATCTTACTGTGACCAACAGATGCATGTTTACTTATGTGCCACTAGATGTCACCATTAGCCTTTACAGCTTCCTGTGTGTGCAGTGCTCCAGCATCAAGCTACAATTCATCACAGAGTGAAGTCAGTGTCTGAGACTAGCTTCACAGTTTCCATTAGCTGTTTTACTTTATTGTTCGTGTTTGAATTGTTGGTTAAATACATGCTTTATTTTTGCACCAGGACCCTGACTGATTGAAACTGTAATCGAGGAATGTAACCTAATAATCATCGGTCTATATGAAATTACACAGTGCTCCCTTTTTATTCACAGCGAGCCCTTTCACTGTCACATAGTGTCACTTGTAATTGCAATACTTAAACAGTTACAGTACGTCCAATGCTTTAGTAAATGTTTGATATGGTGCTTTATAAGTGCTGTTATGCTCTATATTTTTTTTGTTTGTGTAACTCAAATATAAGAGTGGTGTCCTAAATGTTGTCCTCATGGCTCAGAGGAAAGTTACAGTATACTGTGCTTATTTTAAGTGAATTATATTTATAATTTTCCAAAGTAAACACGTCTCTGTTACTGGCTGAGGATCTTTATGCACAACATAAAATAAATGAATTAAGCCCTGTGATGCATTTTAAATGTAGTTACTGTCTACCTGATGGCTAATTGGGTCAGTGCCAAGTGCAGAGTGGCTTTTGTTTGATGTGCAGATGAAATGCTGAGAGTGCAATACCATTTTTGTATTGTTCCCCAGTCTGGCTACGTTTGATTTGATAGATTAAATGAGTTCTTTCCAGATGTAGACTTATTAGACCTGTAATTACGCCATCATGTTAGATAGTGGGGTTACATTTGCAGGTGCCTGGGTCCCACAGGGGACTTACATTGCTCAAATTGTTGCTGTTGCCCATGTGCACATCTGGGCCCCTGGTCAGGTGCTGGGAATAAGGGCACAGCTGCGGGGAACAGGCCTCTGCTAACCCCCCCTCCTTGCTCCCTCTCCGCCTGTGGCGTGGTGGGGGGACAGAGGCACACTTCTGACCAGAGGGATGCAGGCACATTTCCCTCGGGACGACAGAACTGCATTTATCAGCAGAATGGCGAGCCTGGGTTTACTCCCTGTGTATCTAAATGCGACAGCGAGAGCTGTGAGGAACGCTCGTGCTGTGTGCAGTTATATTAGGAGGACTACTGCTATTGATTTTGTTGATAGATTGAAATGTCATGGCATGTGTGCCAAACCGACTGACTGAGGCTGTGTTGCAGATCATGCCAACTTAAATTGGTCTGGGAGGGGTAGCGCCATGAAAAATACAGATGAGAGATTTTAATTATGTGCATGCAGAGGTGTGTGTCTTTCTAATCCTATTCAGTGTGTGAATGTGTTTATGGGAGGTTTGGTTGTCTGTGACCCCAAGCAATGTATCTAAAAGCTGTGACCCCAAATGGAGCGCACCTGTGCCCCTTAAGTTTATAGAGTCCCATTAGCAGAGACTCAGTCAGCGATCAGAGGGGGAGAGGGCCTATATAACTTCCCCATGAGAGTCTCTGAATAGTTAAACTCTTAGAGCTTCCACTTTAGCACTTTGTTAGGATGACTTAATGCTGAATTCTCTTGTTTTCAAACTGGCTAACACCTCTGGCCTGCACAATGCACAATAAAAGGTGGCAGATGTGGAATGAAGCCACTGTAATGTCTGGCATAAGGATAAAACACATAAGACATTTCACACACTCTTTGATGACCAATACGCTTCACTAGTATTTTCAAGTGGAGCTGGAATATAAAAGTGAACCGCCAGACAAGACCGAACCACTTTAGTCTGCGGATACAGGTCAAAACTGTGACCTCTTTTGAAGTCGTAGCATCACTTAGTGTACATCTTCCCCCCGCGTAGGCTGTTCGCTTTCTCAGCTAACTAAATGTAAACCGCAGTTTAATATTTCATTAGGGACATACTCAAAAAGAAAAAACAGACTATTTTCTGCTTCATTTTTGCCTTTTCCGTTCTTCCGTTTTTCCCTCTGCTTTTTCCTGCAGTGTACTTCCTGACTAGAGATTAAATAATTCCATTGGAATCCTCTTAGGATGGGTTCCCAGCACTTGGCAATTAAACAATTACATTTAATCAGCATGGGGCGACGCTTCAAGTCACCCTCATTTCAGACGTTGATTAAAAGCAATTCTGCAGTGGTTATTGCTGTCGACTTTCGAAACTGTGGTTCACTTAGGTTTACTGCATCTGTGGGGTCAGGTTGGATAGCAATATGGCAGGTTCAGTGGTGGTCGAGAGCGGTGTCTGCCTGTGGTGGGTAAAACAGTAATGATAGAACTCATGGCGGACCTTATATTGTCCCTTAAGTCAGAGCTAGTTAGATTACTTGGAGACATTTTGACCCTACAGCAAAGAAGACTCAGCGAACAAAAGAAAGGAGAGGGACATTAAGTTATGCATGTGGGAGTCCAGATGTGTGAGTGTGTGTGTGTGGGTTTTTTTTTCACATTACATATGTGCATTTGACTGTGTCCTCACACAGCTGTTCTGTTCCTGCATCTACATTTAGGTGCATCTGCAGTGAATGAAATGCACCTTGACATATACAATTTCATCATGCCATGCAATAACATCTCCCTCTGTGATGGCAAACAAGCTGAGAGCGGGCACAGGGGGGAGGACGGCTTTTGTGCAAGCCATATTTGACATTATGCTCGAGTGAAAGAGTGCTACGTGGCGCAGCACCGGAGCGGACTATAGTCTTCCCCGTGCAACACAGATGAGTTGTGATGGATACCCGGCCCCCTCTTGTGAAACCCAGGTGCCCCTGTTTCATAAGGCACCCCACTGGCTCCCCAGCCCTCTTAATTAGCGGCTTCCGTCAGCTGGCACCCAGGCCTTCAAGCACCAGTCACTGGCCTCTGCTGCTGAAGGAATCCAGTTCACTCCAGATCTTCAGCTCCTCTAACAGATGGATACATGGGCGGGCTGAGTGAGAGGCATCAAGGTTTTTGCAAAACCTGTAAATCAT
This sequence comes from Epinephelus moara, assembly GCF_006386435.1. Lineage (NCBI taxonomy): Eukaryota > Metazoa > Chordata > Actinopteri > Perciformes > Serranidae > Epinephelus > Epinephelus moara. The sequence continues at coordinate 7,663,538 of NC_065526.1, read as the reverse complement.
CTGTGAATTTCCTGGTATCTACATCAGACGCATGGATGGAGAAGAAAATGCTGTTGAATGCTTCAGTCAGTGTGTGTTTCTTCGTTTAAATAAAGATGGGCAACTGCAGAGAATGGGCCGTGAGTTTTAGTCTGCACATACACTGTACCAAGACATTGATGATTTTTATATGATGAAGTCAAATATAGATAAAAGGTTTCACCAGGACTGGAATGCAGCCTTTTTCCCGGTGCAGTATCATAGCAGCGCTGTAACAATAGTCTCTTCTAATGACATTCCCCTAGTAACTTCTTGCCTCTACGAATCTCACGGGGGAAGCGCTACAAAAAGTGATAATTACATGAAATATACATAGAGAATAAAGGGAGCATGTTTACATAACCAGGCCCATAAATATCTGACGGAGAAGACATTGTTCTCCGACTCCTTTTAAGCTGATCTCCCAGGGATGCCATTTTAATGACATGATGGTTTAAAGAGATGCTGCTCCATCTCGTTCCATATTTAATTAACTTTTGCTTTTCTGACGCAGAGGAAAAACAGAATAAAGAACGCGTGATAGAGACAAACACACACGATAGCGAGGAGACAATAACAAATAGCTGGGAGAACAGAGAGGGAGGCAGGGGGAACATGAGCAGAGACCTTGTCATGCTTTTGTGAGCTGTTTACAATACAAGAGATGCAAAGGGAGGAGGAGGGATGGTGGAAGAGCGAGGGAGAGGAAGACTGACATAGGCGAGAGAGGATGGTCGTGAAGGATGAGGACGACAGGACAAGAACGGGATGCCTGAATTTATTTTTTTTTAAAAGAGAGGGATAGAATTAAGAAAAAGAAGAGATGAGACAGAGAGCGAGGAAGGATCTCCCAAGGGGCTCCATTATGGAGCATTTTTTAGTTCATCACCAATAAAAAGGAAATAATTGTGAAACTGACAGTGTGTGTTTAACCGACTTTACAGACTCACCAAAAATAAATGGAATAAACATTAACAAAATCAAAAACAAAGCCCTGCTTGTACTCTACTTTGGCATCCTTCTCCACACTTTGTCCAACACATACCAGTGTTTATCTGCCACGTGTTCATTAAGTAAACACATGGCAGATGTCAGCAAGCAAAGATTATTTCACATCAGTGTTAATGTGTACATTTACAGAGATTTCTGCTCATTACAAAACACGACTACAGACACTGAAAGCACTGAATCGTAGAAAAATCTGTGTTGCGTATGTGGTCACTGGCACTAATTGTGCTGAAACATTTGAACTGGTTTTATGACAAACTCATATCATTTAACCTCTGGGTCCTCAAAGTTACTGCAGATTTAATTTTACTTAAATTATTGTTTTATAGGCTAAGTTTTCTTTAAAGTTTTTTTCCCCCAATAATTAGAATTTGTCTGAAATTATACATTAACATGAATTTCTTTTAAGCAAAGACAAAATGGTCGACTATAAAATTTTAATTAGCAGCCCGGGCTATTATTTGCTTAAATCACCAAACTCAACAGGCTTATATTTGGGACAGGCCTTTAATTCCTTTTACACAAGACGGGAAATCCAATCACATTGCTGTTATTTGTATAAAGATTATGCTTTGAATAACATCAGGCAGGGAGTCACCACTTTTTTGTCATGCCAGTAAATCTAAATGAATCAGAGTCTTCTCTGGACAGAGGTAACAATAGCTATGTTTCCATCCAAAAGTGATTTGAATCATTGGGAAATGCGCATTAAAAGAAATACAAATCCTGTGTGTTTCCATTAAATGTATGGACTTTGGTGAAAACTACGAACTTGTGCGAGTTTTCCGCAGAACCGGAAACAAAACAAGTCTCGCATTCTTCTTCTTCTACGTTTTCTGGCGGTTGGCAACCAGCTTGTAAATGCATTACCGCCTTCCCGACCCGGAGTGTGGATATCACCATGGAGAGAGGTGTGATCCGTCAGACTTAATTTGAACATAACTGTTTCCATCTGCCGTTTTGCGAATCAACATTTTTTCGAATCAACCAAAACCCGGCTAAAGCGAGCATATTTTAGTTTGTGCGAATCAGGGGATCGAATTTTGGCGTTTCCATCATAATTTTCCGATGAGATATTTCTAGATGCACATCTAAACAGGCTGATGGAAACATGGCTAATGACAAAAGTTAAAACATTTATATTTGCATGTGTATTTGTATCTAAACAGCTAACTAATGTTAGCTGGATTGTGTAGTCAATAATGTGGTTTTATACATCCCAAGAACTTCTATAAAAATGATCTGCTTGGCAACCAGACCAGGCGTCTAATTGAGACAGGCCTTTATTTGTCAAAATGTGTAGCTACATCCGGCTAGTAAAAGAGACTGGGCATTTAATTGCGTCCAGGCTTTTAACTGAAGTTTTACAGTATTTATAAAAAACAAACAAAAGTCTGAAAACCCGGAAATAAGTTATTATTTTAGCACTCCTGGTTCCCCCATCTCAAAGTCAATGGGTTTTTGGTTAGATGCCTGAAATATGTCTGTGGTTAACACAAGCTTAAGAGACATGTTTTTCATGTTTTGTTCTATGACATAAAAAATGTCAGTAAATACCTATTTTATACATTTTAAAGCCTTTAACGTGTCTTTAAAAAAGATGGTTGCTAACAAGTAGCTACAGTAAATGAGATTACAGAACATCGTCATGCTGAACACGATTTTGCCTCATTGTGGTTAAGATGTTAAGTCATCTAACGATAGCATGGTTTGTTTATAGCCTAACGTTAGCTTTTTACTGCTGGCGATTCCATATTAGCTTCAAAATTCACACACTTGGTGTTCATTTGTGAGGATTATTTTGCTGAACAAAACATGTATCATAAACTTTTGTTTGCCACAGAGCTTGTGTTATTGCAATTATCCAAAATTTAATGGAAAAATACCAGTGGCTTTCTGACAAGGGCACCAGGGGGATGTTAACTTCTGTGCATTCTAATGGTAGGCTAACTGTTTGCTAGCTAGCAATCGTGTTAGCTAGCTAACGCTGGACTACTGTGTGGCACCTATCCGGAACAGCGTGGTGAACTAGTTAGCTAACAGTTGCGTGCTATTGTAAAATATTAGCCACTTAGCTCTATTATTATCAAAAGTGTATTCATGTGAGCTCTTGTAACTTTTCAAGCAAGAGGCTCTGACACACCGTCCACCTCAGATACCACCAGTGAAGGTGCAGAGGGTGAAGCTAACGCACCTAGCATGCTACCACTGACTGCTGCTGACTTAGCAGCTAGCGGCCAGCTAACACACCCAGCATGTTACTGCTACTGCCTTGGCAGCTGTAAGCGCAAGATAGAAGACCTGAAAATATTGAGAGAATTATCTGAAATGCAACTTATTCTTATACAATATAATTTTACACAATATGTAGAAGGGGGAACGTGTTCTGTCTGTCTTTGAGCCAAGGGGTCCTTGGCTTGAAAAACATTGAAGAGCCCTGATTTAACCAATAAATTTTAGGTTCTGCCACACAGATACAACATGCGACTCAGACCAGAATTGAGCATGCCCTCCTCTTCTCTCAGGCAGTGTGTTTTCCATTTTTACTGTCAGCTGTATACGGTGTTTGCTGCATTATTGATACTTTCTTTCCCTTTCCTCTCCTCTTGTTAGACTCCTACCTTGTCCTCATATCATCACACCGGCCACATTGGCTGTGGAGCCTGGAGAGTTGCAGTGAATTTGACCCCACCTGGTCTATATTTTATTGCTTGGTGTTTAATACATTTTTGAAAATCCTCCTCCCCCGTCCCATCCACGAAAAAAAAAAAAGAATCTAGTGCCTTGTCTATTTCAAGTGTTTGTCTTGGTGAGGCAAAGAGAGATGACTGGAGGGGAATACTCACCTTCAGCTCTCCCAGTTCAGGAGACAGGGGGGATCATTACGAGGGGCTACAGAGGAGGGAAGAATGTGTTTGTTGTCTATATGTGTGTTAGCTTGGCGATAGACTGACGACTGGTTCAGGGTGCGCCCTGCTTCCTGCCCAGTGTGCCCTGGGATAGGCCGAGTCCCCTGTGACCCTGAGCAGGATAAGCGGTTTAGAAAATATATGGAGGGATGAAAGATGCATCTTCCCGACTGAAATCAACCCTGAATAAAAGCTTCATTTTAAAATACATCTATTCACATTTTATAGTTTGTTAGCTTGAAATGTGGGATAAAGGTGGATATCTCTGAAGGTGATATTCACAGCTCCAGGCGCTTTTTATAATTATCACCTGAAAACTGTCTTTGCCATCCATGCATTTGCAGAAGAATAGACTGTAAAGTAAGTCTACTCTGAAGAGGACTTTTTGAGACATACAGTAGCTTTCACAACAGTTTTTTTTTTACGGTTACTCTCATTATAAAGGTCCAGTGTGTAAGATTTAGGGAGATTTAGTGGCATCTAGCAGTAAGGATTGGAGATTGCAACCAGCTGAAACTTCCCCCACTTAGAATTCCTTCACTATTTTGTTCAGGGGGTTTTTACCAGGAGCCAATTATCCGCAGAGGTCTCCTTTCCGCCTCAAATGGACCAGGTAATTTGAACCTGTAAAAAAACACTGAATAAAGCAGTTTCACCCTACAAATCAGCATATCTCCTATGCTGTTTGGCTCTTCAAAAACAGGCTGCTAGCCCAGCACCTAGTTAATATTGTGTACTCACCTGTTTTATCTGATAGCTTAAGATTTCTCCTCCTCTTCTACTGCTGCATTGTGTCCGCAGCTGCTTGTACCAAAGAGTAGCGTGACAGTCAAGAACGCTCACTTTGCAGCAAAATCTGGGGGGCAAAATGTCCCCAGAAGTACACTGCACAGTAAACTGAATAGCAAAAAACAAACAAAACAAAACAAAACAAAACAATTGCCCGACTTGAAGCAATCTCAGTCAACTGAGGGGTCACAATTTGAATATCCGACTCAAGGAGCAGCCCTACTATCACTTGGTTTGTCCGTTGTAGGCTTCTATAGAAACACCGCAGTGGAACGGGATGGACTCCATGGAAGCAAATGCTCCCTATGTGGATGACGATCTGGAAGATGTAGTTGCAGACGCTTCCAGCTTCTCTGTCAGCTCTGCCAAATTTGCGCAAAATTTTTAATCTTATTCCTATTTAGCAATGGTTGGTGGTGCCTTTTGTGGTTGTCTTTGGATGGTGGTGCCATGTGGCTGCAAGTCACTCACTGGGATGAGGAAGTGAACTCACCAGTTTGTAAACTCTCCTCTGCTATTTCGGTTACCTACCCAGGTTGAGGTTTTCAAATGTGAACATCAGTAAACATCAAGAAAAAGATGGAGAACAAATGAGCACCAGCTGAACTAGCATCCTGCTAACCATTGTGCAGGTGTTGGAAAATAAACTGGGTGACCTCTGTGCCACATCAGTTTCCAACGGGATGTCAGGAACTGTAATATCCTTTGTTTCACCGGATGTGGCTAAATCCTGGGTACCACATTAAACCAGGAAGCTCGCTACCTTAATGCTGATCTGAGCAGAGGACTGGCGAGAGAAGAAGAGGAGCTGAGTGCTTTATGGTGAATAAGGACTGGTATGACGGTGGGAATGTGAGGTGCTGTCCTGTTCCTGCTGTGGAATAGGGCTAGACCGCATTTAGAGGTGGCTGTAGTGCGGCCCTGCCCGTGTTTGGGAGAAGGGACCATGTGGCCGTCTTGTTGGGGTCCGGATGTGTGGACAGTTTAATTATTCCACATCTAGAAACCCAAACCATTCAGAAACATGGACAATTATAAAGCAGCGGCCAACAATGTAAGATATGTACAGTGGGCAAGTTAAAGGAGCTGTACCTTGTATAATTGACAAGTGACAAATATATGATTGATTGATGTGATATAAACAGCTCATTCTAAGATAACAAAAACACAATGATTCTTATTTTCAGGTGATTATACACTAAAAAACCCAACGTATTTCTTATATTCCATTTATGCCAATGTACCCCCCAAAATCCTACACACTGGACCCTGAAAGACACAGACACAGAATTTACAAAACTACACAGGATATAAACAAAAGACAATAGCAAAGGCCCTTTAGTGCTTGATCCATAAACACTGTGGCAGGGCTACATACTGAGGTTGAGGCGTCCATTTTGCTGACACAGTTCTGAAGTGAAAAGATGGCTCTCTGGATGTGGAGTGCCGGTGTGAGAGATTGGGTTACCCCAGACACTCCCAGCGGATCTCTCGGCCAAATGGATCTGGATCTCACGCTTGGGCGCACATATTGAATGCCATAAGAGGTCTCTGAGGTCTCCTTCAGTGGGAGGAATGCGCAGCCTAACAATGTGGAGTTTTCACCAAACTAAATTTTGCACCAAAGAAGAGTGATAGCAAGGACACGGGGACACAAGGGACAAACACTGAATGCATACCTACATTTGTGCAGGTTGTTCATACCGGATAAAGTGGCACATTTTCAGCCTTGTGGATAGCAACATAGCTACTGCACAGGTTCAGTAGGATCTCATAATTCTTTAATAAAGTCTTAACACAGGCTGCCACTTTTCCTCTAGGGGACTATGGGTATTAGGCTGTCAAATGAAAAGAAAAAAATAACAAAATGCCATTTCACACACATCCTGGACAAGAACAATGGCATTTCAGCTACTCCCAAACATCTGGCCCGACTGCCCGGTTTCACCAAGGACTGGCCAGGCTCTTAGCAGCATTGAGTGCCACATGCATTGAGGTTATGTTCAGGCGACGACACCGCAGAGGATCAGCCAGGCTAAGTTATCTCTGAACAAGCCATCCATTCTGCTGCTTTCTGATGGAAGAATACTTGGGGGCTGTGTAATTATATTGCTTTAAATGAACCCCTGAGAACGCCCCTGCCAAAGCGCCCACAAAGTCTCACACTTGGGCGAGTGTCAGAAACACATCGCTTGTGTATGCACTCATGTGTGTAGCTGCGTGTGTGTGTTTTGCTGCTTAGGCTGGCGTTAAAAAGGGAGGCCGCAGTGGTTCTGATACGCCTCACAAGTGAATTTAATTAAATCATAAATATGAGCTGGAGGCCGCCACCCAATTTAATGTAATGGATGATGTGGGCCAGTCCATCTCTGGCAAAGCAAAGTTCTGGACCCGTTCAAATGCCCTTGAAGCTTATTAAAAGTGCCTGGCACGGGGAGATGCTAGCAAAGTTGTTTAATGGATGCCCAGCTTGCATTCAGTATGACAGTTAATGTTGGGCCGTACCATCTCTGCCTTGGACGAGGGGTTGCGCCGCCATTGTGGAAGCCTGTCACTGCAAGAGGCCCTGTCCATTCCTCATCTGATCCTCATTATAGTAATTTAATAAAAGCTAGCAGATGACAGACAACATGCGCATTTGATGTTATGCTTTGAATAAGAAAATTGAATAAGACAAGCTTCAGAAACCCCGGTTACACATATGTATTGTAAAATACTGTGTGATCATTTTCTGTGACAAATGGGCTTTAATATTATCACCCAGAGGGGTCACATTTCTTTTTTTATATACTGCACATAATACATCACAACTGTATATATAAGAATAATACTGTGCTTCTCTTATTTATGTTTGATATGCATGCAATATATGATGTTACGCCGTATTTTATATATACAGTATATAATAAAATACAGTATCTGCTGTGTGTTTACAGCTAGAGTTCACAGTCATTTGTTCTCACAGTATAACCTAGTTACAATGAGCTGCAGCACTGAGCCTTTTCAAAACAAAACTGAAAGCTTCAACAAATGTTATGCTGCTCGCGTGTCACTGTTGATGAATCATTCGCCGGGACAGACAGATGTTGTAGCATGGGTTTTGTCCCATCCGGCAAAGGCAGAAGAATCTTTTCCTCGGTCTCCCGGAGCGCTGGAGGCTCCCTAAATAGACCTAGCGCAAGGGTGTGTAGAATGGGACCGCACAGGGTGATGGGTAATGGAGTCATTAATAACACAGACCTCCCTTAAGATGCTCAGATGTTTGTTAGTGAGCGCCACGAGGGAGTGGGGAAAAATAGGATGCAATTTGATACAATGAAAAAAAGCAGTGTAAGCTTTTGATGTTGATCGTGTTTATGCTGTCATAGGTCTTGTCGGATGGGTTAATTGTGCTCACCAACACACGGCTACACGAGTATTTTATAATGAAGGGGCAATGAAGCCATTTCCTCATACAGTTTTTAATATTTCCATCACATGTGCAACACAAAAAAACGAGCTCTGCCAAATACAGAACTCCATATTTGTACAATACATTTTAATAACATTGGAGATAACTGTCCTTTTGCTGCAGGAGATGGTGATTTCCTGTAAACTGTGTACGAACAATTCTCAATCAAAATGTCAAAACATTAAAGTTTTATACAAAAGTGCATCTCAGGTTCAATGAATGCAAAACATTTACATAACATGATGGTTGTAAAGTTTTGTATGATGCCACAGTGGCTTCCAGCTTGAGCAGAGAGCAACGGGACACTGCAAAGAAACAAGAGGGAGTACTCGGGCACTCTCCAGGAGAGCCAGGGACGGAGTTTTGGAACTACGGTACATCCCCAAAAACAGACTGAAATTATGTTCAGCCTTCATGACCCCAAATACAAATGGATTTACTCCCCCGCTGCGGAAAAATATGTATAGATAACAAAACATGAAGAGAAAAAAAATTTCCAGTAATCTCCAGGCTTCAACGAGCAGTAAACATTGACAACAGAAATGTACAGGTTGAGTCAGTGGGCTGGAGATTTCCCCATGCTCTGAGAGCCACATGGGAGCTTCACGCCTCTGTTCACGAGCCAACCAGAGGAACTAGCCTTTTCCAAATCTGTGTCACTGCGTTTGCATATATCAGCATCCTGTCCTGTTTTTCTGTTCTGTGTTGTTTTTTCTTTCTTTCTTTTTTTAAATTTTGCCTCTCGTCTGAACTCCAGCGCAGGCAGTGCAGATTAGTCGCACCGCCGTTCTCAGCTGGTCCTCTGGCAGCCATGTTACGACGGACACACAGACAAGATCTCAGCCTATGCTGGTGAATCAAGCTTTTCTACCCCGTAATGATTGACCATGTTAGGATACAGAGTGACATACTGCGCAGTAGGAGTGGTGCTGATGAAAAGAGTCCTCCTGACAACACTCTCTGGTTCCTACAGCTTCCTACGCTCTCAGTGGCACCCTGTTTCTCCTTTACACAACTGGTTGAGTCCCATCTGGTCTGATTGACAATGTCATTGATATTTTTTTTTTAACCCCCCTTCTCTTTTTTTGGACAAACATTTTGAACTGTACATTGGCAAATACTGTATAAGATTGCAATATAGCTGTAGTTAAGCAACACATGAAGAATTCTATGTACAAACAAGTTGGCTTTTTCTTTATTTTTGAAATAATGGTTAGTAAAGAACGGAGAGGGTTTTCTTTTATGTTCTTTCCCCCTCTTTCTTTTATTTTCTTTGCTTTGCTTTTCTTTTTTCTTGCTGTGGCATGGTTCCTTGCGGTGAAACTGAATCGAAAGTTCAGTGCGAGACAGTCGGTGGGAAACTGCACTGGCGGTAATTGGCGGTCAGCACATTATTCTCTGCGTCATGTGATCCTTGTTCTCGGCCGCGGCGCTGATCTTTGCCATGTTAGCTGCTGTGCTGAGTCAACGCGTGGTTCTGCAAGGACACAAAAAGAAACAGAGGAAGCATTATGATCACATACAACAAATGGACCTTTCATTTTCCTACGCTTTCATTAGAAGGACATCGGGAACATGTTTCATCTCCCATACTAAGGACACTACACGCTGAAATGTGCTTTAAATGTTATGATTGACACACACTGACTTTTGATTATCCTGACATTTCATTATCCTGACATTTCATTATCCTGATCCAATTAGCTTGCACAGGAGTCAAATCTGTGTGTGGATCAATGGTCGTTGGCTTTGGGATTAAGCATAGTTAAGTCGTGGTCTAACACAAAGGCGCCAGACCACTGACAGATAACATCCCATTCCTCAAAAATCCTGCCTCCCGATCAAAGCCTGTGTCCATGGAAACAAATCTATAACAAGGCACTGACACACCTGATGGAATATCATCCTTGGGGTCTTGTTTATCCAGCGCCTACATGTATTGAATGTGCTGCAAACGTATAGTGCAGGAAAAAAAAGGAAGTTGAGAAATGCTTAATGTGCAGGTGAGGCCGCAGACGATTTGATCCTCCACGCTGCTGTAAATATGTAACGGTGCACAATTCACTATGACAGGATAACGAGCTGACAATATCGCTCTGTTTTGCCGTGTCTCCCAAATTTATGCAGGCACACACACAGATCGTTGAGAGTGGTTGTAGTGGGGCAGCTGTGCCAGGTTCTTTAAAGGGAGTGTGGACCAGGGGGTGTGTAACTGGTGTCCCTGGTGGGCTGAATCCAGGTCATCTTTTGAAGTGACTGCTAATCCCTTTAATGCAAACTACATGCCCCACTTGCTGCGCTCTGTTTAAAACACGGCCTTGGACTCTTGAAACTGGCATGGACTAGACACACCTGTCACAGAGTCGTCAGCACGCATGCATGCATACACAAATACACTCACACCTCAGTGCACACATACATTTTGTTCTGCACATAGGCACAGGAATACGTGTAGGTGAAATGACATTTTTACCGCCTAACTAGTGTTAAAGTGAAACAGTGAGGAGGAGATCTAACATGATTACTGCAACCTCAGTGAGGAGGTTTACCAAAGCAGTCACCTTCAGTCCTGTTGGTGCAGAGTCCCTTGGGCAGCGCTGGGAGACGACTATTAGCCCCCCTTGCATTCATTCCTTCCCTCTTTACCCTTTCAGCTGCCTCCATATAAAGCATTTAAACACCTCGACAGCTTTCCTTTCAGCTAGGGCGATTACTTCCCGACAGGTGGGGTAATAAGCTGTTTGACGGGGAGCAGGAGTGTGACCCCTGTAAGGGTTAGCGTGGCTCGCCTGGGCCCTGCTCTCCCTTTTTTAAAGAGGCGGCCCCGGACAGCTCCTCTGCTTCCCTCTCTCCTCTCTTGCTGAAATAAAGCTCCTTTAAGTGAGTCTGGGAGGAGACTCCCCACGGGACGCTCTCCCTCTTTCTCTCTCACTCCCGCCCCACCTCACCTCCTCCCCCTCCTCACACTCCACCAACCCCCTACCCCCCGGTGAAGACATCCTTGGCGTTGCTGAGGAGGGACAGGAGCACGGCAACCTTATTAATGAATGCGGCCCATTACCCGTCAGCCTGGCTCCTCGGCGACTCCCAGAAGCCCCTGCAGTACGTGACTTCAAATGGCAGGATATTGACACGAGGAGAGCAAAGCGGCTAGGACTGAGTGTGTGTGCCCGTTTGTGTGTGTGCGTGTGTGTGTGTGGAAGAGAGAGAAACAGAGAGAGAAAAATTGTGCTCAACTGAGTGTGCATGCCTTTGTGTGAGTGTGCCAGTGCGTCTAGGTGTGTGTGTATGTGTGTGTGTGTGGACCCCAAAGGAACGTAGCTCCTTGGATATAATGTAGGGCTCGTAACAGCTATTAGAGGGGAAAATAACCCCTCTGGGGAATGGCTCCCCCCTCTGCATGTCCCAGCTCTGTCTGACACACACTGCATTCTACCTTTTCCTTAAACATGCCAGGAGTTTTCTCACTGAGGGCTTTCTCAAGGACGGTGTTAAACGACTTCAGTGGCTGTGGCAGCCATGCAGACTAAAGGGAAATAGAGGAAAAGAGGGGGAAAAAAAACGTTAAAAGAAAATGAAACTGATACCTTTATCTCTGTGGATACTGAACTCCGCAGAGTAGCTATAAACTGTTCTGTGTATGAGTATGGAAGGTGGAAGGGAGGGAAGAGGGAGGGGGTGAAATTCACTTTCCAATCTTCATCCTTGTCAAGTTCTTCAAGTACCTCTGCACCGGCGCTGTGTAAGTTAAATACTTACAGAACCAAACCACAAATGTCAAATTAGATGTGAAACTCATAATTCACATCTTGTGCAGGAAAATGACCAAAATGTCCACTGCCCTGGCAAGGAGGATGTCACTAATGGTGTCACACCAGAATCGCTGCAATTTAGGATTAGATGCCCTCCATTAAGCCTTTTAGCTCTCATCCTAACTCCCTCCTTCAATGCCATCCTATTCCCCCTGAAACTCTGCCATTCCTCTTATCATCCATTTCCTTCCCTTCTATCCAACCCTTAATCTCCTCCTCGATCCTTTCAACCACCTGCTGGCCACACAGGCCTGCTGCAGGGCCCAGTTACCAGCAGTGTTCAGGTAAACCATAGCAGTCAATTCTCCACTAAATTAAATTTTGCTCTGATCAATAATGCGCACCCGCTTCTCCCTTATGAAGACTGGCTGCATTGGCTCGGAGCGAGCCTCTTCCTCCTCTTCTATTCTCTCACCGGCTCTGTGCCACCGTTAAAACCACCACTTTCATCTGATTACATCACCCTGCTGCAACGCCCTCAGGGGTAGAAGAAGAGGAGGGGGGGAACATCCGGCGGGGGTCTTGTGTACCCATGCAAACAGGTGCAACATGTCTTAGGAATTTAACACTGCTGCAGAGGAGGGAGAGGGTGAGAAAAAAAAAAAAGGGGAACGATTGGGGAAGAGCAGAGAGCGAGAAAGAGCAAGTAGGCTGGGGAGTTGATTTATTAACTAATCATTCTTTATGTCGTTCCCCATTGCTCTGGTCTCCATCGATAGCACCCGGTCTCCAGTGAGGCAACAGAGGTGCATCTCTTACATCAGCTCTGCAAAGGAAGTCCAGCAGACCAGCAGACACTTTCTCTCTTTCATCTGATCCCGCTGCATTAAAGACAATCTTCACATTGTCCAACATCACAGAGAGACGATGTAAAGCTTAATCGCAACGCTAACAATGTTTGATTAGCATAATGTTAATACCTGCAGAGCACATGTTAAGCACATTGTGTCTGCTCTTGTACCTGGCGTTGTGCGGCGTGTACCATTAAACCCATTCTTTATCGAGTGGTTGGAGAGCTGAGTGAGCAGTAATGACTTTTTAAGCCATGGCCTTTTCAAGGCTTCTCTAACAAACAAAGAAGTGTGCAACTTGAAACTTGAAAAGAACAGAATCTGTCGCATTATGTTGCCCTCAAATTCTGGGTGCTGTACCTTTAATTTTCTTGACAATTATATATCTTATATGTTGCGTAGAAATGTTACAACAATTAAAATTAGTGCACAAACTAACACTTATGGTAATAAAAGCATAAATAAATGCGTTAATGTTGACAAAGCTGTTGATTAGCACAGCTGAAAATACTGCAATTACAACATTTTACAGTCTGTCAATGTCATGTAATGCAAAAACAAACAGAAAAACAATATGTCACTGATCTATAATCAATTTTCTTGATGCATACAGGGAATAAGAGGCACAAAAAGCCAACAGTGAGGCATAAAAAAACTGCAACTACAGGCCAGCTTGTTAATATTTTCTGAGAATATTGTAACTGCAAATTTCTGACAAAAGAAAACATGATACAAAGTGTAAAAAATAATTCACATTTTGCATTAGTAAATGATTATTTAAGTCATTTCTTTGTGTCTGTGGACATGCTAGTTGAACCAAGGATGTATGGGGGGGACAGAAAATGTTGAGCATCAAACACTTAATTTTCTGCACTCTGGTGAATTTCTATGCACCAAATTGTGCCTTTTCTGCATCAATTTAAGGTGTAAATATCTTTAATTTTTTCAAATAAAAGTCCTCTGCTACTTTTATGTCTTTATAGGGGGGTAACAAATGAACATGTTCTAAATATTGAGGGGTATGTGTCCCCTGCGTCCTCCCTGAAATATACTCCTATGAGTCAAACAGTAAAGTATAGCTTTGCTAGTAAGTCTTAGTTACAGTAAAAACGACTCATTAAAGAAACTATTTAATTAGAAGAGTTAAGCACCTTCATTTTAACCCCTGCAGCTAAAGTGTCTTATTCAGTTTATCTATAATCAAAAAATTTGAAGGAACAGTCAAAACTGTAAACATCCCCCTCTAAGCTCTGATTAAAAGTCTTATCAGTCTGTGCTGAGTTTCTCTCTCACCCTGCATGGCTGACATACGGCAAGCCTGCATAGCTGCATCTGGAGCACGGGGAGTGTGCACAAAACCACTGAGACCTGTGCATACCCGTAGTCATCACTCAGGAATTTAATTAACGCATAAGAGAACGTCATCAAATGATACTAAAACAAAGAACCTGTGGTCTTTTCTTTCAAACTGTGGCGCGACTTTAAGCAACGACGCGGGTATTTAAGCTCGTTTATGTTTGTGTAATGATTGAAAGACGGACAGTTATGACCCCATTGTGTAAAAGTTGTGCCACTGTGTGAAGTGTTTTCTTATCGCTCAAAACTGCTGTGGAGAAAGACCGGAGTGCTGCATTCTGCCTTGATCTTTAATGGTGTGTTGAACTCGGTCCAGTATTGACTCAGTCCTCCCTTTGTGCATTCCCTACTGTTGACCAGTCCACTGAGGGAGTAATCCTTTCCTGCTCTGACCTCAGGCCAGGCTTACTGCTGGCTAGTTTAGCCAATGAAGAACACAATCAAATAAATAAATAATACAGCAGTTGGCATTCTCCACAGTCATCACTTATCAGGCCGTAGGGAGGGTTGACCCCAAACACTGTTGTGCCACAACCGGCCTGGTCTCCTTGGTAACAGACTGTCTTGTTTGAAGTGAGGTGCCCGGGGAGTCGTGGTCATACAGTAACAGCACCAAGCCGGGGTGGAGTTGACAACGGCGATGGATTTCAATGTCTTCCATGTGTGTCATTTTGCGTCCAGTGATATTCACACTGAATGCTTGTAAAAATATATAATAAATCCATAATGTTTCTTTGATTAGATGTCTAACTACCCCGACCAAATGCTTCTGAGGTGTAACCGGAGATGACGGACCACCCTTTTTGTGGGCTAGTGCTTTGTAGCTCCAAATGATACTCATTACCCTGTCTAAGTAGACAAGTGAATGGTACTAGAAACACACTATGCAGTGATCCCGCTGTTTGACTGAGGTAGCAAAACAACTGCACAACTGCTGTGTTATTATGGGGCCTCATTAAGTGAGGAGAGAGTGGGAGACGGGGAGAGGGAGAGAGGGAAAGCAATAGAGAGAGGGCCGGCGAGAGGGAGAGAAAAAAAAAAGGAGAGAGGTAGAAAAAAGAAACACAAGAGAGCGATACAAACTGTATTCTGAGGTGATAGCAACACACAGATGCCTTTCCAGCCAAAATGAAGACTATGACTAAAGAACCCAATTAAGGGCTTTCTTAGGGGAGCCATCTTGGGAGGGGGATGGGTCTTCCTGGGACATGAGCCCTGGGCTACATCCTCTAATTAGACAGAGCGAGGGGGGAGGATCTCTGCCTGTCACTGGGAGGGAGATGGGGTCCATGGGGTTCCACATGTCAGTCCCAGAAACAAAACACAATTACTCTCACATTTAACCACTTCAGTCAGGGACAGACTTTGACTAGGGATGCTACACAGCGTCTAGCCCCCCCCTTTCCCTCCCTCTCCTGTGCTGCTAGATATGCCACTTCACAAATGCGGAGATTTTTGAGGACTAAATTTTCTCCTGCATTTCCACGCTTCTGTGGGAAGGCGAGTGTCGATGTGCACTCTCATGTTTTCCCACCGAAATGGAGGCGCGAATCAGAAAATTAGCTTTTAATTGACCGGTGTCGTTCAACGTCCTTTTCGAAAACTGAAGAGTTAAATTACTTTGGTGTTTGGCGTGTGAATATGAAATTCGAGAGGGAATAATTGTTCTAATGCTGTTTATTTTGGCCTCTGCTGCATTGTGTTAACATCAACAGCATAATAGACACTCGAAACATCAAATCACTACAGGCAGTAAATTAAGCCTGTAGTGAATTTTCCTGAGAAGCGCTTAAAATGGCATTTATCAAAGTTGTTGAAAAAGTCAACTAAGAAAAGTAAAGGAGACATGTTTGAGGGAGAGATCCGGTGATGGATTCTAGCACAGTACACCAAGCGTCTCCTCTTTGTTTGGATTTAACTTTCCCCAGTGGTGCAACACAGGAAAAAGAAAAAAAAGAACAGCTCAAAGGCTTCTGGGAGTTTTTGTCATGTCTCCCTCCAGACAATGTGTTTGCATGCACATATCACACCCTGGGAGAGACAGACTCAAAGACAAATACATACAGCACGCACACAGATGTATACACACACACACACACACACACACACACACACACACGCACTGAGAAAGAGAATATCCTCCCAGGATCATTAGGTCTGTCATGCTGTCTAATTCTGATCCACCTACAAAACTAGAACACCACTATTGTGATACATCACTCGTCATCTAAGGGTGTTTATGTCCCCGTTTACAGTGTGTGTACAGTGTTGTACATAATTATAAATAAGCTTAAATATTAATGATGGCGCCTCACAAGCAGCTGTTTTTTTTCCTACTCCTTTCTAATTCATTGTTCTTTTATTTTGTAGTGCAACTTTTTTGAAATGGTGACAGAATTCTGAGCACCTGGGGTGATGAAGAAGAAAACAAGTTGTCATATAAAAGGAAAAAAATATATATACAACTTTCAAAAGCGTGAAGAGCTGTCATACTTGGCAGATCAAGATGTTCAAGGAAAATGGGGTGTTTGAGAGCCGCTTGGGGACAAACACATGAAGCTTTGCTTTTGTGCGACACTTTTGGGACGCGGGGCAGTTGGGGCGTTTTTGGGGGCATATTTTAAAATTCATAAAAAAAAAAAGGAGAAAATATAAAACTTCTGGGGAATTAAGTCTCTGTGCTTCATGCTGAAGAGTGCCAAGAAAGAGGGGGGAAAGAAAGGCCTAAAATGTTGTTTTGAAGAGCCATCATTCATAGAATCAACTTTAGGTATTTCATGAGTTATAATATCACAAACATGCAGCTCACTGGATAAACACTTTTACATTTAACCCTTTTCATGCACTTCTTTCCTCTGCTCTCCTCCCTACTCCCTCCTCTGTCTCCAATTGTCCATCTCTCATTTTTTCTCCCTATTTTCTCTTCGACGGACGTTATGACATGCATAGCTGTTTACACCTGGTGACCGTGAAGCCTATAAATATGCTTAATTAAAACAGTGGAATTGGTCACAGCTTGGCAATAATGGCTATCACACAGGGAGAGGAGAATCTCATTTGTGTGGGGAAGTAGAACATGATGCAGATGTGCTCTTGTCACTTTCAGCACTCATTAAGGCCAGGGAGCTTTGGATTGTCTTTGAAGGAATCCTTTTAAAAGACACTCCAATTAAGGTACGTGTCCTGCGGGCGTCTGAGGAGAGGGAGAAGTCACACAGTAACCCAGTCCTTCCACTCCTCCGTCGATCGCGGCACGACTTAACACACGACTTACAATCTCGTGTCACTTCCAAGGAATGATAATGAAATTGGAGGATGGAGGGGACACAAAAAAAAATAAAAAGACAGCCCAGCTTAAAAGGACCGAGGGAATCTTGCGCAGAAAATGTCATCTTCGCTGTTGTGTAACTTCAATCTCATTGTCTCGTCTTTGGAGGAATTGGGATCATTGGGAGAGGAGCCTCTGATTGCAGCCCTCCAGTACGCCGCATCGCTGGAGGAACTGAACTTGTGTGTTTCTTCACAAATGAACTGCACTCAGAGAAATGTCAGATTTAAGCTGTGGCTAATACTGCGCATCCATCAGTTAATGAATCTGGCTAATTAATCCAGCCTAGCAGCATTGTCAGTGGCTCAGTTCTGTTCGCACTACTGTATCTGAAGCCAACGCGAAGGGAGAAGGAAGTTTATTATCAAGTTTCACATTGCAATGTGGCCTTTGCTAGAACCCAGGGACATTTTTTTCCCCTCATAAGGGAGCTGCTGCTTTTAAAATGACAGGACAGTGAGTCTTATTTGGAAGAGAGGATGCAGTGAAGCCATGTCTGCTAGTTGCTCGAGGGGTGGGCAGTAGTTGAGGGTCAGTGAGAGCACTGCACAGCCAGCCCGCTTGCCCTCCCCATAAGCACCTCATGAAATATCTAGACTTTGCTCCATATTTTAATGGGGTGAGGGAGAGGGATGCGCAGGGTGGAGGCTGTGTGAGCGTGTGTGATGGTGGAGGGGAGTCCTCTGGAGAGTTTCGAGGGGAATGGTGGTCTGTGCATCTCAGTGCTTATTTTTTTGTCTGTGAAAGAAAGAGGAAAGAGGGAGAGAGAGGGAGAGCAAGAGAGATTATTCTCCTTTGGAATCTGGATTCTGGGGCACACAGGCCCAGGAGTCAGTCAATCTGGCCAGTCTGAGGGGGGCGGCCGGGCGGGGGGTCCTAGGAGGGCTGATTAGACGGATGCTCTCCCATCATCCATCTCGACAGGCTGGCGAAAATTGGCTAGCCCCTCGCAGGGTAGAGTTCACGGGGGGAGGCGGTGGGGGAGGATGTGGAGCGGTGCACTGGATACCTGTCACAGCCTTTGGTCTGTTTCAGGATCTCAGCAGCAAATTAATAAAATATCGTTCCTGCTTCCCTTTACCTGCCGTGGCAGCTCTCCCTCTCGCCGTTCCTTCTCCCAGCTTGCACTGGCCCTTTGACCCCTCCGACTACTGCGAGAGATGAGGAGCCCAGGCAGCCTGTGAGTGGGCCAGAGTGTCAGGGAGAAATAGGGAGAAACTCCAAACTCTAGACCCGGCAAAGAGAGAGAGCTTCCACTTCTCTCGCTGCTGGAAGACAGCTCCACTTCAGACAGACTGACAAACGACTGCCCCATGTCAGTGAGACATTTTGAAGTGTGATGCATGGGAAATGGCAACTGCAAACAAACAACAACTAAAAACAAGACTCCAACCTGCACTGTTTGTTGGAGGCTTTACTGTAAGTATAGACAGTCGAAAGGCAAATCTAACATCCACCATTACTAAGTTCAGGAGTTGCATTTAAAGATGAAGAAAAAACACTTAAAGTCTCAGTGAAATGTAACTTACTGCTTCTTTAGCTTTGTCACTGTCAGGCCGTCCTAATGCACTGTTCGTATGAATATCTACAAATAGTAATGTACCACAAATCATATATAACCCTCCTAATCATGACCCACTAATTTGTGTATAACCCACATCGGAAGGGCTGTGTGTACGTGACCAATGCACTGACAGGAGTAAAATAAAGGAAGTAGTCCCTGTAAGGAGGCAGGCTGGGGTGGTGGATGGGTCACAAAACACAGGACTTTCCCCAGGAGACTGGTGTTTGGAGCCATGTGAACTTTGAGTTATTTTAAGCTATGTTGTCATCATGTTTCTTTTCCTACAGCCAGCCAAAATAACTTAACTTGCCTAAATATAACCAAAGTAACTTTGCTTTTCTTAAGCTAAAGGCATCCAACCATGTTTCTTTTCCTAAAACTACCCTTCATAACTTCACTTGGAAAGACCTAAAGATGCCCAACCATGTTTCTTTTTGTAAACCTAACCTGTAACTTTACTTGTCCGAACCTAATTAAAGTATCTTTTCTTGCTGAATCCTAACCTTCGTAACTTTACAAAGACGCCCAACAATGTTTCTAATCCTAAACCTAACCACAGTAACTTTACTTGCCTAAACCTAAAGATGCACAACCATGTTTATTTTCCTAAACCTAACTTTTGTAACTTTTACTTTCCTTAACCTAACCTGAGTAGCTTTAGTTGTCTAAACTTAACCCTCGTAACTTAACTTGCCCAAATCTAAAGACACCCAACCATGTTTCTTTTTGTGAACCTAACCTGTAACTTAACTTGTCTGAACCTAATCAAAGTAACTTTTCTTGTCGAATCCTAACCTTCATAACTTACGAAGATGCCCAACAATGTTTCTTTTCCTAAACCTAACCAAAGTAATTTCACTTTCCCTAACCTAAGTAACTTTAGTTGCCTACGCTTAACCCTTGTAACTTTACTTGCCAAAATCTACAGACGCCCAGTCATGTTTCTTTTCCTACACCTAACCTTCGTAACTTTAGTTACCTAAACCTAATCAAAATATTTTTTCTTGTCGAAACCTAACCTTTGTATCTTCACGAACACGGCCAACAATGTCTCTGTTCCTTACCCTAACCAGACTAACTTTAATTGCCTAAACCTAACTTATGATAACTGTATGTTACGTACGTAATGTAATTTGTGGAGCGCTAAGTCGTTAGATATCATACAAACTATTGTATGAGGATATGTTGGTACTGTTACAAAATTCCCAGGGATATGGAATATTTAAGTGGTGTACAGTTACAAGAGGGATTTAAATCAGACCCTTGTGTGTGGTCTTAAAGTTTCGGGTGATATGGAGCTACAATGAAGTGGACTGTTGACCCCACACACACCTCCTTCACCGTTAAATCAGGAGGACAAGGCAGAGGTGAATGAATTAGACCTCCATTGCATAGTTTTGGAAATAAAAACAAAGGTTTTGCCCATTGAAATCTACACACACACACATCTCTTTTTATATCTCTCCATACTGGTCTGTTAGCTACTACAACCCACAAATGGTGAGGTGGGGTTTTATATGACTGGTGTGGCTCGCTAGTCGCCCAAAGTCTCATTTGATTAGATCAACTTCTGTAAGTGCCCCTCAATGCAGGATGAGTCATCAAACATTTGAAACCATTTCACCTGGTTTTACAGAAAGAGCAAAGACATATTTGTTGTTAAAATACTCAGATGCTGTTTTCTTTTTTGATAAATATTTCTCAAAAGTAACAAGAGATAAGTGAGCAATTAACACGGGGACATGGGATTAAAACTGAGAAATGTATTTTTCATTTCACTGGGTCTTTAAGAAAGCTTTGGTCACAGTATAAATAAACTCTGACACTGTATTTTTATGTATGAAGGTGATAAGAAACAGCATGCATGCACACATCTATAAGAGCTACATATGTGTTTGAGAGAGTGCAAGCATGCACTCACAAGGGACTGCCTTTAGAGCATGGCACAGGTTGAGCGTAATGATCGTCTTATCCCCCAAGCTCATTGCTGCTCTCCTTTCATAACCCCCTGTTTCACAACAAAGTGCCATAGGTCTTTCATGTTCTGCTCTTGTGTTTTCACACACAGTGTAAAACAATATAATCATGCATGAAACAACACCTCCGGGAGGGGGAGATCACTTCATTCCAAAAAATGTCAAACAAAAAAAAGTAGGAAAACATCCCCAGGTTATTTGAGATTGTTTACAGGTACCTGCAACAACCTTTGCTATATAGAGAACACTCGTACCAATGAGAGATGAAAATGTGATAAACAGGAGGCCTTGGCATGAATGAAAAGACTCCACGTTGGCAGTTTGGTGGAGCACGAGGCTTGTTAAATAACCTTCTCTGTGGTGGAGTTGCGTGTAGGTGGATCAGGACTTGTTTTATTCATGGTTGCGGTGCTCAAATGACCAGCAGATAATGATCACATTCACCTTCCTCCTGGCAGACACACGCCTCTGTGTTTACAACCTGAATCTCAATATGAAAATCGTTGCCGATCAATGGGCAGCCAAGCCCTGGATACTTCCTCTGGCTACCCGCTAATACATGGTGCAGCTAATCCAAGATTCAGATAGACGTGGTCAGGAGCTTTTGGTTTCTATCTGTGCTGTAAGGCGAATTAAGAATAATTTCAGTGATTGGACTGAACACGGTTATAGACTACTCATATTTTAATGATTCAGTTTCAAAAGGTAATAGAAAAGGATCTGGATATGAGAAGTGTGCCATGTGTATGGTGGAGAATCCCCCAAACAAAACAGAGCTGCTTGAAAACACCACCACAGTGAAATAATATAATAAGGTCTGTTTCATTTTTTCAAGTTCTCCAAGGACCAGAGAAAAAGATTGCTAGAAAATGGATTATCTCTCTAACGTTGCGAGTTCATAAGTCCAACTACTAACTTTGTTGAAGGGCAGATACGAGTCTCCCAGAGGACAAAGCTCATATTTAGCCATGAGGCCTCCTCTGTGATTAGGAGGGGAGATGCAGGCATATTGACTCAACTGTGTTTTTGCCTCTGCACTGTATGTAATTACCTCTTCAAAAACGAACATTCCACTAATCCTCTAATTCCAGATATTTTAGTGCTCTGCTGGTCTAATAAGCAAATCAAATCATATCTGCACATCACAAATGAGTTTTGGAAACGGACTGAAATAATTCCTTCTGAGTCTCTCATCCCAGCCGGGATGGAGGGGATAGCCGGAGTGTGGTGAGCGGTGTTTAGTGTTTGTTAAGCTGTCATGTGTGATTAGCGGTCGCAGCTTCGGCTGGTGGCCCTTTTTTTTTTTTTTTTGCTGCGCCGGCCCGAGGCTCACCTGTAACTCTGTCTGGAAGAAGAACTTCTGCGGGCACTGCGAGCAGTCGTAGATCTTATCCTCCTGGCCGTGTGCAGAGAAGATGTGCTGCTGGAGCTTATTGGCCTGGACAAACACTGCTCACATGTAGGGAAAGGAGAGGAGAGAAGAGAACAAAGTGCACATTTTAAAGACTCTCCAAGTGTTGCACATACAAATCATCGCTGTAAGATGCTCCTACTCTTTGTAAATTAGAGTAGAGCCTGGTTGTCTGCGTTAAGGGAACAAAGGCAACATCCTAATTGCATCTGCCTGAATAAAAATTGAAGACAGGCTATGTCAAATGGCAAGGAAAATTACTTAATTACAAACAAATGAATGCACTATCAACAACAGTAAAAAAAACACATTGTTATGAGCTATATAATTGAAAAAAAAAAACAATGAACAATTTAGATGTTAACAGTGAAGCTAGAGTGGTCATATTCATGGCACTAGTGAATGCATAATGTTTTGGGAATAATGATGCTCTTTATTTAGCACTACTGTGGGGACAACAAGCCAGAAAATAAACAACCACAAAAAATTGGCATGGCTTCAAGTGCAAAACATGGCCTCCATTAGTCTACATCGCTAATTATATTGACAATATAAATATTCATGGGGTTGCACTACTTATTCATGCAGACTCAGACTACATTCGCCATCATATAAACACACAACTCGCTGGCACTTAAAACATATACCATACATTTGTGCTTTAATTAAGCCATAGTCCACGCCGGAAAGCTAAGGGGGAGGCAATTGTGTGTGTCTTGAGTGAATGTGTCTTGCATGTGTGTGTGTGTGTGTGTGTGTCTTTGCATTCTCCAAGGAGCACTTCAAACATGCCGTTTGTTATCCCAGACCCTTGTGCTTTAAGGATGGCTGTCTAATCTCAAAGGTCTGGATGCTCTGGAAAAGTTAGCATGTGGGGGCTTCATTTGAATTTCTTACAGCTCAAAATAACTTTTCTTCTAATGCATGCACCGTGGGGCCACAAGGAGAGGGAGGGGAAAAAAAAAAACACACACACAGCCACAAAAGGTGAGGTGTCTGTCGGAGATGGCTTTGGGGTCGCTGCAGCCCCGTGGCGGGGCTCTGCAACATTAACGTGTCCCAATTTGAGCTCACCTGGGAGAGCGGTTATTAATTATTGAGCTGCGTACACTTGAGACGCACTCGGCTTCATTGAATGTCACACTCCTGACCTGGGAAATAAAAGTTTAGATTCAAAGCAGACACACTGTGGCGATGCTTTCAGACTGCTAATGCCTGGGTGACAGCTGTCTGTGGAACATGGCAGCATGTTAACCAGAAATGAACAAACCTCCGCTAATGAACAAACAACAACTCCATGGTCCATTTCTGAAACTAATGACCACAACAATATGAAGACAAACATAATTGCGGATAGATGGCTGGTTTTACAGTCGGTTACAAAACATTGCCGCTCAAGGTTAAGGCCTCGGCTATTGCGCACGTTCTGTGCCTCTGCTATGCTCCAAAAACGATGACAATTTTCTTTGTGGGGAATACATGCTCTGAAAGACAAAATGCGCTGATAAACAATAGCCTTTTTCTTTAGCTGTGTTTTGTCTGCATATACTGTACAGAAGCAGGTCACAGCAGCTGCAGGAAGCCTTCATTATGTCTTTGGCTAGTGGAGGAAAAAGTCAATACAGCAAAAATAAAAATGGATTCGAGACTTGGGGGGCCTTCAAATACTGTACAATAGGGCCAAACACAACTGAGATGTCAAGTTAGCTGATGCTCGCTGTTTACATGCATATCTGGTCCGGTTCCAGTAAGAGACACATTTAATCAGCTATGCATTTATCAGTTTATAGCTCTACATTCATTCATATGCAAGCGGATAATGACAGCTGATTTAAAGTGCCAGAGCCTAAAATGCACTAATGGCACTTACAAGTCTCCTGCAAGAACAATAAATACTAAATGGACTTAGGACGTTTAGGGCAAAGATGTAAATGGAAGCTCAACAACTTTTTAGCTAATTCATATACTTCTGTTTTGACATGTTTACAGCCCTGGGTTGTATTTACGATGGCTAAAGATGATTGGGAAACACAGAGTTTGCCTGTATAAACTGTGGTAGCCATTTAATTAGTGGAGTTGAAATGAAGACTCTTTCTTTGTCTTCATTATCAAATTAGCATGGAACATGTAATAAAGGGATAAGCTGAAATGAGGGGACATTGTATTGGTATTTGGCAAATATGAAATATGCCACTGCAATGCCCATTTAGAGGAGGAACAGAGGCATGTCTTCCTAGAGGGTTAAAATGAGGACATAGAGAAACGGGAAAGAAATAATCCAAAACCACATCCAAACAGGATCAGTGGCTGGCCATTGTGTCTCTCCCTGCTGAGACTGAGAGAGAATAAGGGAGGGAGAGGGAGGGAAAGAGAGAGAGAGAACTTTGTGGAGTTTGTTGGCCGTGGAGCCAGAGCAGAGCGGAGCCGAACAGAGCGCTGAGCCGGGTTGGGCGTCAGGGGTGTCAGGGCTGAGGGGGCTGAGGGGCCAAGGTCTCCTCGCTGTGGGGGATATTAAGCCCTCTGATTAGATCTCAGGGGCCGCCCATGGCAGACGTCTCCTTTACTACAGGCCCCAGCTCATCTTTATTTTGGCAGGGTGGTGCTCTCTGCAGGCTGCACTGCACCAATACTAAGCTGTTTGTGCAGGGAGGGAAAAAAAGTTTATCCTTTTTTCCCCCTTTCTCCTTTTCATTTATTTATTCGTCTAGCCTACATGTGTTCGTTTCTGCTTAATCCAAGAGTTCACAATGCAGAGGCTGATCCAAGTGTTCTGAGGCAACACAAACAAGTCGGCTGTGTAAGTTGATTTGGCGCTATAAGCTGATAACTACTAATTTTTGAGTTGAAGCTAAGCCCATGTCGTTGTTTTTCAGGATGTAAGATGTCATAATTCTCACATCACGCACCAGCAGAACGTGGGCAGCAACTAAACAAAAAGCCAATTAAACTACTGTATTTGTCAGACTCTTGCGGATTTGCATCCTGTAGTTTTTCAAGTTTGTACTTCACGCTGTGACATAAGTAAAAAGAAAAGCGCACACACACGCGCACGCATACACACACGTACGACTTTCATCAGGCACACTTTCTTCTGTTTTGTTTGTCTTAAGCACATATTCCCAATCACAATTTCCACACCAGCCCTCACTACTGCTCCTAAGGGTGCAGGCAGACACTTCTAGCTGCAGGCTCCCCCACTTCTGAAACCTGTCAAATCTGTCCTGGGAGAGTCAGCCTCTCTCTCATCATCCAGGGGCTTATGGACCTCTCTCCATTTACCCTCCCTCCCCTACACAGTTCTCTTTTCCTCCTTCTCTTCCCCCCTTTCATCTCACATCCAAACTTGCCAGTTGCAACCTTCTCAGCTTCCTCCAAGTTTTGTCTCCTTTTCTCCTCTATTTTGTCTCCCCTCATCTGCCGTCTATACGACTTACTTTTCCCCAATCTTTCCTCCGGTCGGTTTTGTGGTATGGTTTGTCCTCTCTCTGCGTTCCCTTCGGTGCGGGTTGAGGATAATCAGGTGTGTCAAAGAATGACAATCGCTCCCTGCCTCCCACTGAGTTTTTGGGTCGCGAGGGGGTGGATCAAACTAAAACATGGGCATCGAGTGGGGATGATCTTTTGAACAAAGAGTAACCTTGTAAATCGAATGAGCTCAGTGACCCAGGCACTATTACTAGCACCACCTAGTTTGATCAAAGTTTTGCTTTTATGTTCAGACTCGTCATGTTTGTAGTAGTGATCCTTTGTGAGCTTCGAATAAACTTTTTGGAATAGTGACTCATCGACAGCATCTCGTTCACACTGACTAAACAAAATGTGAATTCTGATCCTCAAAGTGGGCTGCTTTGTGTCCAGGGACGAAAAGGAACTATTATAGTAGTACCTGCACTTTACATTACTTTCTATCTAGAATTCAGAGAGAAATATTGTACTTTATTCATAACATTTACACTCCACTACAAAATATCACTACGTGGTGAGTAATGCTGCGTAATGAGTTGTTTTATTTGTGTAATTTTTCACTCACAATACTCAGTATTTACATGTTTTCTTCAACCCTGTCTTCTAAAAAATTATGTTTATATGCTACTAATCTGTTTCACTATGTGTGGTTCGGTTTACGCAACAAAACCACTTAGGTTAGGGTTAATTAAAGATCGTGGTTTTGGATAAATGCGACTAAGCTAAACACAGTGTGCTCCAAGTCACTGTTGACTTTAACAACAGTTATCCGAGGGCATAGTCATTCCCTTACCTTAACTAAGTGCTGTGAGTGCCTAAACATAACCGTAAGAGGGTAATCATGCTTTAATTGCAGATGTGGTTGGAAAACAAATGAAATACTGTGTCGGTGAAGATTTTTCTGAAGCGCTCAGTATTATTTATGTTTACATTTCCTTCAAAACAGGTTTGCTTTTGCAAAATAGTAGTAAAAAAATGTACATTTTTAAGACAGGTAGGTATAAAATTGTGAATAAAGGTGCTAGTTTCACTTAACTAAAAGCTCTAAGTACATCGTCCACAACTGTTTGTCTTAAAACCAACAATAAAGTCAGAAACATACTGAAAATAAGCCTGCTAACACTATACAAATTTATCTAACAATATCCTCTAAGTATAGTTTATGTTAGGGTGCAAAAGTAGTCTCTTTTCTCGACTTTATGCCAGCCTCAACTTGAAGAAATATATTCAAGGACAGCTGTCAGCCAAACTCTCAGTTCCTCCTTTTCCTCCGAGTGCTCTGACTTCACTGTGCCTGTCCCCTGCATCCCCAACAGAGGGAGGCCTTTCAGTCCATACATACTCTCCTCAGCCTGCCTTCCCCACCACCATAGGCCTTCGCCCATCTGTCTGTCTGCTCTGCGACCACTGTCCTGAGGGTCTACTCTGTCTCCTTCTCCTCCCCGCTCCCTCCCAGCATCCCTCTCTCTCATGCGCCGTGATCGATATGGACGCGGAGGGAGAGGGGGGACCTGTCTGTCAAAGCCGGCGGTGGAAAATGAAGGCTCAGATGAAGGAGGCATGCTCTGTATATTAAATGCCCAGACCCCTGTGAGTGGTGGAGGGGGGTTCGGGGTGGGGATATATCAATAGGCTTCTGCTAAAAGAGAGATAAGGCCAAAACAGCAATGAGAGAAGTAGAGTGGAGGAGAGGGAGGGGAGGAGGAGGGAAAGAGAGATGTGGAAAATGAATAAGGAGCTGAGTAGCAAGGTGTATGAAGAGGTAAGAAATGTGAGAAAAAGATATTTGAGCAAAATGTGAGCTAATGATGTTAATTGGTGTAACAAGTGGAGGAGAGACAAATGAGTTTTTTAGGGAGACGAGTGGATAAGGAGGAGGGGGGTGGTGGGGTGGGGGTGCAGGAAGCGCAAAAGAGGGAAATGAGCTGAGGACCCAAAAAGTGTGAGGAAGAGTAAAGAGCTGAGAAGGGAGAAAGAGTGAAGAGCTGAAGTTAACGACTTTGCAGATTTCATTATAGAGATAGTTAACCCTGTTGACACTGAAGGAGGGCGCTATCCTCTCAGGAGGAGTCCGGTCCTTCCACCTCCACGCACAGAGACAGATGAGATCATTACAGCTATCAGCACCACTGCCATCCACAATTAGCACATCTCCTTTTCTTTCCCCACTCCTCCATCCCCCATCTCCCCTCAGCTCACACAGTCTTCCCCCCTGCTCTCTTTCTTCCCCCCCCCCTCTCACCTCGTGACACTTCTTTGGCCTTGATTTGGAGGCAATTTGACTAAATAAAAAGCCACATGCAGCAAACTGTTCTCAGCTTTAGCCAGCCTGCTTGCTTGACCTTTCCCAACTCATTTAGAACCTATTTGCCTTTTCAGCCTAAAAAAAAAAAAAAAAAAAAAAAAAAAAAACGGAAATGCAAATCTTTGCATATAAGGAATGTAAATGTCTCTAAAATCAAATCTATCGTTCTAATCTTTCTATCATTCCGCTGGGATGAAAATCCACGATACACACACTCTCATGCACACAAATGCGCTCACAATAATGCGTACCTGTAAAGCAGACCGGACACTTGAAGGTTCCTCCCATGCCCTCAAAGCTGTGCTCAATCAGGTGGCATTGAAGCTTCGCCGGTGAGTCGAATGACTGACTACAGAGCTTGCATTCATGGTTCAATCCTTCCTCTGCAGAGAAGAAACAACAACAAAAACACAGGAAATCATAAGACGCAAAATAAGCAGAGCATGAATGGCAGAGGTCTCACTCTGCTTTGTTTTATTCTTTCTTTTCTTCTTTCACATGAAATTTAAATTTAACAAAATTTGCCACAAAGACCCCTGCCTGTGATTTTCATGAGACGGGAAATAATATAAAGTGTGATCTGCTCCCATCAGGCATAAATTAGGTGACCAGCCGGGTTTCTAATCGCCCACACGAGGCCTTGCACTTTGAACATGGCAAGCGTCGTCTTTTTGATTAACTTGCATGCAAAATCATTTATTTTTAGCAAATTAAAACAGATTTTAAAAGAGTGCCGTTCACAGTCATTTGTGCTCTGGAAGGTGAATCAAAAATAAATAACAGAAGAAAGAACAGTTAAATAGTCTCATTTCAGATGTGCAGAGTGTCAATACTTTCACTGCAAATTTTTTTTTATGTCACCAAATAATCTCGTCACGTCTACAGTGTACATACACTGACTGTCAGGGCTGCCAAAACAACTCTCCTTTACAACATACTGACATGTCAACATTTTTAATACAGTGATACGACAGTTATTTCAAGAGCACGACAGATTCCCAGTTTATCTGCTTGGCATTAGAAATCCCTCCACGTCTATCTAAACATTACGCCACCTCAGCCAAGGCCACTGATAGCTTAAATAAATGTCGTTCAGACTGTGAACCTGAGCACTCATTTGCAGCACCACGATGTGCTGACTCAGGCTTCCAGAGAACTGCCCATCTCCAGTGCGTCAATAAAAGGCCCATACACTCTGCCATGGGGCCGGACTAGTGCTCTATCAAACTCCTGCCAACCCTGACATTAGGCCAGCTACTGCAAGGGGGGGTGGGGTGGATACACCGGGGACTCATCTAGGGTTTATCCCCAGGTCTCTACAGCCCAGTGCCCACCGCATGGGCCCTGGGTACCAGAAGCATGAATACACAATCCACCTAACCAGCTGTGCCCAGCTCGAGCCCTGGAGGATCCAAGTAGAGGGTTAATCGAAGGTGCTTTAGGCAAATCTGGCAAAACATGCCTGCTGAAACACAGTGCTGTACAATAAAATAGTAGCCTGCACTTCAAAATGTGTTCACCAGCAAATCTGTTTAGGGGAAGGTTTGTATATCTTTTCTTTGTTCACCATCACCTTCGTATTCTCCTGTTTTATTTTAACTTAAAGCTCACCTGATATGTGGATATATGTATATATAAAAAAAGGTAATATCTCAGTGTCTGCACCGATTGATTCTGACCAGCAGTGACAACTGCAACCCTATTTCCAGGCAGACAGGGGAATGGAAACATCTCCTGCAGTGCCAAAAGAAACAGAGTATACATATTGAACTTTTTACTGTAACATATTTCCACATGTCCTTTTACAACTTTTCTCAATAACATAAACATATGGCATTGCATATTGCATAAGGCGGTGGTGTCCGCAGCAGAAAAAAACAAACCATACAGTAAACTGTGCATCAGCACAAGCTGACAGACTGTGTTCCCTCAGCAAAAGGTAGAGGCCGATCAAAGCAGTTCACGGTGCTTTAAAAGGGACGAGTTGATGATGTGTTCTGCAATCATGCATTTGACAGATGAGATATTCTGTAGCCTACATATGCGTCTGAGTGTAGCAGCAGGCATCAGCAAAAGAGGGGGAGGGAGGGAGGGAGGGAGGGTGGCACGAGTGCATCCACGCAGCCGTGCAAGAGGATCACTGCCCTCTTTGATCACCATTCAGTTTGCTTGTCTGTGTGAGGGTGTACACTAAGGTCAAGCTTGCTGCAGGGTTCATAGATCTGTTCTCCTGCCATATGCGCAGCCCTCATTTGACCCCGGTGCACAACGCTGTCCCTTTGGAGACCTGGCCTGCTTCATTATGCAGATAACTCTGCACCTGCCTGACTGACCTTGTGTGCGTGCATGTGTGTGTTTATGTCTGTGAGCAGGTGCATCAAGGGAAAATGGCAGAGAGATATTTACACAGTGTGCTTCAAAATTCGAAGAATAAGGCCCTGGTGTTATTCTATATTTTTCTTACTGCCAAAAAATACCATTAACGGATTAAAACCAACAGTGTGTTAGTCTGTCTCTGCTCTGTCTGTGGCTCTTGGGCCCAAGCCTGCTCGTTCCCAGTGAAGAAGTACACCTTTAAAAACAAGTCACAAATATATAATTTCATTTTTTAAAGAGGCTCAGTAATTCCCTAAAACAACTGGGCATTGTAGCTTTTAAATCGTGCTTTTGCTGGGAGCCATTTTTCATGGATTAATACACATATGGCGCGCAGGCAGGATAGTGTATTTGGGATCGACTCAAAATAAACTACAGTGCCCATGTTCAGTCGTAATGTAGGAACACAGGTGTGGCTCATTGATGTGTTCTAATAGTTTCTGGACAATAATAGAGGTCTACGGCACAGAGCAGCGAGCAGTACAGTATGTATTTGGCTGCACACACAGTACTTATTAGAAGGATTAATTCACTGTTGGGTCTGGTGTTTTAATGGGATTTTGTTGAGAATTAAAGAGAGCTGTATATATGTGTTTCAGCTCCATTCTCCATGTTTATATACAATATTAATCTGGAAGGATGCTACGTAATACCCTGTATAGCTAGATACAGACAGATGGAAAGAGACAAGAGGTTGAGAGAGCAATAGATGTGTGACGGAGTCTGTTATGAGTACACAGTGCTCTGTTAGCCCCTGTAATGCAGCCTGTGTAGGGCTGGGTTTGTATTCAGCAGTGTTACAGGGGTTGAATCAAGCTGGCAGCCTGTTTCTTAGTGAGAGCCAAGGGAGGAAGTCAGCTCGATCGCCCCTATAGCTGCCTCATTGGGCTGAGGTCACTTCCTGTCGCTCCCTCAGCCCTTCTCCAGGGCTGCCCAATCAGCATGGCCCTGCGTGGGCCCCCACCCCTCGCTATGCACTGAGCAGACTCTGGATATAGTTACAGGGCCACAGGGGACTGTCAGCCCTCTCCCTCTATCCTCATCTCTGTCTCTCTCCCTCCTCCGACTCTCTGTTTCCGAGTCTCCCGAGTGTTCTCCACTGCCACCACCCTGTCCCTCTGCACTCCTAAGAAAATCCTTTAGATGAGAACTGCTCCTGTGCCTGCTCCCTCTAAGCATCCCTGACACCAGCAAAGTAAGCCCATCTGCATATCCACAGGGCCTCGCGTTCCTGTGGCTCATGGTTTATGTATTTCACAGCTCCTTAAAACACAAACGCCTAATATCTCTCCCATGTGGAGGACAGGAGAGGGAGAGGGAGAGAGGAAAAACTACTCTCAAAAAGAATGGTCTTTATTTCTCTGCGCTGTTTACTTTTTTATCCGGGCTGAAGTTCATGTGCTGTTGAAGGTTGTTTGGGACACTGGGGCTTGCAGGTCTGGCTCGCATAGTTTAGTGAACTCTTTATGTAACAACCACACAGCTGCAGCATATTGAATTCTGTACGTTTTAAGGCAGCGTAAAGAGGTGTGTGTGGATTTGATTGAGACATCTTGGTCTGAGCGTATGTCATGCACAGCCATCAGCTGACAGTGAGTAAAAGAGGGAAACTAAAGTAACTAAAGACAGTCTAACTTTCTGATAATAGTGTGTAGTTAAGTATAACGCAGGGCATTGCTTAATTAAAAACTCTCCCTCAGCTTATTCCGTTCCAGCACCACCACTCCCCCACCACCACCACCACCACCACCACCACTACTGCCCCTTCCTCTATTTAAACAATTCTGCTGAGGAGCAGTTTGAATTGGAGGGGAATTCAGGATCACTTTTAGCGTTTGGCTTTGGAAAAGAAAAATCTGATACTTAGATTTACACTCCTCTCTGGGGCATAGTGAACAGTTCTCTGAAGCTCACTCTTAGAGGGACCCATGCTGCTTGTGTCGCCAAAGCAGCACACTCTAACAAATGATATTAAGGACATCAATCAAGACACTTCTTTGCTGAAAGTAATGAGTAAACAAGTGGGAGAACAAATTGAGAATATTTAGTAGGCAGGAATGGGCTGTTGTGGAAAGGCCGGAGACGGAGCTACCATAGTGAGCAAAGTTGGGTGAGTCAGACTGATAGGTCAATGCACTACCAAATCTCCAAACTGCTAAACCATGCCATTAAGGCAGAAATAACCTGCTCGGAGCAATCTTGTTTATGAGGAATTTCACCTTTAGCAAGAGTTTGCTTTCCGTTCTACCATCTGTTTCGCAATATTCAGCCTGATGTTGGAGTTGTATGTTAATAAACCAAGAAGATTTGGTTTTCAGCGGACTCACTGCTGTATATACAACCCACTGCGGGATTGTGGATGGTAGCAGAGTAGACAGCTTCAGGCCTGTAAACAGTAGGTGGGTTTACTTCTCTCTTCTCTCCGCGGGAACTATCCATTAACAGATAATGGGGGGAAAATCAGAGTGATTAAGGCCCAGGGAATTATGGGTGAATACAAATTGACTCCACCTCCGTGTGGTGTGCTCTCTTGAGGTGGAAGCACTGCTCATAAGGAACAAACTCATTTCAGAAGTACTACAAGGCCCATTAAGGCCTGGAGAATGCTGCAGATGGGGGTAGGAAGGTGGTAGGTGGGAGCGCAAAGGGATGGACTCCCCCTGGACCAAAGCTGATTGGAGAACTGGCGCCTGGGGGGAACATTACTAATATCTATTTCCTGCCTCCGCAGTTTGAGGACAGAGCGAATCAAGTGCAAAATGTCAAAATTAAAGTACAAGATTTAATCATGGCACCTTGAAAATTCACCCCATTCTATCAAAGAGTTAATGTATTACACGAACAGTGATGGAAATGTGGTCGAGTGCTAGCTAATAAAATCAAAGAGATTGGAAAACTACCGCAGCATGAAAGGGGAAGCTTCACTCCAGTTTGCCTGTGGGGAAGTGGGCATGTAAAAGACACAGTCTGTGTCTGCAAAGAGAAAAGTGCAAAGTGAAAGATAGAGCTAAGCGAGGTACCAAAGCCCTCATGTCAGGGTCCAAAGTTCGGTGCGTGCCTAATGCTGTTTTCCAACCTCCAGCGAGAGAAGGAGGGGTGAGGTGTTGGCTGTGACATGTCAGTGGTGGTGACGCCCTCGCACAGCGAGAGCAAAGGATTCTGGGGGAACATGTCTCTGGGAGAATGTCAGCTCTGATGCATGGCAGCTCGTTGGAGGTGCTAATCAGAGCAGGGCTAGGCTCCTGCTAGGATCAGCCACTCTGCGCCTACATTAACCGCCTCACAGCTCCCCTGGCTACCGAGCCAGAGGTAGAAAACACCAAACTGACAGGTTTTTGTGTCGAGATAAACATGCGTAACGCTTGAATGGATGTTACAAAAGGTTTAGCAGACTAGAACACCTTTTGGAGTTCACAAAACATGGGGGACAAAAACATAAGGACGCTCCTTTTTCTCCCTAACATAAACGCACTGAGCAGACATTTCCACTCGAGTTATTTGCCAAGAGCCCCTGTGCGTGTGTTTAGCTTACTGAGATTTTTTACTCCGTCGCAGCAAATAAAGAAACTGAAGCCAAAAGTCATTGTTGAAGCATCAATATCAGAGACATGAGACAAAAAGGGCACAGCTTTACAATGCATTATTATTATTACATGTTAAATAATTTTATGCCAAACCTGAGGCCGGATGTACAAATGACAAAATAAATCCATGTGCCGCTTTGTACACGGAGGTATTTATAAAGAACATGCTGTGCCTTGTGTTTCTCTATGCACGGCTTACATTAAGCGTTTATAAGCTTTTATGACTCAGCTATGGCAGCATGGCAAACAGTGGCAGAATATCACAGAGGAAATAAATTTTTATCTTTCACATCAGTCACATTTCATTGAA
This sequence comes from Epinephelus moara, assembly GCF_006386435.1. Taxonomy (NCBI): domain Eukaryota; kingdom Metazoa; phylum Chordata; class Actinopteri; order Perciformes; family Serranidae; genus Epinephelus; species Epinephelus moara. Next base: position 7,629,085 of record NC_065526.1, on the reverse strand, counting down.
TAACATTTAGAGATTATATGTTGACATTTTTCATTCTGCAAGTGCATTTTTTTTATTGTAAGTAAGCGTACACAGTGTCACTCAAATCCTGTCGTAAAGGAGTCAGAAAAACACACGAGTCAGTCCTGCACAAGATGTCAAGATATGAGCTGTCTGAAATTTTAGAGAGCCTTGGCCAAAGGATTTTATTTATTATCACCTCAGATTTGGTGCATATATGTATTTTTAGACTTGAAACTGCACTGAATGTAAAATATCACCCTGGAGCTCGGTAAAGGGAAACGAGCTGGTAAAACCAGATGAGGTTGGTGTTTCAGCAGGACTTGGCACTGCTTTGAAGGATACTCTGCCATTTTGTATTTCGCCTGGACCACATTACCAGCTATTCTTACTGCTGAAACCCACAATGGCTAAAACTCGGTCAAATGAACAGCGTGTAGGTCACAGAGACAGAAGAAAAAGCAAAAAAAGAGAAGGGAGAAATCCACAACAACAAAGGCGAGAGCCGAATACTTGTTAACGAATGATGTGTAGGCGCTGCAGCTGCAGGCAGGTATGGAGGTCCGTTGGGGACAAACAGTGCAGGCTGCTGAGATGGATTGCATGGGAGCGCCGGACCCCCTGCAGCCACACAAACACCATTCTGCGCTGAAATGCTCTAATTTACTCTATACATGCCTATTCTAAACTGCTGGGCTTTTTTCTTGTTAGAAGGAAATAAAGGTCAAGTGACTACGCCCTGACTTTCCAAGACTCTTGTGCTCAATGGAAGTTGCTGTGCAAAGTGAGAAAAAAAAAATTAACAAACAAGCAAAGAAAAAAGTAAATTAGGCAAAGAAAAACTTTCTGGCAAGCAGAGAGGAGAGAAGAAATGAAGTGTGAATCTAACCAGAATCTCTTTCAGGTCTCAAAAGAGTGAGTGGCCTGAATGTAAAAAGTTAATTACGGGCACATGCCCGGCTTTTTTCGCAAGCCTCACTGTGGCATTGTCAGGCTGAGGTATGTGGCTCTATGGGGTCTGTGGTCCACACAAAGGAGCAGGGAAAGAGAGCGTTGCGGAGAGGCCCCTTGGCTGGGCTCACGGCATGGAACACTGTACAATTAGCCAGCCCCTGCGTTCTGCCGGCTTATAATTATCAGTGCCTGCCTTAATTGACTCCCTTAGCCTGCTGCAGAGGGACCCCCCCCCCCTTATACCCCCTTCCCCCCTGCTCGACGCAGGCCGCCGAGTGCCACGCCGGGCTCTCCAAAGTCATTTAGAAAAGCGCTCATATTTTCGACACAAAAAAGGGGGAACATTTGGTGAGAGAGAATTCATCATCAGGTGTCTAGAGGTTTTCCTTAATAGAAAAGCTGAGTCCCACTGAGTGCGCTCCGTGTAGCGGCCAGCCACGCATGCTCAGGACCAGCAAGCCGCCATTCGCAGCGGGCCACGACACATTAGCATAATTTTATATAACACAGGCACCCGCGCTGGAAATTTAATACATCTCAGCAAATACGAGACAGGCGTTTTGCATAATTTTTTTTCTCATTCTCCACCTAGCTTCCTCTCTCCCTTCTATCTTTCTGTCCTCGCTCCATGTCTCTCTCCTGTCTCGTCTTCGTCTTGCCTCGCTCCCTCTCTCTCTCTCTCACTCTCTCGTGCTGCCACTCTCCTTTGCCCCCGCCCCCCCCCCCCACCCCCCCNTGCTCTCACTAGGAGAGGGGAAGTTCATTACCTCAGCTAAATCAGAATTAGTCCCTTCATTTTGACGGGGCGAACTTCATTAGAAAGGCCCTTCCTTAATCCAGCAGGGAGAACTGATGAATCTACATGGGGGCAATAATTTGCTTCACACAGCACATTCAGCCACTTCCTCCACACTGTTTCCCCCTTCCTTTTCTCCGTCTATCTGGCTTTATGTACTTATGGTTACATTTTTATTAGATCTACAGCAAAAAAAAACCTGAGAAAGGAAAACACCTGCATATAATTAACTAATGGCAGCAGAGAGGGTGTAAAGAATGAGTTATGCTGTTTGGAATGTCCCGTCTCCCCAACAGGCTTCGGGGCCTCTGGAGCAGCCATGGCTGACTTGGCCGGCACTCAAACACAGGCTGAGTGAGCATGGCCGACAGCAGAGGTAACTATTCAAGATGATTTTACAATGCCATGATTGTGTTCAAGTGTTTCAGGATACACAAATCATTCCTGCATGAAGATAGAATTAAAAAACAGGCATCAGGTAATTTGCTGTTCTGAAAGTTAAAGTCTTGCATCTTTTTCTTTGTTAGTTTTCTTTCTCCACAACACAACACACAGTTGTGCAAGGATCTCCAAAGAGACGGAGCTTCAGCAGTTGTCCAGATCCTTAGAACAAACTAGAGAGCGAAGAGATGTGAATCAGGACAGACAGCCCCTGACTGCCATACCACAGCGCCTGGTGTCAAACAGATGTGCAGCTTGGCAGCTACGCTCCCCAGAAAACAGAGAGCCTACGGATTCCAGGGTGGCGTTGAGTCGTGCTGCCCTCCCCCTCTCCCACCGCTCCCCCGTCCCCCAACAGTCCCAACTACCCCACACTGTGCCCCTGCAGTCTCCCTCCCTCATCACCTCCACACAGGGGTCCCCTGACTGGTAATCTCGTCCCTCGAATGTGAAATCTCCGACAGCGATGCCCCGCGCTTTTACCCCCTACCTCCATGGCTGATGGGTAAATTGGAATGGCGCACCCTGCTGGCGCCGAGAGCTCTGAACAGACAGCAGTACGCACATGCTGAGGCACCCCTCGCACGCTCTGTCTAATATAGTGGACATGCACACTCTCTCAAGGCTGCAATATCCATGCACAGACACACGTCCACGCACGGATGTACACATGGGAACAAACACACGCAGTCGCACGTTCACAATAAGCTTCAGGTAAACCGCAGCCTCGTAAACACACACAGATGCAAGATAAGTGTTCCATGCATGATCTGTTCGCCCTCATCTGCATAAAGATTGAATATATGATAAATAAACAGATACTAGGAGCTGAGTCAATATATGTTCAAATTTAAATGTGCATCATCTGGAAAGGCTCAGCTTGGGTCCTTGTGCAGAAACCGCACCTGACGTCTGTTGCCATAGTTTCTATTATGTTTACAATATAAGACTAAACACACATAACAGAAAAACTGTGCAAACCGCAGAGTAAAAAAGCAGCTAGGTCCACAGCGTGTATAATAAGCACGGCCAACTTGGTGTTTTTCAATACTGTAAAACTAATAAATACAATCAGTGCAGAGGGTATCTGTTTTTTTTTTTTAAATGTGGCCAGGCATCAGGGTAGGATTTCCCAGAGGACTGGTTTAGCTGTCTGAGGCTTCCACTCCATCTATCTGTCTATTTTTCCTCCTCAGTCGATGCTCTGAAGCATGTGTGAACGGTTGAGTCCACCCTCAAATCGCAGGGACGTCCTGAAATAGTCAATGGGACCTGAAGGGGCTAAAGATCACTGCAGAAGAAGCCACAGAGGCCTTCCTGTCAAAGGCAGTGCTTTCAGGGGGCCAGGGGTGAGGGGGAGCCAGAGGGAGAGAGCCAGAGACATGACACACATTTCATTACACTTAAACCAACTGTGGGTTCAACTTAGAGCCCTGGATTTCCAATGGCGTCTCAAAGGATGGAGTAAGTGGAGGTATAAGAGAATGGTTTTTACAAAGAACACAATGGGTAGGTGGACAAAGGCAGGCAGCTGGACTAATTGCTTGGGGGCTTGTAGGAATATTTTTCTAAGTACTTCTGTTTAAAGCTCAATTTAGTGGCGTGCGTCACTCTGGTGAACATTAAATGTAAATCTCTTCACTCCAGCTGCAATTAGAAAGGATATTATGATTAAGAGTTATGTTTCACAGCGTTTGCATATATTTGTAATTTATCTTTTAATAACTAAATATGTTTTGCTCTAATTACAGCTACTGTAACACATTGCTTTAACAATTTTATAAATTCTCCCGCTCCTGTTATTCATCTTAAGGTAAGCATCAGAGGAATCTCCTCTCCTCTGTGTTCGCTGCCGCCTGTGTTTAATTTCTACCCATAAACACAACCTTAGATGGGCCTTAGACGAGAGCGGAGAAAACAGTACTTATCCCAGACATGCCCAGAGTGGTCTTTTCAGCGAGAGCTCTCCTGGCCTTGTAGAGAGACTACTTGTCCATTAAGACTGTCAGAGGATGCTCTCAGAAATGAGAGGCCGTATCTCTGGAGAGGTCTGCAGGGAGCATGCCCAGACGGGGGCTGGGGTTAAGGAAGAGTGAGCTGGATGGGCGTAGCACAGCGGGCAATTCTGCACAGGGTGAGGGGAATCTGCGCAAAGTTTCTTCACTCTCCTCGCTGTGGTGTACATTCTCTCTCAGTGTCGTACTGTAACACTTCCCGTCATCATTGCTACATTATGGAAAACATAATTTGCAGTCTAACCTACTTTGCTTTACAAAGAAACGTCTATTTAAAATTCCTTGGAGTATTATCAAAAGGGCTATAGAATTACAAAACGCTATTATTATTGCTCGCTTGGGGGGAGCCCTCGCTCATTAAGCTTCTAAGATGTCGTGGGTTTTGATTATTCTATCAGCTTCATTCTCTTATTATAGTGACAAACTCCTGCTATTTTGTTGCCAATCTCCTTCCAGCTGTCATATCCTTTGAAAGATCAACAAAAACCTTCAAACACACTTGTGATATGTCTTCAAATTCACCAGACATCGCTTGATTCCCCCATTGAATTTGTAGGATTAACTTGAGGAAGAAACGTCTCATATTTCTTAACTGGTTGCTACGTCTGACATCAGAGTGTATGAGATTCTAGCATACTGGTATTGTCCAGGGGAGGGAACCCTCACTCTAACCGTCAGCGCTCCTCCAAGTGGGACAGAGATGATTAAAACACACCATGGCTGTGACTGACAGACTCCCCACCGCTTCTAGAAGATGACATGTCTCCAAGTCACACAGAAAAGCAACTCCTCTAATTTTAACTCTGACTACAACACCGACCCCCTCTGTCAAAACCCACGAAAAAAAACAGCCATGCTGAGATTCTTAACCACAATAAAAGTGATAACAACTAAACAGAGAAATAAGTTTAAAAACAACAATGGGGAGGGTGGAGACAAAAGGGGTGAGAAGGCGCCATTTCCCTCAGGTGCACACAAACAGCAGGAACCTGTGAGCTTGTGACAACACCTTCAAACATTTCTGTTACTTTCACAGAAATATCTGATGCTGATGCTCCAATGTGATGCTTCCGCAGCAGTCTTGTCCCAGCGCACATTCGACTTGGCAAGCTCTTGGTTACCAAAAAGAAAAAACACTCTCCTAACGGACTGTGTTTGACATTTGTCATGACAGGAATACAGTGAGAGGGAAAAAAGAAAAGAGGAGCGAGAGGTGGGAGGGGAAGAGGAAAAATGGAGGAGTGGCAGAGGGGTGATCGATGTGTGAAATTGTACGTGTGAAAAAAAAATAATTCGGCATTCTTTGGGTTTGTTGCAATTTTCATTTTTCAAAGATAGGGAGGACAGAGGGGGGTTTCCTGTTATTGTGACGTTGTGTAGAGAGCTCAGGGTCGCGTACTAAATGATTCACAGAAAACGGAATCTTTTACATTGGCGTCAGCAATTCAGCCAGGCGCCCTTGTGGGGGAATTCTTTTTGTGTGTTTTTATTGAAGTCTGCACTGAGCGCGCCCAAAAGCTCTGACAGGGGGCCCCCGAGGGCGCTTGTCTTCACCTCCAAATCATAAGATGGAGAGACGAAGCTCCCTCTGTGCTCTCAATTATACCCCTCAACACCCCCCTCTCGCACACAGACTCGCAAACCTGCCCTCCCCACCCAAAAAATAAAACAGAGGCAGAGAAGAAAAGCCTTCAGTAATACAGTCCCAGCGGAGGGCTCCACGATCGCTCTGCGCTGCTGGAACAGCTGACAGGCTCGATGCGGCGGGTCCATTCCCTGCGGTCTGTCAGAGTTGGTGCTACAGCATGACGGTTAGTACTTCTCCGGGGATGTGCCTCCTTTGCTTGCCCCTACGTGCCCCTCGCATGACAGGCCCCTGCTCTGACCCATGGAAGCACCGTGGCTTTGCCCCAATTACTGCTGCAGGTAGGTGTAACTCTGGGTTACGTGCCCCCTCATGTCTCTTCACCTTTCACATTCTCCCCGGTGAATGGGAGACCCATCTGAGGCTCCTGGCACATTCAGAGGAGGTTGGGGGGGGCAGAAGGAGGCGTGGGTGTTGCAAGAGGGTTGGTGTAATTTGATCAGAGGGCACAGCTGCATAAACAGGGGTATCGAGGAATTTCTGTCTGCTTGATGGAATTGACTTTGCATGAATGGCCCCTCTTTTCCCCCCAAAATGGGCCATTTTCCACATGTCTCAATGAATATGACAACAGCTCCAGCAATATGAGCGTAATACTGGAACTGCAACGCCGGCTAGGGGTAGCTTGAGTCTTTTCTCGAGCTGTGAAATTCTCCCTCTCTGGCTGTCTTTGCTAAAGACCTCATCCAAGTCCTGCTGCCTGACCTGTCAAAAGCAGCCCCATCCTCTCTAAAATGCCCAAACAAAATAAACCAACAACCGCTGGCAGGGTCAGAGGGCAGCTGCTCTGGGTGCCTGGACTCTGGCGGGCTCTCTGATTGGTGGAAAGGGCAGTGAGTAAAAGGGAATCTTTTCAAAGTGAAATCTCCAGCTGATGGCTTAGAGCTCCACACCCCACAGTTTGTTTCTCTTGCTGCTGTCAGGAGTTTTGCCCGAGCCATTTGGAAGGATTAGAAAAAGTGGGGGAAGAAAAAACTCAACTGGGCAGATCGTGTGTACGGTTGGGTCTGAGTGATGGCTCCAGGACCCCTCGGAGAGTGATAAACCTTTGACCTTGACAGCCCCCTGTGGTGACCCCTGACCTCTGGCTTTGTGCCACAGACTCGGTGAGACAGGTGCAGGCAGGAGAGTGACCACACCCCCACTGTCCAGGCAAAAATCTCCCTCATCTGACCTACCTGTCCTGATGGTCTGGACTCTCAAACTATGTCAGGAAAAAAATCTATCACCGACCAGAGGAACAACAGCTGATGTTGCTGAGTAAACCAGCATTTGCATGGGAAGCATGCACATATTAGATTGTAACAAAAATGCTGTTTAGCAGAAAACAATCACACTGCATTTACTAAACCAGTGCAGCAAAATCTATATCAATAGATTAATATATGAAACAGCTAAAAGGGAAATGGAAGAGACAGGCAGAGACTCAGGTACTGGCTCTAAATGGAAGCTGAGGAAGGTTTTCAAATGGATTCACTTCCTTTTTAGAAAAGCACTTTGTAAAATGATACTCAATGTTACGTAAGAAATAAAAGTGTGAATATTATCAAATTTGAGGTGCGTGGTGAGTGGAGGCACGGTGACACGTCACGCGGCCTCCTTTTTCTGCTCCGCAGCGGGCACTAGCTCCAAGGTCGCGCCAGTCCGCGCCAGCCTTTCTGCAGATCCATTTCCTCTCCCTAGGCACTTCCCTCATGTTGTTGGCCCAGTGATTCAGTGCCTTGCATTAAGAGCAATTCACCTGCCTCCGGCGTCCCAGCGGCACAGGTCCCCTGGGGAAACCAGGTGGAGCATAAAAAAGTTCCACATATGGTAAAGTCAAGCTGCTCGGAGGCTGCCGAGTGTCTGCTGTGGGGATAGAGGCTCCTAAAAGGCCCAGCTGGTACTTGGAAAAGGGCTTCTGCATTACTACACCTCAGTGTCTGTTTGGGCTCCCCTTTGGAAAGTGTTGGCCGGCGCACATGACCAGCCATTTTAGATTTCTCCCTCTACCCTGCCTCATCCCTCGCTCCCTCCCGCCTTCCAACTGGTTCTGTATCCAATTGAACATTTGGTCCTCCACTGCTGGTTAATCAAATTCCTCCATCTGGCCCCCCTATCCCTGTGGAACACAAAAGGTGCAGCCTGAGCCCGGGTCCAAGTGCATATTGGGAGGGAGGAGGGGGATGGAGACAGGGACTGCCTACCTAACTTACACAGCCCAGTCAACTAGATCAGGTAGAGAGCACGAGGCCAGGCCTGATCGTTTTGGGCAAACAGGAACAGCTTGGGACTAAGTATCAGAGCCCTGCTGTTCATATAGAGCTCAGGGACGGCAGTGGGTTCATATGACAGTAGGAGGGTTTTATGAGCTAATACCTCCACATACACTGTAGAATACAGAATAGAGTGGAGCGTAAGTACTACTGGCTACAACAGAAGGGAAGCACTGCCCTGACACTCTGATGTTATTGAGTCTCCGTGGCAGTAGAGGGCACTGCTCTTAGAAAAAAACACACTGCCAAGGAACAAAGACAAAAGGGAGAGAAAAGGGAATAAAGACATTTATGTTAAAATTTGATTGTTGTCTTCCTACACTGCTTCCTTGAGTTCAAAGTGTGTCAGTAACTAAGCAATGTCTAAGCCTGTACTCTGATCAAAAAGAGCTATCTTAAGATATCACACAAAGCCAGCAGTGATCTTTTAATCCCCCAGAGAGACTGCGTAGCCTTCACAAAATATCTCCTTAACTACATATTTATTAGAAGAGACCTTTCAAAAAGCAGTCCTGCCGCACAAAGTTAAACAGGATTTTAAAGAGCAGTCACTTTCACAAAATGCTTCCCTCACAACAGTGACATATCCAGCTGATCACGTCTGCTCTCTGCTCTGATTCAGCAGGAGAACCTGAGGCGAGGTGAAGACGGGGACATGAAATGAGTCACGGATACGGAAACACATGGCATCTCAAGTGCTAGCTCTACCCGTCCGTAACATCTATTGTATGATTTCTATTCATGTCCAACCATCCTTTCCCCTGCCAGGTGGCAAAACATGTGTCAATAATTAAACTGCTTTTACATAACAGGATACAGGAACACAATGCAATTTGCTCCCCATATTTCATTGGGCCTTTATGAAAGCACATGAGAGAGTGTAATTAATCAAACCACTGGAATATGTGAACGGCAATTTCCACTTAATGGCACTTACAGGGATTGGGTCCCTTAAGCACCACGTTCTGTCTACCAAACGAGCGGGATTCATTTTCATCTTCATAGTTCAGACAATAAAACCTGGTGTGGATGTTAAACAACACCCATTTGACATTAGGAAGTCTGAAAAACAACATCAGATTGGGTCCGTGTGGCCTGGTCTCGTGCTTTTGGACACACCACAACTGCAATATGCTTAGCTCAAGTTGAAGGGATGCATTGCCAATTTTCAACCAGCTTTGTATCATGATAAGGTGGGTAGTACGTGTAAATGACCTATGGTAAACTCCCCTCCATCTTACTCACGGCCAGATCTCCCTGCTCATGTGTCAGCTCAGATTTAATCACTCAAAACGCTGGCTCTAGGGTTCTAGCTACAGATTGTACTACGTATCATTGTATGCCTGCCACCACTGACACAAAGATGATAGAGAATAGGCATTCTGAGTGGTAGCCGCCATACTTTAGGACACGCTTCTTCAACAGAGGCAAAAAATAAGAATAAACCAGTCAACGTTCCCTACAGAGAGAAGCTAAACAAGGAAGCAATTTTGCAAAATGAATTGAAATAAACAGCCTCAATCCGTACGAACACAAGAAGTGATCAGACGATCGCAACAAGCTACCAAATGTATCGTTTCTGGACGTGTTTTCCTACGCCATTTGTGGTGTGAGTGCTTACACATTAGTGGGCCTGCAGATTTTTAGATTTGTATGAATGTAGATAACCTAATCACGACTCACTACACACATCTCGCTGTGTTGCCACTTTAAAATAAAGAAAACAACATCTTTTTCCAAGGCCAACACGGCATCACATCTGGTCGTTAGAGTTCGTCCTTCACTTAGGTCACATTTTGGTTACCGTTAAGTTCGTTACTATGCGTACTTTCTAGCCAAAGTGGTGTTCATGGTGGTGTTGTTGCTGCTGCCAATGCTGCTGTTCTTTCTACACTGTTCTGGACTAGCTGTCACGATGATTAATGTTAGCTGTAAACGTTCGAGGCTATTTTAATTGTTTGCTATTTTTAACAATCATTTTATAATTATGTCAATATTATTTATGTCTTAGGTTTTGAACTATCAATGCCTTAATGAACCTGGTCATGAGAACCGTGATGGCGGTTGATAATGCAGCAAATATTGACCATTCCAATGTGTTTTCAAGCTGGATAAGATAAAAACATAACCACATTAACTGCTAGTACTCGGCCTCTACTGTAGCCTTCACGTAATAAAATCCCACAATGCTTTGCAGTTCTTAATGGGCCAAAAAACTTTACAACCCCAACCAAAGCAACCTGTGTGAGTTGAAGCCCAAACCTAGTCTGTGGGAGATCATCACATAAAATACTGAGCCCGAGCCTGACCGCACCCGACCCCACCAAAAAGCACTGGTCGGCTTCTGCTGTGCGTCTCTCGCAGGAAATGGACTAGCTCGGTGGATCACTGTCTCTCCACACAGTATTTTCTCGCTAGAGAAGCTCCCTGGTCTGGCCAGGAGAAAGGACAGAGAGCCCAGTACAGAGCCTTGCTGCATTAGATCAGCCACCAGCAAGAGCATTTATTGGCCTAGGTTGAGCAAAGCAAATGCCACACCCCTTTTCCTCTGTTCTCTCTCATCATGTAGCACTAATTTCATAAGTATTTGCATCTTCCTGCTGCATAGACAGCATAGTTTTATATACAGACCATCTTTCCAGCAGTGAAATGCTTCCTTGAGGATGAATTGATACAGTCATACGTACGACTGTCATACTTGGGCGTCAGAAATTAATATTCTTTTTAATGATCTTGCTTTGACCTCAAACCTGAGTGTATGTTCTGTATTCACTTAACCACAGGAGGCTAACCGCCTCCCAGCCAGGGACAGGAAGAGGATCATTCACTGCTTTTAGTGGCTTTCTGTGAGAAGATGGTCCTAGTCTAAATGGCACCCATGTCCCTAAAAGTGTTTCTCTCTCCCCCACATCTCTTTCTCTCTCCCTCTGCCTCTCCAAAGACTCCTCTAAGTGCAGCATCTTGTTTCAGTAATTCAGCCAGGGCAGAGACAGTGGAGAGAGGAAAGTAATCGATTTCTCTCTCATTTGGTTCCTCCTAGACTTGCTGTAAGGCCTCTTGGGGAGTTCTGGACTATTGGACAGGACAATGTTATGGGAAAGAGTGTCATTGCGTTTAAGGTCATCGTTACACCAAGGTTTCATTTTGAGTGCATTTTTATTGGTGTGCGGAACAAAGTAGACAAACAAACAATGCTGCTGCCATTTCCAGGATGGCAGACATCAAGATATGCCCTCCCTTTTCATAACGACGGCATCGCCATTCTGAATGATAGAGAGAGATATCATGCACTACAGCAATATGATCCACTGCAGGGATACACTCGGAAAACTGCTGCTGTGTACCAAGCTTTTAGTAAGGTCCATAGGTAAACCATGTGTCTATAAAAAGACACCATTACTAAATAATTTAAAGGAAATGCCTTTACTGTATGATTACTATTTCTGCTTCATGCTTCACAACATCTCTCCAAAAGAAGGAGTGAAGAAAAAGAGAGGAGGGTGGAAAGAGAAAAAGCCAAATGACATGGAAGATTGAGGGTGGAATAATATTGTGCTTTGAGTTTCACTGCAATAATAGACATCGACCATTTGAAATGAATTTCACCTATTTTTCTCCCATATTGAATACTAACATTAAGGTCCAGCACATCATACATTACTACCGAACGTGTTTGTATTACTGTAACATGGCTGCTTATAAAATCAATTATTTTCTAAGGAACAAGTGTATGTTTTTCCTAATGAAGTGCGTATAGCTTTTTTTTTAAATGAAACCTTTAAGCAGGTATATGTATAATATATTTACCATGTTATGATATTATACAATATATATATGTATAACATACTATAAACAGTGTTTGGAAATGCTGTAACTTGTTACATGTAACAGTGCTATGCAATTATATTACAAAACAAATTGTAATCCATTACAATTATTTAGAAGAATATGCATATATCAATATATCAAATTACAGCTGCCAGTCAAAACTCACAAAGGGGTTACATCTGAATACCGTGCAACTTCAATTAAAAGCCTAGTCCCAATTAAACACCCAGTCCCTATTACTAGCCCGGTGTAGCTACACATTTTGACAAATAAAGGCCTGTCTCAATCAGAGGCCTGGTCTGGTTGCCAAGCATCTCTTCGGATGTATAAAAGCCAGTTGTTGGCTACCTTAAATTATGTGTCCATTCCCCGATTACCCTGTAAGTTATTCATATTCCTTTAGTCCGTAAGAGTCCTCAGATCAAAAGAATCAAAATTATTTCAAGTTGTGCGTATTGTTTTAACAGGATTAAGTGGTGTTGTGTCTGCGTATTGTTTTAACAGGATTAAGTGGTGTTGTGTCTGTCTGTCAGAGCTACATCAAATGAATGACTCACAATTGATACATTATCTGAAGACTAATTTTTAAACAAGTGATATTCATACTGGTTTAAATAAACAATTTAATTGTATATTCTGATCTTTGCTAAGCAACGCTTGTGTGTGAAAGACATTAAAGGCTGGTCCCAAATATAGGCCCATTGATTCCAGTAATTTAAGCAAATAATAGCCCGGGCCATTAATTGAAGTTTTACGGTATATTCTTTCTAGTAAAAAGCTTATATGTACTGTAGATAGTGTTGGGAGGGTTACATGTGAAATGTAATACGTTACAGATAACTACTTACTCTGCTGAAACTGAAATCAGTAAAATAACTATTTTAATTACTTCATCAGTCTCATGTAACTGATTACATTTGACAACTTTTCTAAGAAACGTTTTAAACTGGGCGGTGCCAATAGAAGGTATTCCCACACAGCCAAAAGATTCTCCACATATAAAGTATTTACTCAAAAGAATATATTCAGATGTTACCACCAACATTTTTAATAGTAACTGTAATTTAATGACGTTTTTTTTCTCAATAACTGTAACTGATTACAATTATTCTAAAACATAATTACATGTTACATGCTTCATACCACATTCAGTTGTTTTGCATCTTTTCACCATGCAGGAATGCCTTCTTTCGGCGTATTTCTGGACAAGGTGGGTCACCACTGAGGTTGTAATGGCTTACAAGGAGCTGTCTCTACGTTTTTGATTGGTTCTCTTGTTTGACTTTGCACCTCCTCTTGTCTAAGCATTTTGTGTCTGTCCATGCCTGCAATCAGACAACCACACCAAGGTGGGTGTGTTGTCAGACCAAAACAGTGCTAAAAATTCAACAGTATTTTCCTTCTGGAATCAGAAAAGGCCTCTAAGATTACTGTATGGTTTTAAGCTTGTTTACCAGTGGTGAAAATGCTCATTGCAAAACCTTCAGCTATTGCCCAGTTTCAAACGTTTATTAGAAAAGTAATCAAAAAGTAATTAAATGTAATATATCACATTACTTTGTTGATTTTATTAAACATTACTTATTAGACAATTAACAAGGTAACTAGCAATCAGTAACCCATTACATTTTAAAAGTAAGCGTCCCCACACTGATGATATATTTATAATGTATAATATGATCTAAATAATCTGCATTGGCAGTATGGTGAGTCATTCTGTATGTACCGTGTGTCAACAGTAAACACTCCAGCTGAAAACAGCAGGGAGAACACAGCCCGTCTGCCCTGTAAGACTTCGCATTATTGGGCAGTGCCAGTCAAGCCTTTGCTCAGCTTTCCAGCCTCCCTACCTGCCTCATCAACAGGTCTGCGGTGGGTTTCGCCCCCTGTCTCCAGTTTGCATCTCCTCTGTATTTGGGCCCCTTTATGGTTTCTAATCATTCATTCTGTGTTTCAACTCGCCAACGCCAGCCTGCTAAATTCTTAATAACAGTCAGTAACTCTCAGGTTGAGCTTCCATTCATTTACATCTGATTGAGATATTCTTGCACAAACCAATTAAAAATGCAATACAACTACCTGCAGATCTTGGCATGTATTATTTTCAAAATAGAGACCAATCTCGTGTGTCATTAAGAGTGCGGCAGCTGCAATACAAACAAGACAAATCTATCTATTGTTTATTACCTCCTCAGGCTTTTTACCCAGAGGGCAGAATAAGAGAGGGAGGGGCAGAGGTCAGCGTAATTACCATTCACTCCCTCCTTGGAGTCAGACAGTGCTAAGACATGCATTGGCAAATTCCATGGCAGCATCGTATATCACATTACCATAAAGCCCCAAAGAGCTAACCTTTGTTCAATTCCATTTGATTCTAAGAGAGGAAAACAGTCTCACTGACAGCCTCATCCACCCTCCGTGTTTCATGAGTTCACTTGTTTGTCTTTTAGTCTTGTGACTGCTCTTGCTAAAGATGTGCTATTCCAAAAATAAAGCGTCAGGGGACATGGGGGATCATTGAATCATCCTGGGTAGAATATCACATCATCTGGAGAGCTTCAAGGTTCAATCTCAAACTGTGCCTGGGAAAAAAAAGACTGAAATGTCTGAAATAATACGCCATGTTTAGCTCCAAGTCACTATATATACATAGTCTGATTCAATAAATATGCATTTCTATGGTTGCTCACATTCTGATTAACAATATGCATTTCTATGGTTGCTCACATTCTGATTAACAATTGCATTGATTAATTTTTTTTTTTCTGTGACACCCTTGTAGTGTGCCCCTGGTATTACAGAATTCACCTGTGACACCCTTGTAGTGTGCCCCTGGTATTACAGAATTCACCTGGAAGCACTCTCCATTTTGGCTTCTGTTGACGAACAACAAAGCACTTGCATTTGCAGCATCAGTACACTCTAATATGCCTGTTGACTGAAAATGAGAGCACCAGTGCTGACAGAATGTGAAATACTGTTACTGAGCAGAGGAGGCTTAGTGGCGATGTCTTCAGTCAAGCTTAAAACCAATGGCTTTGGCTCTCTGTGGCAATCTTTAGGCGGCACGGAAGGACAAATGCTACTATAGAGGATGAAAGAAATGTAAAGATGAGAAGGGGCAAAATAGTAAGCAGACACATAGAGGGGAACGCGTAGACGGGAGAATTGTAGACAACATAAACGAAAGAAATAAAAAAAGGGGTGGGCAAAGAGAGCAAAAGAGAGGCAAAGTGGAACGATAGAAAAAGAAAAAGAAAGAAAGAAAAAGAGATCTGTGAATTTCCCCTTCCTCCCCTGAGACCTCCCTTGATGCCAAGCATTCATCATCCAGCCTCTAATATCAGTTATTCTGTGGCTCCTCTGCTTACAGCAGAATTAATTTCTGCTTTAATTACTCTCATCGGCGGAATGCTGATGAAGGAGAGGGACGAGGCATTCTGGGACTCGGGCCTCATTCCACCGCTTTAATTTGAATGAATTCCACCCGGAGACTCTGGCAAACAACTGGCAGCCGAGCCCCGGGAGCCACTCTGGGACTGCGCAGAAGAGCTGCAGCCATGGCCCCCACCAACCTAGCTACCTTGTGTGTGCGTGCCTGTGTGTGTTTTACTTGCTTGTGCGTATTACGTGGAGCACGTTGATTGTGCGCGAGGCTGAGCGTTGGAGTGAAAAGGTAGGGAGAGAGAACACACAAGACGAGCGAAAAGAGAAAAGGGAGAAAAAAAAATGGATTGATGGATTGAGTGATGAGTGTGTGTACAGTGTGTTTACGGTGTTTGTGTGTGGGTGTGCGTGTGCCTCAGTGCGCAGTGTTTGCATTCATATGAATGTACTCAGGGATACGGGGTGAGAAAGTAGAGCTGTAAACGATTTGGTACAGGGAGAGACAGTGAGAACAGATCCATATGGACATGAAACATATGAAATATGAACAACATCACTGACTGCAGCCCACTGTGTAACACAAGTGTTGGTTTGAGAGCAAAAATCATTAATACTTAATTTGATTATTCCAGATATGGCACATCATACTCCCCAACAAACCCCCAGTCTGTGTATCATACAAGAACGAGCAGTATAAAAAGGAAATGACTGTATGAATAGGAGAGGGCTGTACGTGTGAGATACACCATGTTTGCATAATGAAAACAACTGCAGAAACAGTATAATATCACAGCAACCCCGGCAGAGGAGCAGAGAGAGGGGCCATAATTGACTTTTCTCCAAGCCAGCTTGGTAGTTACAGAATGTAGCATATTGGATAAGGATTGTGATTGATTATGTGGGTCTGCCATACCGATTCGTTTGATTAAATGTAACCATGGGTTTCTTTTCCAAGCCCTAATGAAGCAGCAATTTGAAACTGAGAGACTGGAGGAGGCTGAGCCAGGTTGCCTTCAGCCCCACGCCGTCTATCTGTGTGTGTGTGTATATATGAGGCTTCGAAACAGGAGTCATCACACAACATCCTGCCACTGTACCTCTTTTAGAATACAAGACGGTGAAGTCGTTTTGATGAAATCAATTACGAAAACTAAACAACTTATTTACAAAAATCTGATTTAATGCCAAAAAACTCTGGTATTAGTGTTCCGCTGCCTGAAATAATAGCAAGATTGAAATTCACTGAATAATTATGTGGCACGAATCTCTGCAGGGACAACACACATTTCCCCTCACAGCAGAGTAACATAACTATAATTAATATGTATGGTGATACTGTATATGAGGACGGCGCGTACGATCTGGGGTTTAAAATATCACTCCAATTCACTCAGTGGCGCTTTTTAACTTCAACCCGCACAGCACAATTCATCTCCTCCAATTTTATGTTTCCGAGCCATCCCTCCTCCAGTTCAGCAGAGGGCAGGGAGGTAGGTGGGTGTGACCTCCACTGACCCTGAAACCTCTGGACAGGTGGGCGGTGGCCTACGTGCACTGTCCGTTTTGGCAGCAGCTCTCTTCCACTCCCCGGCAGGGAGCTCAGGCCATGATGAGCAGCTGGGTCGCAAACACTAAGCACATTAATATCTTCTTAATGATAATAATCATTATGGCATAAGCACCTTCCCCCAAAGTGGGAAGGCTCGCAGAATGTGCCAGAGTAGCATCGTCGTTAAGGTACAAAAAAACGGAGATGAAATGACTCTTTTAATGGGCAGCAACTTACAGCCACCAGTATAATGCAGACGCTAATGTAATAATGTGATAATGAGATACACCGAAGACATTAGGGAGACCAAAAACTCAATGAAACCCGTGAATGAATAAATAAAATCTGTACTTGAAACTGGGGTTGATACAATCACCACTGCAGATACACCTTATATGATATATAATGCATCTTAATATAAACTGTATTATAGATATATGTTTTAATTAGTGTCGCTAAGATTTCCTCAAGCTTAAAGTCTGGAGTTACTGGAGTACTTCACCACCTTGTGTCCCCGTGCCTTTGAATCCATGAAGTGCTACAGCATTTCCCATATACTCGCCTCATTTAATATAACTGTCAGTATTCACCTATCATAGGCCATTATCTGTCTCATCCGCGTTCATTATTGAAGCTAATGATCTGTTGTCCTCTCTGCTCCCCATTGAAGGAGGACTACATTAAAAGTCTCTTACTAACTTAATTAGTAATTATAAATGTTAAAGATTAATCAGAGAGTGAGTGGCTTAAGGTTTGCGTCTCTAGGCGGCGGTGGGACAAATGGAGAGACAAAGAGGCCATGTCGCTTCAGTGTTCACACTCCAGCGTCACGCTGGAAATGGAACGAGACACACAGAAGGGTCAAAGTGTGACCATTTTACCTCCGATGAATGTGTGTTTTAGCACTGTGAAAAGACACACATAAAAATATTACTTCAATTTTAAAAATGTCCTCTTCTTTGAGATGAAAGTCTTTCAGCCAAACATAAATTGTTTCCTTTCTATAATCTACAAGCACTACTGTAGTGGATATAATGCTGTTACAGGAAGCAGCATTTAATATGGTAACCTATGATGCATGCAGTACTCACATTATCTCTTTCTAACAAGATGGAAATAGATCCCCTTAATTAAATCCTGGGTGTACACTAATTCCTTACTAAATCTGCACCTCTCTGACAATTCCACATCAGCAGCACCGTGCACTCCAGTAAACATATAAGCACTGATATCAACATTAAACCTTAATAACTAATAAAGCTTTCATCCAGGGAGTTCCTGTGTGATTTCCATTAATGTGGGGGGAATCGCCCAGGACCATCTCCCTGTTTTCCGGAGCATGTTGACGCTTGAGCCGGGGGGAAGGTGGGCCGGTATTCTCGGTGCAGGAGGGAAAACAAGGAGGAACTTTAAGCTGTGCTGAGTTGTGGGATGGAAGAGATGCAAATTGCATTTCTGCCCGAACTTCAACCATATGTGTAAGAGAAATTTGGAGGAGATGTACAAGGCTCGAAGTAAAGAAAAGAGGACTACTACAACAACTCGTAGAGATGAGCAAAGACTTTACAGTAAACAACGATGGGTATCCATTTCGTTACTCTGCCCTCTCTCTCTCTCTCTTAGAGGAGAAATGGCGGTGCTTTGACTGTTGAGCAGGGAGTCCTATCACACAAGACACACAGAGTGGGGTGATGGCGGGGGGCTGGCCGGTGGCCCGCAGCACCTGAAACCTATTAGAGAGCTTTGGAACATTCCACAGGGTTCTTCCACTTTGGCCAGAGGGCATCGTAAAGGTCCTCGCAGAGAGGGTCGCTGCGACTCAGACACTGACAAACAGCCAGCAAGGTGAAACACTAAAACTAGAGTCTGATATGGAAGAGTGTGACATTTGAATATAAAGAGAGACAGTACATATCGTGGATGTAGATTTCGGGGGGAATGCAGGGGACACATTTCCCTCAATACTTAGAACATGTGCATCTGTCCACGATAAATACATAATACTTGACAAAATTAGAGATGTTTGCTTAAAAATCACTAGAATGCAGGATATTAGGTGTTTGCTGCTCAGATTTTTTGGCGGAGGACCCCCAAACCCCCCATTTTATGTGCCCCCGCTAATGTGGAAACAAAACCCTCACCCTTGGTATCTGTAACAGAGGTGTTCTATTGTTGTTAGGAAGAAAACGTTGCTTCCACCAGGTCCGTACCTTGCCTGTCGTCCCTGCTGAAATGAAAAATGTGCTCTAAAGTCAATGATAACATTTCCTGCACTTAGATTCATAAGGAGTTTGTCTTCATAAAGGAGCACTATGATTAAAACATTTACCGTTGGCAAGCCAAGCAAAACTTTTATCAACTTTTTATCAAATGGTTTGCCATCTGGACTTAAAACAGTAGGGGCCCAATAGTGCGCTGACACTAAAAACAAACATGCATAAACACACACAACCTGCTGCCAAATTTCTTGGAGATAGCCTTATCTTCTCCGCTATGTGTGTGAGTGTGTGTGTGTGTGTATATATGTGTTTTAGTGGTACCAAGGCCCATCTCTTTGGCTGGATCTGTGTCCATGCCTCAGTGTTATGCTCACTGGGTTTAGCTCTATGGGTGTCTGTGGCCTCTCCTCTGGCCGCCCGTGTCCATTTGCTCTGCGGGTATGGCAGGCCTGAGCTGACAGATGGCCGCCCCTCTCCATTCCGCTCCAGAGTAACACAGTAACTGGTTTTTCCTCCGCCGTTGACCTTGCCACAGCCAGCCAGCAATCCAGGCTGGCACTCGGCCTGTCGAACAGGAGGGTAATGAAGTCCAGCGCTGCTCACATGATTATTAAGGCTTTGACGCTGGGGGGCCTTTCAGAACCCTATCCCCCTCCCCTCTCCTCCCCTGTCTGCCATTCACACAGCCAAAGTTCGATGAGGATAGTAATTCGTTACATGGTACTTTGTAAAACCACCATTGTGCGTCATAAAGAGAGCTAAAACTTTTTTGGGGTACTCTTTTGGAGTCTGTTTGTATTCTAAAACAAACCTCTCTCCACCTATGAAGCGTACTTAACAACAATTTGGAGAACAACATTGAGGCTCTGTCCTATTCAGTAGCATATGATAGCTACTGGCGTCCCAGCGTGCATGTCATTCCAAAAACACACCAAGTAAGAGCCACTACACAAAGTTAGATCAAATCTGTCACACTCCTATTGGTGCTGACAACCGCTAAAAGCAATGCAGTTCAGCAGTAGCGCACCACTTCACTCTCACTGCCATTCTCCCTTACCACAAGCATCTCTAGGCACGCTTGGAACCCCGGTCCCATCAGGGCCAGGCTGGGATTTGAGAGGTGTAGGTTGCAGCTCTGACCTTTACTAAGGCAGGACTGTCTGTTTGCACTTCTCCCATAAGCCCCCCTCCAGTCAGACTGCTAAGCAACCCCATCAGACCAGGGGTGCGCATGCACCTACGGCCTTGGTGACATCTCAGAGACCATGGGGAGGTGGAGTAATGCAGAGGTTAATTCTGATCATCCAGTATTTATGGGCTTCACTTCAGAACAAGGGTTGGCATTAACACTCTAAAGGAGACATCCCTCCTGTATATCAATAAAACATAGCCAGAAGCACAGGAAGAGCCTACCTTTATTCAGTCCCTGACTAGACTTACATAGGCGGTTTCTAAAAGCACACCAGTGATTCCTTCATTAGTCGATGTCTTTAAATTCACAGAAAAATATGTAGGATTCATACAAATCTGCATGACTGTATCTATTTGCGCTTTAGAGTGATTAACTCAACAAATGAGCACAGTTCGGCCAATCACTGCTGTGAATTTGCCCCCAAATCACCATGGTGACATCAACCTACCAATTGCAATGCAGTAAGGGGCAGCAAGTGTTCGCTCGGAGTTTGTACAAACAGGCTGTATGAACTGAGAGCATCAGATATTTTCTCACATGTTGGCCTAGTCTGTGAAGTGTGGGGAAATGTCAGGAAAATCAATAGATAAGGACCACATCAGCCTGAGCTTGTCTGGCCTAGCAACAGAGCATCCCCATGGTGATGTCAATTACCTCTGCTTTACAACAAAAACACCAGGAAGAGCAAAACAGTCTCTGCAATGCTGTAAAACTTTTAATGCAGTCTCCTGGTTACATTGAGGAATTTGTAAGAAACTTCTTCTTTTTTTTTTTTTTTCCATCCAGACAGGTAGGTAACACGGCGAATGTGAGAATCTTATTGATAGCTTTTTTCTTGCAGCTCACTCTGTTTTCTATTCTCCTCATGGACGCCACATTAGTCAGGGAGAGGTATAATGTAACGAGCAGTAAGGTGCGCATAATTGCATATTAGCAGCAACACACTTGGCTGCACGGGAGGTGACTGCGCTAACGAACAGAGAGGCGTTATTAATCACCAATTAATAAAAGCAGGCAGATATCACACTCAGTATATGGCACGCATGGTTTCCTTTGTTTCCACTGGCTGGTCCAAGCCTGTTCTCTTATTTATTTCATAAGATTGATCCTGTTCCTGTGCCGTGTTGTCTATTGAGTTCTGACTCTGATCCAGCCCCCTAGGAGTCAAATGAGGAGTGTTTGGCCATGTTTGTTAGCAGATTACATGTGTGTGTGCTCTATGAATGAGTCCCAGAAACTGAGGGAACACCAACAGACATGCCTAATCAAAGAGGATTATAGGAAAAGAAACAAAGAATGGAAATACAAAATTCTGTTTATGCACCGGGAGGAAAAAGAAGCACTTAATGGAGTAGTAAATGTGTTGCCACCAGGGCAGAGACAGTGATGGAGACCATGTAATCAACATACACTGGCCAAGTTGCTCCAGGGGCTCAAGACAAGAGGATATGTGTCAAGGATAATTTGCGGCCCTTAGCAAGAAACAAAACAAGCCTTCCAGCTTCAAATACTGTTACAGTGTGCCTCCTGTCTGTTCCCCCACTGACAGCCAACGCAGTATGTTTTGCCAGGTTGGAGCATGGTTTATATGAAAATGTGAGTGCTAGATAGTGAGACAGAGGAAAATGGAGAGATAGTGGACTGAGAGAGGGGGGGAAGGAGAAAGAGAGAACAGAGAGGAGGAGGAGAAGCTAGAGGAGAGCTAAAGGCCTCTCACTCGCTCTCCTCTCCAGCTCTGTAACGGCCCACAGTGCCTGCTTCACACAGAGCGGCCAGCTGTACAGCAAATGTGCCTTTCCCTCTCCGCCCCCGAACCTTTCCACCCCTCCAGTGCCCCCCTCTGCCTGGGCCGACCAGGCCACCGGCTCCTCTCTGTGAGAGAAGGCTCCTCCCTGACTTGGCTTTGAGCTCAGTGCTGTCACCGACCCAAAAAATCCGTAGAGGTGACCCCAAAAAACACTTTTCTGGGATGTGGTTTGGTTTGTTTGTTTACAATTGTCCTTCTGAGCGCTGCCACCTTGGCAGTAGCTGCTTGGAATGGACAGGAGTGAGATGAGAATTGGATTGAGAGCAGATATAACAGGAAAGCAAAAACCCTTTTCACCTTTAAAACCCTTTAAGACAGAGCCCGTGCTTCAAAACATGTCAGGGCTCTGAAAATCCACACAGGGACATTTGAAACAGTGCGATAAATGGGCCAAACGTGCCCCCCATGAGGCTCCAAATGTCATAGTTTACAGTGGGGTCAAAGTGAAGCAATGGGGTGGCATGATGGCATGCTGATAAAACCAAACAGGCTTTTGTGTCAATGAAAGACCTTCAAAGGTCCTCTTAAAAAAAAGCAAACGACTTTGTGAGAGCACTGTGATGTTAAATATTTTTTTTTACATTGCAATTACTTCAGATCAAGATGGCAAATTAAAATGCACGACAGATTTGTTTTCTAATCTCAAAGAAAAATAGAAATAAAAGGTTTGATAGTGACTGCAGCAGCTGAAAGCTGTATAAATCTGTGTGTCTCTAGAGAAAAATCGGACACCCTCAATTCTGTAAGTGAGCCATGCCAAAAAAACTCTAAACTAAAGAGTGGCCAGCTGTCTTCTGGCCTGCTATTAAATTGCTCCTTGGATGGTGGCGATATCATTTTTTTCTCCATAGGAGTATCACACCAGGTCCCCAAACAGAGCGACCAGCTGTACAGCAAATGTGTACTGATCCATCTGGGCCCTAGCAGGCTGCGGCCTCCATCTTAAAACACGTGGGGCCGTTCACAGGCTTGGCTGGGGCTGGTCTGCAACACACCCCTCTGCACCCATGGCCACCTCCTTCCCTTTCATTTACCTCTATTATCATAGTAAATGTTGAGTAGCTGGGCACCAGAGCTGCGCTTTATGTCTGAAGCAGGACCGTCATCGTCTGAGTGTAATATCCATGCATCAAAATGTGCTGGCAGGCGTACAGAAGAGGCAGCCACGAGCACTTTGGACCGATGGGAGGAGGTGAGGGTGGAGGCTGAGTGGTTCGGGGAGACGATTGTATTACAAAGGCAGCTAATATGGACTTGTCTGGGTGAGACAGGCTCAGGTTTTGTTGTTCCATACACTTAGCACTATGGTTATGTCACGGCACATCACTATATATAGAGTTATCAGTGTGAACTGACACCATGGAGCGGGGCATGGATGAAAACAACACCCCTATGAATCCAGCGTCTGCTCCATTACCTACGCTAATAACGCTGACAGCTGAGCGGAGATGACCCCAGCCCCCTGTTTCCCCTCTCCTGTGCAGATGGCCATTAAAAGGAGAAAGTGTCCCCTTTTCAGTAGAGAAGGTATTTAGAGCTTTTCCAAATGAGTATTTTTTTTCCTGTGTTTTTGGCCCAAATTGGCTTTGCAGTGATTACAGCCTGGTTTGAATTTAACCCCATTCTACATAAAAAGGTAGATGATATATAAAACCAAGAGATCAACATTATGTTGTTACACAACTAACCTGATGCATAAGTTTCTCTGTATACCTCTTTGGTCAAATATATTTTCCTTTATTTGATTCCTTTTTGTTTGTTTGTTTGTTTTACAAAAATGCAGTCCCTTCTCGACGACTTCATCTTTCTACCAATTTTCATTACAATGAGTTTTGTTTTCTCCATATTTTAGAGATCACAAAGCAAATACATCTAACAGAAACCCTTTTGAGGAGTCTGATGAAACCCGTGATCATGTTGAATACAAAGCAACGGCATATCAGAGAAGTAAGACATCAGACAATAACCCAATCACCTATCCTCCTGTTATCTTAAGCTGTCTGAATTCCACTATTATGGGGGAACTGTGTGCTTGTGCGGCTGACAGACATAAAATAACCAGTAGGGGGGTTTGTTTTCTACCCTCCCAGTGTGCTCCGTGCCTGCCTTTGCGAGAGAAAGGACTAATGCTGGCATGGTACTGTATTAGGCACCCCCAGTAGAATAGTGGGTGAGCAGATCGCAAAGATGAATACAAAATACACACCTACACACTCTCAGCTCGTCTCTCTCCTTTGCAAATACACCGAAGCATCAAAATCACAAATCACATGCTTCTGATTGTTTATGCACAAACAGTGGGTCCCTGATAGAATTGCCTACCGGTCCTGATAGAATTGCCCACCGTGTTTAAATTCACCTGCGCCTAGAAGCGTGTCCCAAACAGAGAGGCGGTTTGGTTCCAGATCAATGAGTCTCTCTCCCACTGAAGACAACAGATAATGCAGTGTAATGAAAGAGCCGCCAAACGAGCTGAATAAATGAATGAATAAAGGAACGTGAGACCGGAATTCAGACGCCTACTTACTGCAGGCAAGAAAACCTGTTTTCCAATTGTCTGTTCTCTACAAATTATTCTGCCTGCATACAAATGACTACCAAAAGTAAAGACATTTTGAAAATGTGGAGGGTTAGTCTTACACCAGCACTCTTTGTTTAGGAATCTTGTGAAGAGCAAAGGAGAAATTTGGAATAATTTTGTGATGCACAATGTAATAAAATCAAATATCCATTTTTTCAGTTGATTTGACGTCATTAAATGCAGAGAGCATGACAGTATTTTACCAAATGTTGTATTCAGATCTCAGTCATCTGAACAGACTACTTAAGTGAGAGGCACAATAAACAAACAAACAAATTAATGTACAGCAGCAATGTGGAGATTTTTTCAAATACTGTGGAATAATATTTGGAATTTTTTTTTAAGAGTTTGAATAAAATCTGTTTTGGTATTTAATATTTCAATCATCTGTATATTTCCACTACTTCAAACGACCTCCATAAAGTACAGAGTGGTTTGAAGTGGAGAGATTCTGCTCCACAGGCATGCACACGTACTATATTATACCATTCACATGCATGGGGGAATGAGGATGATGGGTTTATAAATGCACAACACTGGGGATGCAGTTGATGGTCAAAATATTAAAATAATTCCACCTATTTGGTGATGTGATCCAGATACTTGTGAGCCTGAATGAGACAGGGTCAAATATTTTATTACATATATCACATCAGTCCTGAGTATGTGATTCACCTTTTAAAAAACTATGAAAAGACTGTCTGAAATCTATTTAAAAAGATCAAATACTTGTGAAATTTGGTGAATTTTTCTAAATGATTCGTATATTGCATCGATGGCGGTCACACAAAATCATTCCCTCTAACATTTAAATCGCCCACCTTAAAGCCACATTGATTAAATTTATGCTACATCGTAGAAAACATATTTACATAGATATTACACAAGCACTGTTTTTATGACTTTGTTCCAGGAGTGCAACAGAGACCATAATGAATGAAATAAAAAGAGTTATCTCCTACCCAGCATGTGGTTGGCCACATGGACTTGGATGTCCCATTCGCTGTAGAACACCATCTGACATTTGATGCACTGGTATGTCTTCTTCTGAAAATCAGACAAAGAGATTAAGAATTATTCTGATCAACTTAAATTAAAAATGATCCTGAATACTAGAAATCACTTTGGTTTTAACACTTTAACATACCAACACCGAACAATGTGAATTATTCAAGCTCATTGGTGTGTGACAATACCTCTTCAGTTTGTGAGGGACTGGCTCTGGGCATGGGGGACACCTGTGGAGTCTTGAGCTGCCCGCCGTTGCTGTCCCCAGCCTGCTCCCGGTGCACTGTCTGGATGTGGTTTTGCAGTTCTGCTTCAGACTCAAACTTCACATTACAGCTGGAGCATCGTGTCTTGGCAGCGGATAATGAGGATGTGGAAGAGGATGAAGATGATGAAGAGACGGCTTTGCCTTTCCCGTCTCCAGGGCTGAGACTCTCCCCTTGGATCCACGTGACTGTAGTTGTTGCTGGAGTGGTGGCTCCACCGTGCTGCTGCTGTTGCCTTCCTCCGTTCACTGTTGGACTGGAGCTCTTGGAGCCAGCTGCTGTCACGCAGGATGCACAGAGTCCGTAAGGCAGCCCGTTGATGTCCAGCTTCACCAGATCTTGTTTGGACCGGAAATCTTTCAGGCAAGAGGCGCACTTAAAAGGTTTTTGGGTGTGGTGTTGCTGCTGGTTGTGAGAGATGATATTGCTGCGGCCAATGGGTTGGTGGTTGCCAGACATCGTGCCTGTCTTTTGCATGTGGAAGGTACCATGGATCTTGAGCTCCAATGTGGAGGTGACTGTCTGCATGCACACCACACAGCGGAAACCTGTCAGGGAGTTCCTCAGGTCAGGGTGCATCTGGCAATGTTCCAGGAAGTCCTCCTCACTTTGCAGTGGCATCTTACAAATGCGGCAGCTGCCTGTGTCCAGACTCTTGCTATGGGTGACCTTGTGCTCAGTCAGGGTGAGCAAGGAAGGGAAGCGCTCCCCACAGATAGGGCACATATAGTGTTTGACAGGCCCAAGGTGGGTCTGCATATGTTCCCTCAGCCCAGCCTCAGAGAAGAAGGTGCGAGAGCAGACATTGCACTTGTGGTTGCCCTTGATCATCTCAGCTTTCCTTTTCATCATGGCACTCTCACCTGGGCGTATATTGTGGTCCCTCAGCTGATGGTTAGTGAGGAGTGACTCCATGGTGTAGGATGCTCCACAGATGTCACACCCATACATGGGCTCTGCAGTGTCCACCTCCTCCTCACTTCCATCATGGCTATTCTGGGACTCCACCACAGATCCTACTGCTGTCCCTGGACCATGGCTGTTAGTCAGGAGACCATGTAGCTCGGCATCTTCTTTAGGCTGGCCATCCCCGCCACCTACAGTAGAGCCATTAGCACCACAGTTCTGTGCCTTTCCCTCAAACACACAGTGTTTCTCCCTCAAATGCTTCTCCAGAAGGACAATAGCATGAAAGGCCTTACTGCAGAAGCGACAGTTATACTTCTTGCTGTGGGTAGTGATGTGGCACTGCAGCTCCACCTCCGTGCCGAAGGACTCCCCACAAAAAATGCAGCGGTGGGCACGGCCCTGGTTTTCCAGGTGGCTGTGTTTGACATGTAGCTGTAGGTCAGTCTCATGCCTGAAGTCCCAGTTGCAGGAGGTGCAGCGATACACCTTTTTCTCATTGCTGTGCTTGACAGCCAGGTGGAGCTGGGTAGACACCTTTGAGTCAAACACCTCCTGACACAGAGTGCAGCGAAAGAATACAAAGGTATGCATGTCGAGAAGGTGCTTCTGCAGGTCATCCACCGAAGTGAACTGCTTGTCACAGCTCTCACAGATGTAATAAGTGGAGGTAATCGTAAAGTGAATTGTCACGTGCTTCAACAGGGACTCCTGGTTGGGGAACTCTTTGTTACACTGCGGGCAGGTGAGTTGAGGCTGCAGGCCATCCAGATGAGTTTTTAGGTGAGTCTGGAAAAGGTCTAGACTTGTATACTTGGCTCCACACTGGTTACATATGAACTCACTGGTAGTGCGTGAGGCTGAGCTGCCTTGTTTCAACATGGTCTGTTCCACAGAAATTGGAGACGAGGGGCTGAGAGTGCGCAGGGATTTCTTTCCATTGTTGATGTAGTTCAGTGCCAGTGGAATGTTCTTGTGATTCTCCTTGATGTGCTTGTTGAGCTTCAGAACACTGTTGAATATGGGGGAATTGGTGCAGTACGAGCAGGAGTACACCTCTACTATAGACTCCTTGGGGGTTACAGCCAAGGGGGAGTCAAAGCGCAGGCTTCCCCCATCACAGTGAGTCTGACGAACATGCTCCTCCAGGGTCGCCTCTGTCAGGAACCCCATGAAGCACTGGGGGCAGAAGAAGGCATTGCTCTCCTTTGCCACAGGGCTGGGAAAGCCGTGGGAGCAGCGAATGTGTTCCTGGAGGGCGTTGAGGTCACTCAATACCTCAGGGCAGAAGTTACATTGAAGGAGGGCATCAGGCAAGCTGGCTAACAGGGCAGCATGGTCTTCTGCATTGTGGACCTGCTTAAGATGTTCATTGAGATTTAGTAAAGAGGGCAGAACCTCCAAACAAAATTGGCATGTGTGAGCCTGCTCTGGTTTATCCAGATGCATTGTTCGCAGGTGGATCTGAAGCACAGCCAAACTGGAGAATACTTGCTTGTTGCAGTAGATGCAACTGTAGGAGACTTTAGGCTGTTTAGAGGAACGTCCTCCGATGTCTGATGTGTTCTGAGCAGCCCTCTTTCTCCGCCCCCTTGTCTTGGGCACAGGCGGTGCTGTCTCCACCATTGTGGAGCTGTCGACAGAGAGGTTTGAGTCAGGAGTGGTGCTGGAGACAGAAGTGTAACCCACAGTTAGCAAAGAAGGGCTGTTGCTATGGTTACTAGATTCGGGGAGCTGGTGGATGTCCATGTGAGCATAGAGGTCCTCGACAGACAGAAAGTGCTCGGAGCAGATAGCACAGGTGTGGCCCTTCCTGTCTCGGCTGTGGGCCTGGTCAATGTGGGTCAGCAGGGTGCCCTCATCACTGAAGGGCTCATGGCAGTAAATGCACTGCAGGGTAGCACCCAGGCCTCCATCCTCTGAAGGAGAGCACTCAGGGTGGCACTCGGCGATGTGCCTCTGAAGCTCCTCTGGGACATCAAAGCCCTCCTCACAACGGCTGCACTTGCGAGTTTCTTTCAGTTTCCACTCATCAGCTCGAGAAAGGCTTGAGCTGCTGCCATCTTTGCCCCTTTCGTGTACTTGCATGTGGCCGTGGAGAGAGCTGGAGGAAAGGAAGCCTCGACGGCACACAGGGCACTTGTGGGGTTTGTTAGAGGCGTGAGTTTTCATGTGGATTTTGAGGTGATCGCTGCGGGAAAAGGCAGAGTCACACTCTCCACAGTGGTACTTCTTGTCACCGGTGTGTAGCTTCACGTGTCGATCTCGACTGCGCTTGTGCTTAAACAAGCGGCTGCAGAAGGTGCAGCTGAAAGGGAGTTTATCGCCGTGGCTCTGTTCGTGGCGCTTGAGGAAGCTTAAGCGGCTGAAGGACTTGTCACAGAACTGGCATGGGTACGGCAGGCCGGGGCCCCCTTCATCCTCCCCAAAATCATAGTCCTCGCAGTGTCCTGGAGAGGTCTGATCCTTACTGGAGGGAGATGATGCCGGCCAAGAACATGATGGGTCATCCTCAAGATCAGCACCGTCTGGAGAAGGAGACAGAGAGAAGGAAAAAGAGAAAAGAGGGTATGTGGGGTAAGTCAGAGGAAAAAAGATGGAGAGAGGAGGAGAGTGTGAGTCAGGGAGGTGTTTTATAAGACTGTATTAGCAACTCATTCGTCTCACTCTTTCGAATACAAAAGGTGGGCCACCGTGGTGTTATTTGTCATAGTAATTATAAGGTTGTGGTGTATGAATTTAGAATTCTTTGCAACTTAGACCATTTTTTTTTCTTTCACAGGAAACAATACCTCTCCTTAGGTGTTATCTAAAAAGTTACACTTAAATATGCAATTTAAAGTATAATTAGAGAAGAGAATAAGTGGAAATACTTTTACCACAATTAACCTTGTATGTGGCCATGTAATGGCTTAGCCCACTGTGACTCAAAACACAATCTCTCTGACATTTAAAGCCAACACAAGACAATGGGTGTACTTTAGGATGTAAGCCCGGCATGAGGTAAATTAGAACATTTCTATTATTCCTGAACAATTACTAGAATATTTTTGAAAAACAAGAGCCCTTGAAATGACCTTAAGACAAGAGAGAGGAGAAAAAAACAGAGAAAAGCAGTTCTCAAGAGTGAAAGAGAAGATTAAATGTGCAATTTAGACCGCAGCTATGCATAGCCTTTAGGAAGCCTCCACTGCAAAACAGATGATTTTCATGAAACATAGGCCTTTCAGAACATCAGTCAATAGATATCAGATTATAGAATATGCATTATTATCATATTCGTCTGCTTGATCTGCGCTTAGCCGTGAGGCAACTGATACAGGATGGATGAATGTACCATGTGCTGATGCAGAGGGGGGGTAAGGAGGGGACTGGGAAACGGATAGGGGAAGACAACCGAATGGCTAACTCTTTCACTCAAGGACAAGCAGGTGCAGAGAGTGACCAGGGAACACCAGTCAACTGACAATGCAGCCCCCATTTGTTTTGCAATTACTTTAATGTGTCCCTTTTCAGATCGCTTCTTTGCCGACATTCCATTCCCCTGGTTCACTGTACAGTGATATGAATGGAAAACACAGAGCACCACTTTCCACAAGTTCAAAAGGTTACAGACCACTTCTTCCCGCTGCCGAATTCTAAGTGCTGTGAACTTCCTTACCTAAATAAAACAACGTAATCCCAACCCCTTCAGAAAAAAAAAACTGTGTCAAAAGGCCAAAACTTGGAATGGGAAAAACAAGAGGAAACTGCAAAGATTTATGAGAGGGATGAAGGAAAAGCATGAGCTCTTTCCAGGATCCAACCTCTGTACTCTCCTTCAGCTGACAAATCTAAGTCTCCCTCTCTCTCTCCCTCTCCCCCTTTCTGTTGTTTTTGCTGGGAGATCTGCCCTTTGTCAGGATATCATGCCCTCTCTGAGCACTTACCCCCATCAGGGCCTATCTTCAGGAAACAGATGGGGTCGGAGGCCATTCCCTTGCCCCTCCAAACTGCTGAAAGCGGCACATTGAGAGCCCACCTCCACACCGTGGCCCTCCCGGAAACCTCCCACCCCTGGCAAGGCGCCCACTCTGCACACACATCTCACTCAAGGAGCAAACCTTGCCTGATTTACTTGCTTTATCTCTCATACACGTCTCAATGTTTTTTCTCTCTCTCTCTCTCTCTCTCTCTCTGGTTTGAGGGAGGATGGGTGACTCAGTGCTATGCCCTCCTCCACAGAGGGGGCGGATCTGCCCTCACTCATACTGCCTCCCAGGGTATAGGAGAAGAAGACAGTGCAAGAAGAATGACCCCAGCCAATGCCTTACAGTCAAACATATTGGCTTGGAGACAATAGTATAAAACAAACAAATAAATGGGCCTGTATACAAGGCTAAATTGAATTCTACTGTCTTAAATGAGCATGTGTTTGCCTTGAGACATTACGATGCTGTCAGGACAACCTCATTCCATTTTTTTCTTTTTGGTTTGTTTACTTAATGTATATTATTTATTTAGTACCTTAGCTCCAATAACACACATACATGACGCCGTATCTGTGGGGACACGTGGGAGACGCAAACATTGCTTTAGTCCTACTAGCAGCTAACATGTTTAGATGGGCAAATTGCTATGTTAATATTAGGTTTGGGGAATATTAAAGAAGCTGCTGTACACTTAAACAATACTATACAGATTAATAATCTTGTTAATTTGCCTCTGTGTTGCACCTATTGTATTACTAAAATGATTATTGTACTGGTGTCATTTTAATATGCTGCATGTGTGTCACGAGTTTCTGAATTCAGCCATAGGTGGAGATTTTAGGGAGAGAAGCAGTGGACATGTCCCCATCAATATTGGTTTGGTAAAAGCATGAACGTAGCAAAAGACTTTAATTTTGACAAAATTAAAGATATTTACACATAAATTGATGCAGGAAAGGCACAAATTGGTGCATGAAATTCACCAGAGTACAGGAAATCAACTAGTTGATGCTAGGAATTTCCTTGCAGGCGACCCCCATCCTCTCATTTCATGTGTCACCCCAACATTAAAATGAAACCTATCAATGCTTTCAGCAGTCCTTTGTCTCAGTATGTTGACCATCAAAATGCCTGATTAAAAAGAAGAAGATTGCATTTGTTTCGAAGACATTCAGAGCTGAAACTGTCCATTTCGGGCACAACTGTCCTCCGTAGCGAGACTTACTATAGTTTTACTTTCTCACACACACACTCAGTAATATACACACAAGAGAGCACCAGTGCACACACTGCACACACACTGGCAGTAACAAACATATAGATGTGCAGACATACATGTACACATAGAAGACACAAATACAAGCGCAATGGCCGAAACAAGTGTGTGAACAACTGTAGATGAAAGAGCAATCTTCCTCAGGAGACCTCAAGAGGAAACAGAGAGAGAGACTTGTTTTTTTCCTTCTTCACCCAGACAAGAAATGCCCAGGCCTCAGCAGCAGCCTGAGTAAATAAAAGAGCGGGCCTTACTTCCCTGTCTCTCGGGCCGGGGGCCTGTGCACGCCAGCACTCTCTGTGCTGCTGCCAAAGGGGATGCTGGGGCCTGAAAAACTACACCCTGCAGCTGAAGGGCTGTCTTTGTTGGTCTGCCAAGGCCTTCCTGAGCATCCTCCAGCCAACAGCCTGTCACGTCCTGGGAGGAAGACCTCCATCTTAAGGCCTGTCCCTCTCTGGGAGTTCTGTCCCTACCCCCCCTCCCTCTTTCTCTTTTAAATGTCTCCTATATGGAACAAAACAACCTCATTTGGAGAGCTCCTATAGGGGATGGCATAAAATGTGCCATAGCCATATTTACTACTAACATATAAAATCTGCCTCGGACTGCAGCACATGAAAACTTTTTTGGGAATTTAAAGAAAAAAAAAAGTGTAGCCTGTTAAGCTCAAGGAATCCATTTGGTTAATAAAGACATTTTTAACACCTTCATACAAATTAGTGTTTCTTTTCTTTCTTTTACTGCAAAAGCAACCTCTAAAAATCCCCCTTCACACGCAAGTCTCAGTTTCCTCTAAGCCAGTCTGAACTGCTCTTTGTGCACCACTTCCTCTATGTTCATTTATAGCACCCTTTCCCAGAGTAAATACTCCTGTTCAAATAAAATCCTTAATGCTGGGAACAGGTAGGTTTGCCATTTCTGCACACAGCGGCAGCAGCTTTCAAAACCCCCGAAGAATGTTTTGATTTATGCAATTAATGTATTTGAGAATTAGCAAGATATATGAATATATTTCTAAGAGAGTAAGTCATTAATTTTCCTGATGACATTGTTTCCCTTTGGACTACAATACATATGGTGGAAAATATTGTCTCCAAATTTTAAATGCTAAATAATATGCATAATTTGAAAAGAATTAGTGTAATTTTATTCGTGGCGGACAGATAACACTCTGTCATAGTGTGAGCCGTGTGCAAGATTAGAGGGAATATGATTTTAGTGCTAATTCTTCACACTTGTTGCAAATGTGTGCAACACAAATGCATCTGAGAGTTTGGTTTGTGGAGCAATTTCTTTAGTAATGGAATTAGAGAAAACCTTAATACCTACTTTTCTCTGATTTCGTGCCACAAATGAAAAAGACAGACAAAAGAGGTGGAATTAATTCTCCTCTTGAATGTAATGGGGATGTGGTGGAGGAAATACAAAGCTTAAAACAGAAATGGTCTTTTGCCAAAATACCATATTTGCACAGTGAAGGACGTAGGTTTTGTTTCAGGGTTGACCACCAGAATATTTTGAGCATCAAACACTTAATTTCCTGCATTCAGGTGAATTTCTATGCACCAATTTGGACCTTTTCTGCATCAGTTTATGATGTAAATGCCTTTAATTCTGTCAAAATAAAAGTTTTACTAGGGGGGACAAATGCACAGGTTCTAAATTTGAGGTTGACGAAATCTACTCCGGTGTGTTCAGTGCTTAGCAGGGGTATTTTGTAAATTTCTAACTCAGACACAGCTCTATCTTGCCATTTTAAAATGTTGTAAAATGTCTTTACAACCACCAGCTCTACACACTGATATCCTCAAACCAAAATAAAAGAATTTCCATTGCAGTATAAATTTTAGATTCTTAAGATGTTCTGTGAAGTTTTTATTTCAACCGGACTGCCTTGGCTTTTTATTTTTTTTTAATTGTAAGGAAACACTTACATAAATAAATAAAGTTTTATTTTCATCATTATTTACTTACTTACTTTATTTCTTATCAGATATTTTGACATTTGTTAGCAGGTTTTGCCCTGAGCTCACTCAAACACACACAGTGCCTCCTAAACAGACATTTGTTAGTCTATTGTTTTTTATTTAGTAATACACCCTCCTGAAACCTTTCAGGGACCATGGTTTGGGAATTACTCACTGCTGGTGCCCAGACCTTTCGTGTCTGAGGTCCTGGAAGCAGTTCAAGATGGCTTATCACTGCCTGACAGCAACAGAGTACACCTCTTCTATTTAGGAAGCCAAACTCTTATCCAGGTCCAGGACCTTATCTTATCAGAAAAGTGTTTTTGCTATCACTCATCTGCCACTTCTATAGCAGAGCTAGACTTTGTTCAAAAGCCATTCTAGTGAAGCAAAGCATGGCTGCGCTTTCAGCCGCCAAACCTTATCTTCCAGTGTGTTGTACCAGAGATCTGTACGTAGTGGTTGTCATAAGAGATGTGTTTGTGTGAGTGTATTTGTGGCACATTGGGGATTGGGGATTCAATGAATAAACAAAAAGCTGACAACTTGTCTGATGTAACACCGTGACCCCACTTCATATTCAGAGAGGGGATCTTTTTACAGTTACTGGGAAAAGTAGTGAGCCTCTCCCATGAGACAATGCATGTGTCATCTCAACGCTTTTCCTGTTCTGATGCCCAAATAGCAATGTGTGTCTGAACAACACACTATCATGTACGGCCCTGTTTGTGACACAACCACTTAAGATCTAATAGAGGAGGTGGTGAGAGAATTTTTTACATTAGCTAAGCCTCCAATCTCTCTGACTGAGAGAGAGAGAGGGAGAGAGAAAGAGAGAGAGAGGGGTGGTCGATGTTTTGGGACTAATTCCAGTCAGATGAACGAATCACTCAGTTGATTCAGGACCGAGAGCTCAGAGGACGCAGAGCTGTTGGAAGAGGCCCAGGGCTGGGCTTTACTCACAGTAGTCCTGCTACATCCCTGTTTTAAGACATCAAATCCAGTCAAAATGAAACACTGATAATTCCCAGTAGCTGTCAACAAAAGTGCCAGGTGGCTAGACGTGGCTTTTTGCACCGTGCAGCTGATTAACACACACAAATACGCACAAGTAGAGGTATTTAAAGGAGCAGCTATTTGCCGCTCAACCTCAGACATAGTGTTGTCTGTGCGTGTGTGGGTGTGTGCGTTGTGTGTATACTAAGCCTGTCTCCCTCTTTTCCTCTTTTTTTTCTTAGCAAACACAATATATTTTTTACACATCACTGAGAAATGTCAGGTCCCCCCACCCCCCCTTGCTACAGATCAATCAAATCCACTATGCTACAGGATGAGAAGGAGGGGTTGTGACTGTGAGGAGCAACGAACAAGGATGCTATCTTTTACCGAACAAGGTAGCAAAACAGTAGATGAAATAAGGATTCACTTCCCGGGGTTTCATCAGTGCCGTAGCATCGAGTTACTCTGGCCTAACATCATGTACACAACGCATTTCCACACACACGCTCTTGAAGGAGAAATGCACACACCCCCAAAACTGCAGTCAATGGGGATTTTTTTCACACAGGGCCTGACACAAAGAGCTGGAACATCAAGCGCTGTCCTGACTCTGTGGTCTGGGTGTCCATTATTCTGGCCCTCATGGCTCTGTCTCTCAACCATGGGGAAGCGGCAAACTGTCAACTACTTTGTCCACATTACCCACGTCCCCCAGCTCAGACAGGAGCACTTGGTCACTGTCCCAGAAATCACAGTGCCCCAGTGGCGTCCCAGGAAAGTTAGACAAATGGGAGGCCAGAGGAGGAAAAGTAGGGCGGCCAGTCATCCTTTACTAGGCTTTTTCTTTCCATGATAGTGAGACACAATGAAAAGTGGAATTCCATTACTTATCGCAGAGATGTGTCCCTGCTACACCAATGTCTTTCCACCAACACGGACAAACTGAAATCAATACTAATGATGACAATCAATAATAATGTTTCTTGAGATAATGCCGTGCCTCTAAAATGACGGAGGATGTTTGTGCTTTGGGCAGGGTCTGCCTCTTTTTTTCCTCCTGTGAAAATCTGCATCATGTAACAATCCATAACCGCAGTGTTTGAACTCTGAGAGCATGACTTACTGCCGATTAACAGATTTCTCATCCTCCATAACAACTGCATACTATTACAACATATGAATGCCACACAGTGGATGACCAGACCTTTAACGATGCTGTTAATCAAATATTTGACTGTTTTAGAAATATCAACATTTCATTTGAACAAAGGCATCAAAAATGGTGGATTGTACAACTTGTATGGAGGTTGTCTTGTGTCATTACACTTGGCAGTGGTCAGTTTTCACTGCCTGCATGCCTTAAGGTAAGAATCTCTTACAGTAGCGTACTGATAACCATAATTGGCTTATATAATGATAAGTCAAGCTTTGGACTGTTAATTAGCCTGATAAGGTTGAGTTGTTTTGATTTAGCGACTGCTAGTCATCACTATTTGGAGATAACGTTTGGTGTTAACAAGACAATCTCACTCCCAGCTCGTCAAATACTGATACTGATACTTGATCAGTGACCCTACATGTCAAACTATGACGTTCGAGCTACCCCTCCTGCGTCAGTTTTGGATGCTCAGGGATGGGGTGTTGATTTACGGTTGTAACGCGCATTGTGTCTTTTTAAAATTCGAAACAAAATTAACGTAAGTAATTTCTTAGGTATTTACCTTTGAGCAACAAATGCATGGGGTTAGGTTAAGACAAGACATCATGGTTTGCCTTAAAATAAGTATTTTTGTTGCATATGTGACATACGTCTTATTATGTCTGGTGAAGTACCTCACTAGCGTAGCACATATTGAATAACTCGATTGACTCTTGGTTTCAATCAGGAAACAAACAGCAGTTTTAGAGGTGAAAGTCCAGACCCATCCTCCACATGTGTGGACTTTCTCGCTGTTTATTCTATGCTAGTTGCTCAGGGGGTCAAAATATGCCGCCACCTGGTTTATCTCATACCACTGCTAAAGGGTGCCTCAGTGCGCCTGTATCAGTATTTGACGTGTTGGGAGTGAGACCAGGTTTTGTTAACATTCTTTCCATGGCGCCTGATGTTCGCTAGCGTACCTGTTATTTCAAATTCCTCTTGTATAACATTACTGATGTTAGCACTCTGGGACTATTTGATTAACGTGACTAATGCTAGCATTTGTCCGACGATAACAAAAGTTGAGCTTCTCATCCAAAGTGCCAGCTAACACATTGTCATGTTAGCCCCTGTTGGTTTCAGTGTCTGTATGCTAAAGTAATAAAAGCAAAGCTAATACTGTCATAACCACAGTGTGATTAAACAATTTGCTTATGGATTTGTTTAAGTACATGAGACTAATTCTTCAGACAACAGTGTATTCATTTAGCTAAACTAGACCTACGTTACTTATGATGAAGCTTAACAGAAAGCTTGTCACAGTAGCCTTATTGAAAGGGGGGAATGCCAAGCTCAGTTAAAACAACAAAGGCTGAACTGAAATTACTCTTTTCTTTTAGTTGTAGTGGTTGTAAAATCAATTTATAGACATCACACAAGCATCATTTAATTGGACAAACAGCAGTTCCAACAGCTGCAAAGAGCAAAAACCACATTATTCTTTATCACCTTTTCACCCCTGTTGCTGTTTGTTGTGTATTTCTCTTGTAGGAGAAACAAGTGTTAAGTCAGGGCCGGGCAAAGTCACCGAGGCAGGGTTAACAAGAAATTAAATTGTCAAGAGTGCTTCATTTTGCTGCTTTCAAAATTAAATCTTTTTTCCTCAAAAGAGAAAAAAAAGCAAGACAAGAGAAGGGAGACATTTAATTACACCATTATTCAAGAAAGGTGACTTTGGGGTTCATAATAGGTTACTACTCAGAGTGCAGTGGGTGGGCTCCTGGGCTAATGTTGAAGTCTTATTGTTTCGGTTGAATTTGACTTGATTTGAAGTGTTTGAAATATTAAAAGTGAATCATACTGGAACCAAAATACACTTCACAGCGTGCATTTCATTACCTCTGTGATGCTGGATATAGTGTTTTTACATTACAAATAAATGTATGTTAATTGGATTCTGACTATCACTGCAGCAAAACTACAGTTCAAACAAGCAGAATAATTTAAATGGTCAGTATGTCATACAGTATTTATTCATAAGTTTAAAACAGGCAGATAAATTGGCGATGAGCAGTAAGACCTAAAGGCGCTGCAATGCAAGATGGTGAGAGGATGTGTTTAGGATGTAGGTGGAGCAGTTTGTGTGTGGGAGAGCGGTGGTGGTTATGGTGTCATCTCCTGTAGAAGCGAGCTGCAGGTGGTGTGGAGAGGAAGGACAGTTGACCACTTCAGGTAGGGCTAGAGCACAAACAGGAAGGAGACTGTTCCCCAGGTCTTGGCTGGACCTGCAGCCACAGTGAGCCTCCCAGGGGGAGAAAGGAGGATGACAATCTGTCCCCCAGCATGCCCCTTCACCGCCTGCCTCACTGCACTGGCTCTAAGGGAGTGCTGGGCCAGGCGGGACTGGGCTGGGCTGGGCTTCAATCGGCAGGGGAGCCTCTGTGTGTGTGTGTGTGTATGTGTGCTGCTCCCTCAACACTGCGGCAGACCAGGCGCAGGACCCAGCGGACAGTCAGCTAGCCAGTCAGTCAGTCAGCCACTGTGAGAGATGCTGCAGCACTGTGCTGTACTATGCTACGACTCTATTAATATTTCCTCACTGCGCAAGAGTTTACTTGGATGCTCTTTTATTTGCCTCCGCTCTTAGTTACTCACAGAAATTTGATTTATGTGATCAGCTTGGAGAAGAAAAAAATTGTTGTGCGCACAGAAATATGCTGAGTTACTGTATGGTTGCTTCATTAAAATAGGGTTTGCTCTGCAAGTTTCAAGAGGCGCTATCCATTACTTAAAACCACGCACAGCACACACTGAATTCGGAAAATAGGGTCTAATTCTTTTTAATCAAACCACCTCATTGTGACCCATAAAACTTGGGCTGGACTTCAACTAACAATTATTTCACTTCTTAAGGATAACTTCAGACACTTGGATCTATGTTTCAGTGCACTTGGAATATTTTTAAAAGGGGGCAGTTAGTCTGCCAAATGTCCATAAAAAAGTCTTATATCAACACCTCTTTTTTATTTCGACAGAGGATGAGGAGAACGGCATGCATATGGACAAACAACCCCAGATGCATGTGTTAGCTTAGCATTAGCATTTATCAGAAAAGCCTAACCCTGCCTCCTGACCCATGACCTTTGGTTCCCCTGTTTAATACACTGTGGCTCTATTTGATATCTCCTCAACGCCATCCCAGCTTGTCAGTGGTAAAACAACTGGAGACAGCCCAGGAGGGAGAAGAAAACATGCATCTTGGAGAGGAGAGCGGGAGGGGGAAGAAAAAAAAAACAAGCATCAACTCAAGCAAGACGATGTATTTTCATGCATCCCTGTCTTAAATGTCAAGATTTCTTAACCCTCAGTGACTGCAGCGCTGACACCTCTCCAAGGTTCAACAGAAACCGCATTCATTAATAATTAGCTCAGCTGCGAGAACAGGGAGTGAGACCGAGAATGAAAAGAGCAAGCAAGACGGCTAAAATTTAAACTTCTTGTCCTTTCCCGAGAGACTCAAATTTCACTACAAGTTTTTTTTCCCTCATTCTTCTTCATTTCTTGTTTTCCTGGTGTGTTGGCCAGAATCCCGCAGGCGGCCCATGAACGAGCGATGCAGACGTCGCATCAGCCTCGCTACTCCCTCCTCTCCTTAATCATGGCTCTAATACCCTCCAGATGAATAAACATCTTCATCCCCTCTCCGTTAAAGCCAGAAGGCTCCTCCACTCTCGAATCCAAGAAAGGCAGAAAGAAAGAGAGAAAGAAATGGAGAGTTGAAGAAGGAGCACAGGAAAAGGATGACAGATGGAAGGGTGGATCAATGTCGAAATGAACCAACAGCAAAGTAACAAAGCCACGGCAAGATTTTCTGGTTCTTCCCATAATTCGTCTGATCTATTTCCCCCTTGACACAATTATCACAGTCCTCCTAATTATTTTTTCCCCTCTTTTAACAGATTTCTAATGTCAGGCTGTGTTTTTTATGATCATGTTTGTAAAGTGGAGGTTTTTGCGAGCTGTTGTGCAACCTTGTCGCCTCAGACTGTGTCCACAGACTTGCACAGGAAGGGGGAAGGGGGCGGAGAGGGAGGAGGCGGGTGGGGGGGGTTGTCTCTGGAGAATGGGCCAGGCCCCAGACCAGCACTTCCCTGGCCCAGTTACTGTGCCAGAATACTCATGACATGTGTGTACAGTATGTGAGCGCAAATGGCAGACAGATTTAGGGGTTTGCTTTGTTTCCCCTTCTATTGTTTTCTGCCGGTATCCAGGCAGCTCATCATCATATCTTAATACTACTAAGCATTATGAAAACACGCGCACGCAAACATGCACACCCCTCACAGAATGAGGCAGTTCCTCCGCTGCCCTCGCCCTCATCTTCATTTGCAGAACAGGGCTGGAATATGAGGCCTGAATACAACCAGACAAATGACTACAGGGCATTTTACTTATTCATTCATCACTTCACATTGATTTATTCCTGTTTATCTATTTATCAGCTGAAAAAAAAAAACTTTTCCCCTGGATTGTTTTGCTTAAAGTTTGCATGCTGAGGTACTTAGTGGAAAACTTTCAGGGTCACTGTAGAAAAATCCCTAAAAGAGATTACTGAGGTTCATCTTACCCTTGAATACCCTCCTCTCACTCTAACACCTCAATGGATACTTCTCCTCTCCCTATTTACACCCAGCCCAGCACTCCTTGGCTTAGTAACCATTTACTTAGTTACACACCACCACCTGGGAGGCTATTTATGTCTCTCTCAGGAGAGGAACTCGGTCTGACTGCCAACCAACACCACCATATGAATTATCATCCATTCAACACAAGTAAACTTGAGGAAAGACGTCAGACGTCATTATGATTTTGGAATCTGCTTATACAATATTAAGTGAATAAATCAAATATTAGAAGTGATAATAAAAAGACTGCAGTATGTTAAATCTTTTAGGGTTTTTTTGTGGATGACTTTTTCTTATATGCAACTCTCCCGCAGTAACAAGGAGTTTTCCCTCTTATATGCGGTAATCTCACGTCTATCTGCATATGCAGCTCACTGTGATGAACCCATTTCAAGGATCATCATTCCAGAGAGTGAATGTAATAGTCCCCCAATATCAGTTATCACTGACAGCAACATCCATATCAGCTAATTACTTTTCATTGGGCTTGTAGACGAGAGGACATCAGCCTTTATCTGTATATGAAAGGAGAAGACATTGCTATTATGCTATTACGATGAAAGAGCTGGTGTTACCGTACCGCTAATATAGAAACGGCATACAATGAGGTTGTAATAAAAACCTGTGTCACTCCTTCTGTGGCTATCTAACATGGCTACTTTAAATATCAAGAGAATATAACCAATAAGGTGACCTTTAATTACATTTGGCATGCAAATAAGTTGACGAGTCAGGGAGAGAGTGTGAGAAATACATGTTCTAAGATTACCATTGGAGGACTGATGACACACACATAACACATAGAGCCCTACTCGCCTGGTAACAGGATCCATGCAGCTTTTTTTTTTTTTTTCTATAACCAGCATATATCCAGCACAAACAGAGGAAGCCGATAGGTCAGAGCAGTGCTTTCTCCCTTGCTTAATTTGTATTTTCCTTAGCGTTCTTTGGGTTAGTGAGGTGACTGTCATCTTCCGCGGCGGTTCATTGTCTGAGGGAGGAGTTGGAGTTGGGGAATATAATCCCACGCACTATGCATACAGCAGGGAGGAAATATGGGCACAGAGGTGGCGCACGACCCCCTGGGTAATTTGTAAAACATGAGCCATGGCACCCGAGCGCCATGCTGATGCTAGGGTCAGGTGACTCAGTCACAGGTGCACCATGGGAGGATCTCTTGTGAGGAGGCACACCTCCCACAACAGAGCATGGTGGGCAACACAATGTTTTCTAAACATGGAACTCTCTAGGAAGTTGCCTCGGTCTTTATTTTTAGGAGTGTACAGAACACTGAGAATGTAGCAGAGGTGGTAGCAAGATTGTTTTTCATATTTTTGTTTTCTAGAGCTACTTAGCCGCGTGATCAGCTCGCATCTACAACCGAAGGTGTTACATCAATAGATCCGTGAGACACTCAGATTTAGGGAACATAATAGCACAAGCACACAGCACATATTATACATGCCTGAGCCCACACATGTCGCTTTAATAAGAAGTCTTGATTAAGATTCGGCAGACATAACATCCTGCATGCACGGTCTCTGCTTTGCTAGGCCTCAGATAACCTTTATCCTATAGGGTTTAATTAATGTCAGCCAGTCTACTCTGCCTTTCAGAAGGAAACGACTTATTCCTCTGCCCTCATGAAGCTCAAATCCCTCTGTTTCACTGGTGAGGCCGGCTGCCTTGTTTATCCCAACTACAGGTACTGCTCCCTATTAAGGCCAGCACTTGTTACAGGGAAAAGGTTGAATTATTTACCAACAGTAGACGGGTAGGAAGAGACGGAGAAAGAAGCAGAGAGAGAAGCATTTCATACATGGGATGAGATTTTTATGTTGTCTATTTTTTTTTTTTTTTTTTTTTTTTGAGGTTATGAACAAGGCGAGATTAATGATCCATGGACATTAGATACAGGTGCTGATTACTAAGGAATAAGGGCAACCTCGCATACAGTAAGTAGAAGATACAGCCATACAGGGATGGGTAATTACCCCCAAAACATTAGGCATCAAATCTCTTAGATTAAAAACACCTCACAGCTCGTGCTTAAAAAGCAGGTTGTTTTATATATTTGGTCATGTGTAAATAGATGAATGTGTTTTGTTAAATAGATACCAAGGGTGCCTGTGCGCACTCTTCACCCAGGGCAAACTGTCTGCATTCTATCTGCATCTCAGCCTCTCCGCACAATACAACAAAACATACAGAAAACAAAAGGGAGCACAGAGGGGGAGAACGAAGAGACAGACCAAACAATAAACTCAACCACAAGAGACAGAGTTTGACTTTGTGTGTATGTGTGTGTGCGCGTGTGTATCGAGGAGGGAGACAGAAAGGGAGTGGAGAGGACGAGGGAGATGAAGACAAATGCAAAAAGGGAGAGAGACAGAGGGCGGCAGAGAAAACGAAAGACAGAGGGAGAAATCAAATTTGCAAGAACATAACAAAAAGCTGTATCTCCGACAAAAGAGAACACACAAGGGTATTTGTCTAGCTGTCTGCACCAGCAGGATCCTCTGAAAGTTTATTAAACTAGAACCCTTCAAGAGAAGGCAGAGAGTAGTAAACTATACTACTGGGGAGGAAAAGAGAGAGGGAGAGGGAACGGGAGCGAGGGGGGGTTGAAAAAGAAAAAAGCTTGCTTTTCAGCCTCTGTCTCAGAAATTCTTTTATTTCAGCCATGCATTAAGTAACCTCCCCACTGAGTTCTGCTCCCCTTCCTGGTGTGGATAAAGCCGTCCCTCGGGGGAGCCGCTGGTAATTTCCAGCTTCGCCAGAAACTCAGGTATTAGAAAAGACCGCTTGGGGACCTGCCACAATATACCTTCACAATTTCATACGCTCTGAAAAAGAGGGAGCCCCTCCCTCCCAGCCCACCCCCACCCTCCCAGTAAACCCCCTCGAGGGTCCCCAGTTCAAATTTCTGAAGTGCAGACAACGGGTGTATGTATGGGGGAGGGGAGGGTGGTGGTGGGGGGCCCGTGGGACTGAGCACCAGCAATAGAAAATCCACTGCATAGAGGAGAAAAAAGCATTTCCTCTCTGGTCTGGCAGGAGTGCCTTTTTTCCCCTGGCTCCCACCAGAGGCTTTTTACAAAACATGTGTTGCTGACATGTTGACAGATTGCTCAGTGAAGTGTTAGGCGCATGCACACGGCTGGCCATTTAGGGGGACATGGCTTCCTACCCAACATCCTCTACCTGAGGCACCATGTTTTATACATCATCCCCCAAAGAAAAAAAGGAAACAATAAAAGGTAAGGGAGTTGCTTCCTTTGTGAGGAAAGCAGAATATCAGAGAGCAGAGAGAGACTGCGTATAATGCTGCCTTAGCTGAACTGCGGCGATGGGGAGGAGCGACGGAAGTGAGAATAAGGGAGGGAAATGGTTTCAGGCAGGAAAGGAGATAAAGCAGAGAGGTGGGAAAAGGCGCTTGAGGATGCATGGTATGCTTATGTGCAGCAGGTGAGCCTGTCAAATCAATAAGGAGCCAAAAAGACCCCCTCTTTGTCTTCCTGTGCTGAAGCCACCAATAGCAGGCGGGAGGATGGAATCTGATCAAAGGCCAGCTTCCAGATCCAACTTTTGCTCCTATCAGGGTATCGACAGCACACGTCTTAATCGCCCTGCGGCTCCAAAAGTGCTGCCGTGGCAACAGGATGGAAATGGGGATCATAATGTATTCATGGTGCCGGCGACCTGGGGGCTGCGGAGCGCGCTCTCTGGGGACCGCACTTTACCCAGAGCCAGACGTGTCTGGGCAAAATCACTCCACACAAGACAGCAGCAGAATACTGAGGAGCCATGACAGGATGGAGGGAGGGAGGGAGGGAGAAAGAGAAAGAGGGGAGGCAGCAGAGAGAGGGAGCTATGGATAGAAATGGAAGATGATAATAGAAAACAAAGACAGAGGGGTTAGGACGTTAGAGGTAAACAACGGCCTCTGAGTTTACAGTAAAGGAAGGAGGAAAGGTTGTATTAC
Organism: Epinephelus moara; assembly: GCF_006386435.1. Taxonomy (NCBI): domain Eukaryota; kingdom Metazoa; phylum Chordata; class Actinopteri; order Perciformes; family Serranidae; genus Epinephelus; species Epinephelus moara. Next base: position 7,584,212 of record NC_065526.1, on the reverse strand, counting down.
TCCAGGACTGAATAGAAACTTCAAAACACAAAAGATCTGAGGCTTGAGGAGGAAAAAAACAGGATGTGGTTGGTGGAAAGGGGCTTGCTGGGATGAGTGGCTCTACCTTGAGAAGCCTGATGCTGCTTGACCATGTGGGTGGTTGGCTGGGAAATAAATTGCAGGGGAAATTGGTCCAGATTATCAGGGCCACGAAGAGACATGGCCCTTTGGCCACGGGCAAGGATGGATAAATGGCTGGATGAGTAAATGAACAGAGCGATAGAGAGGGGGGAAGATTGATGGCTGAGCAGATGGATGGTTCAGTTGGATTGAGAGTCCAGATCCCCACCACCCCCCATGACCACCCATCCTATCTGCTCCTGAAAAAATAAATGCTTACATTGGAGATTCATCTTGCTTTTTTTTTCCAGGCTGAATGTAATGCGCTCGCTGACCCTCTCCACCCTAATGATCTCCCCCTTCTCCTCACACACACACACACACACACACAAACACACACACACACACATACATGCACAAACGCATACGTGTTCCCAAGCTCACACACACCCACAAAAAAGCTCACACGCACAAACAAACAAACAAACACAAAGCTATAGCCTGACCTGCTTTTCCTCAACAGGAGGGCAGCTACAACAGGCACCATGCCAGGTAAACATCCTCAAGCCTTGTGCACTCACTGCAGAGGGTAAAGCTCAATGCTGGAAACACACTCTAAAATACGAGGAATAGTCAATTATGTTTAGGACTGGGAAGACATTCTTAGAATATATATTCCTCTTACATGGCCCTCCTGCTGTATTTAGAAATAAAAATATATATATATATCTTAAAAAAAGACACAACTTTTGCTGCATTTTATATCAAGGTTCCTTGTGTAACAGAAAGTCATAACACTCCCCCCTAGAGGTGATGATTCAAATGTATTAAGTCTCCAAAAATGAGAGGATTCACCTGCAGACTGCGGTGCGTCCTACTGCACTAACTATCCTCCACACGTAGTACACCCTCAGGCATTCAACCTAGGGCCACAGACAGCTCCCCTGTCTGTCTTTCCTCCTTTCCTTTAGCTGACAGGTTCTTCTGACTGCTAAGCTCCAACACGGACCTCTGTGTTTGAGATGACTGTGCAGAACAATCAAGGGAGAGACAGAGAGAAAAGAAAGCCGGAGAAGGCATGATGAAGAGTCGGCGAGAGAGAGGAGTGCGGGCGGAGAAGAGGTAGAGAGAAACAAGGACGTCAACAACTTGTTCTCACAGAGAGATGACCCCTGGCCATCCCGAGGCATCTGGTTTATCTAGCTGTCTGGGTAAGCCACGCACACACCTAATGACTCCAGCCTGGTCCATGTCCCATAGGTTTTTTTATCCCGGATTACGGATGGGGAATGACAATGGGCTGGTAAACTACTGTGCCTCACGTCTAGGAGCTCATATCAGACAAGGAGTTCTCCATGATGAAAAGACCGGGGTGAGTTGAGAGGAAGGTTCAAAGTTACCGAGAAGTTATGGCATTAGTTTCTGAATTCTGTTTACAATATAATGTAAGATTAATGTCTCCTGATGACACACCAAGCTGTCGGATGGCCGTCGGTGAGAGTCCATCACCATAATTTTCGCAGTGTGTCCTGCGCCGTTGGCACTAGTTGGCCTTTGACTGCTGTTTTTTGGCCGATTCAGCATGTTGAATCAGTGTCGGAGCCAACAGACCCAAACGGTGAGAGAAATCCCTTCGATTGGAAGTTCAGCTCAGTGCACAAAGACAGAAACGGAATTGAGGAATGCAAACAAACGGCTGCAGTCAAGAGGGCGTGAGATCGAAATAAACTTGTTATATAAGGTAAGTTTAATTTTTTTAGCCTTTGAGCGCCTTCCTAGCAAAAGTTTGAAATCGTAATTCTATATAAAACACACGGTAACAATTCTTTGTTCTTTCAAAATCGGGTTGTGTTGTTCTTCCAGTTTCTCTTCTTGAATGACGAATACAGACTACAGACACCTAGCATGGAGAGTTATTTCCTCTCAAATAGGCGCAGAAATATGCTAGTTGGCCATTGGTTGTAGTCTTCACAGTGTGTTCAAGTGCAACTTTATGTCCAAGACGCATGCGATGTAAGGCAACGTAACAGTCGGCCTTCATTGCCACTAGTTCTTTGATGTTGGTTTGGTGTGTCTGGGCCTTTAGGTTTACGACAACTATATTTTTAATGGTGTAATATTGCTGATTTGTATGCATCATAAATAGTGTATGACATCTCAAACTGAAGGTCAAATATACCCATAACTCTGAGCATAATGTCTGGAGCCAATATGGAGATGTAGTTTGGACTCTAACCTCCCTCTTTTTTTTCCCCTCATGTTGCATGGCGCTGCTCAACAGACCTCAATCTACTTCTGTGGTGGAGATTAGTAATCATCTAGGGTCTTCATATTGATGGCCAGGCTCAGCTTGTTTGCATATTTACTGGCCTCAGAGCCCAGTCGCCTGAGGTGAGAAGCAAATTACATTTCTGCTTACCCCCACGCTCACAACTCTCTCACACTCTTTCGATTTCAATCCCTCGTTTTCGCCTCGTTTTTTTCCCCCTTTCCCAACCTCGTTTCTCTTAACATGCTGATCAGTCATCTTGCAGTAAGCATCCTTGCCTGCCCTGGTTGCATCCGAATAGCGGTCTCATTTGGCTAACATCATCACAGCGTAATCTTGTTGGAGAGAGCAATCAGTTTACTTTGGAATTAGGTATTCCGTTGGCGGGCCCGGAGAGAGGGAAGGCTCACAGGGTTTAAAGGATGCAAACGAAAGCATGCTCTCCAGAATACAGTCTTGAGCCTGATTGGGTGATAACAACCCACACAGGCTCCATGTGAGAGTAATGAATGGCCAATGGGAGGCCTGAATAATAATGCAATTGGATTAAAATCCAATCACACGATGGTTTTGTCTGTTGACTTTGTTTGTGGGGTATGTTCTACAAACCAAGTTCATGATGAGAAAGATGCATCATGCTTTGACTGGGGGCACATAATGTCCTAATATACAGATTACCACTCTGTTTACTACGGCCCAATCTCTCTTGGCTGTCAGTCAGTCCTGGAGGATTCTGTTGATCTGATTTGTGTGTGCATGCGTTGCATATAGAATGAGCTTGATAACACGATGAAGTGATAGTAACAGTTGCATGTTCTTTGCCGTCTTAAATCAGTAGCTTACTTAGAGAATGGCTACCACAGGTGGCGAGTTACTATTCAATCAGGGATTTTAATGTCTCGGTTTATCGCAGAGACATGTACCAAGCTGGCACACTCTGCAGCCTTGCGCAGAATCCCAGCCACTCGTTGGGAGGCCATCTCTTAGGAGAGGCTCTCTGATCAAATCGATTGACTCCTCCAGGATGATCGATCAGCCAGGCAGGTTGGAGGTGGAATAGATTAGATGACCTTTACATTCTCAGCGGTGATGGGACCCCCCACTGTCCACTGCTCTTAACATTAAGAGGACATCTCTGTGTTACCTGACAGCATGGCTTTACTGTCAAACCATTACATTCTGTACCGACACACAATGTTCCCTCTGCCAAAGCATAGTCCAGCTGGTGGCCTTGGAGACCTTAAACGACACCCATCCTGCCCATAAAACTAAATTTATGAACCCACCTTCCAGTCCGAAAATGGCAATTAGCACTAAGGAACAAATGTGTTACTTCACATGATATTTGAGAATCCCTGTCCTTGTGGGTGGCTGAACTCCCCATATCCTGAAATATAGGAGTGGCTGTTCCACGGAGCCCTATAGCAGCCCCCACCCAAACACTACCCCCTGGCCAACAAAAACAACCCCTGGGAGGGGTAGAGAAGAGGGGGGAAATGTTGAGTCGGTGATAGTGTAGCCCCAAAGTTCCTAAACCACAGTGGCTAGCAGGATGCCGTCACAGCTGGCTCCGCTCCTTCCTGTGGGCCTGCTCCATGGAGCTCAGCCTGCTGGGAGACATAAACCTGTCGGACTGGTCACTCTTTCCACCGCCCTCCATCTCCCTCCTTCCTCTCCTCCCATTACTGGCGAGTTTGGCAAAAGCCATCTAAGGAAAAAGCCCTTTGGGGATCAATGTGCAGAACATTTCCACGCAGACATAAGCTAAATCCTATGACCTTTTCATTAGGGAGTATTGACATGATTCAAAAAGCCCATGGATGTTTCTTTAATGCGTCTGAGAACGAGGTACGTTTTGGTTGGTGAACTTTTCTTTGTCTCTGAGCCATGTTACATCCTGTCAACTGGTGTAAATTATCGCAGGGAAACATGCCACTGAAAACCTCTTTGGCATTTCATATGCTAATACTGAGTGTTAATTACAAACACTCCCGTTTGTTCACGTTAGACACTTCACACGATTGTTTATAAAGTCAAACCAGAGAAAGGTAACACTCATTTGCCACATAACACACCAGACACCTGTTAAGCTGCCATTTGATCAAAGGATATTGGATTACTGCAAACTAAAGTGTAAAAAAAACTTAGTATAACAGTGTATTTTACTACTTAAAAGGTACAAATAAACCAAACCTTGCACACCAGATTGTACCTTGCAGATTCAGAGAAAAGACAGAAAAAAAAAATAAAAAAAAAATCAACATTTCACTAGGCATTTGTTAGAAAACCGAGCCCAGAATGTCCACAAAGTTTTTAAAATACATTTTTGCCTTTTCTTTGTGCCTAGTTATGTTTCTCTGTATCTGCTTCATCATTATTCTGGTGAGCAGTCCCACGTTTGAAAGAGAAAAAAGAAAATCATTTGAATTCTGGGGACCCAGAGGAGAGTGAGCAAAACCCAGAGGTAAGATCCAAGCTCGCTCTCCGTGCCCTTCCGTTGGCTGCCTACCTGGTAAACATCTCCACAAGCTCCTTGCTTTCAAAACACGTCAACCGGTGCCTATGTACTTTAGACTGGCCGGCCAAGCAGGAATTGAGACTTTATTTGTTTTTTACTTTTTCCTGTCTCTCTTCCGAGCCACCGCACATAACCTGTCTGGCATTAATGATGTTGTTAATAAAATGCGGCTGGTCTGTGGGTGGATTTGCCTGGCAGGCCTGGTGCCTGTCCTTCTCAGAGATAAGCCCACTGCTGGCCTTATCTACCTCCCACAGCCCCACCCAGCAGTGCCGTGCACTGGACACACAACCAGTCAACTCATCACTGGCTAATTACCACCTCTGACTGCCTTACAAAGCAGGCCTGGACTCACATCGCTGCTGCTGCTGCTGCTGCTGCTAAGATTGGCTCTCTCCTACCTTGACTGTGTCTCTCTCCACTTCTTTGTCTTTTACCCATCCCCCTTTCTATCTCTGTCCTTCCCATGTCTCAATAAATTTCACTTGTCTCTCCTGGCTAGTTTTGTCCTCTTCTACTCTTATGTATTTGTCTCAGCCAACAGACTATTAGAGTATAAGCGCCGAGTCTTTTGGCAGTATTTTCCAACTGTCACTGAGAATGGAATATGCAACAGCTACATTGTGGGTGGTCAGGTAAATCCTGTGTCTACCTTCCAGTGTATGTCTTTGCATTTTCAAAAGGACTAATGCCATTTATGTTACAGTTTCTCAGTATGGGCTTACGCCATTTGTGAGCCGGAGTCAGTTCAGTCTCATAGCTTCAGCAGGGCAGCCGAAGTCACTTGTGTTACAGAGGGAGGGAGCGGTTTCTTTTATTCAATTGTTTTCCACTTCCACGAGCGTGTGCCAAGGGGGAGGAAAGCGCCGGCTTAACACGCTCTGCAATTCAACACGGCCAGACGCAGTCCTATTAAGATTTAATGTGCCATTCTTCTGCTTGTGCCGCTGAAAAAGACTTGCAGGCTGAGGAAGAGAGTGAACAAAGAGCAGGCAGAGCCAGGGCCAGGGAGAGATGAAGAGAGCAAGAGAAACCGAGACAACCGCTCCATGGCCAGGTCTTTGTCACACGACTGAAGTCAGTAGTTTCAAAGGGATGCTACATAGTGGAGGGGGAAATAACAACACTGTCGTTGATATAGTGTTTTCACTCAGTGCGTGTACTTCTAGGTGAGTACATGAGATTATCTCTGTTATGTCCACATGTCACCCCTGCTATTGTGGCTACCTACTTAAGAAGGAGGTCAACTGGATGAAGTTACAGCATGTGTTTACCCTCTTGGGCGATGAATTATGTGTCGTCTAAAATGCAAAGTGCAAGCACGCAGGTGCTGTGAGGGAGCGTGTGTGTGAGCGTGTGCGCGATAATACTCGTGTGCGTTTGCATGCCTGAGTGGATGACTGATTGAACAAGCAAGTACATGAGAGACGGTGTGTTTTGGATAGAGGGGGATGTGAATATGAGGGAGGCAAGGAGTTTCAGTGCTGGCCATCGTCATCTCTGCCATGAACACACAAACACAGGCATAAAGCGCAGGCTCCTCTCGTCTTATTTTGATTGTTTTTCTGCAGAAAATGCAGTCCTCGTCTGACAAAGACCAATAAATACTTTATACAGTGCATAATGTGTGCGGTGTGAAGCACTGGGGAGAGAGAAAGAGGGCGTCCTCACGAGGGCATATGCTTTGAATTCCTAATGACACTCCTGTTAACGTTACTGGCACTGTCGCACAGAGAGGAAACGCACAGGGATGCTACGCCGTGGAGTCAAACATCTACTTTAATACTCCCTTTCTTTCTCAGCCTCTCTTTCTCTCCTTACCTATTTCTCTTCCTCCCATAGACACTCACATAGAAAATGCCCCCCACACAAACACACAGGAAAGACTCAAGCCCAATTCTGAGAGCTCACTCTAGCATGAGGTCTCTTTTCAGTGGCTGCGTTGTGCCAGAAGTAGCTATTCTCCCCTGACCGCCTCTCCTCCTTTCAAAGCCTTGTAATCAGTGTGCTGCTCTTTGTACCAGGATGTCGCAAGACGCCCCGGCAAAAACACAGCAGAATTTCTGATGAACGGCAGCGGCTCAGAGTTCGGCTAATCAGGTCTTGCTCATGTCCCTTTTCTCTTATGTGAGCCCTTTTGAAGCAAATAAAGTCTTTGCAGTTTGGCACATTCTTCTTGGCAGCCACAAAGCAGCTGTTGGATCAATACACAAAGTTAGTTGAGAAAAAAAAAACACAGCGCAACCAATAGGAGCCTGTTGGAAACAGTTAGTATAAAACGTGGACTGCCAGGAGCCTGTTCATAGTTGAGGGTATTACTGAATGTTTCCATGCTGCTGACCCAACGACTTGATGTAAATGAATTCAAACACTTCAAACAAACATGTCGAGGTTGGGAACGGGAAGAGGAAAACATATATCAGTGGGTTTAAAAAATTTGTCTGGCTCCCCGTCGCAAACAGAGACCTCATATTAGAAATTTGTCTAAACTATCATATTGCCATCCTCTTCATTGTGGGGGGATCTTATTGTGTTTCACACAGTATTAATATTTCATTTGTATTTTTCTCATAAATCTGAAATGTATTTTATTGAAGCTGAGTGCATTTTGCAATGTCTACAGGGAAGAAGAAAGGGGAAATCTACATAATATAAATCCATATATGGCCCAGTTATCTCTCCCTCTCTCTCTTTCTCTGTTGCACCCTCTCTGATTGATTCCTTTATCTGAGGGAAGCAGAAGACATGCTCTGTTTGCTCGCACAGTGGCCGGCAGGAAAACAGAGAAAGACACTTATTAAAAAGGTCATCTCACAGAGGGTTAAAATAGCAGGGCACAGATCTCTCTGGGGGGAGCAGCCATGCCCCTCCTCTAGTGAAGGACACAAGAAAAGGTGTTGCTCAAGGGAGCTGGACCCGTAATGAAAGAATGGCCACCAGGCTGACAGCCCATGTGTGCACTGGGCTATTCAAATACCTTCAGAGACATGGAATCGGAGAACTGACAGTGAAAGGCTTTGTGAAAGTGCAATCTTTTGAATTAAACTCGGAGCTGGATGTGTTATTTTTATTTACAGAGTGGGCTAGCTAGTAAACACAAGTTGAAATGAGCTAAGGAGCAAGGTATTTCTTTGGCGAGTGGGTCTGAGGGCATGTTTCCTTGCCTACCAGTGCAATCTCATATCTAGCAGATGAACATGTCTTGTGCCAACTGAGAACAAAAGTCAAACTGTAGACGCTGTTTCTCTTTCTCCGTGAAGGATCGGTAACAATACAAGGGTGCACAGACAATACAGTGAGACAGTGAGACAAAGCATTTGTGAAGTGTTTTTGGAAAGGCCTATGGAATAGCAGTGCCTCCAGCCTCCTGTCTCCTCCCCAGGGCAGCCTAAAGCCCTGTCGGCAGGATGCTGATCCCCACACGGAAACCTGATCCGCAGCCATCCTGGAGCCGGAGGGGGGACGGGGGAGCGCTCTCCCCCCGCGGAGCCCCTCCACTTCTGCTCCAGAGTTAAAGGGGTGCTCTGGGGGAACATTCCTCTAGCCCTGCCCCAGCCAGCCTCCACTCTCAACTCTCTAGAGGAGCATTCTTCCAGCCCTGCCCTAGCCTTCACTGGGATCTCCTGGGGAGCATTCCTGAAGCCCTGCCCCAGCCCAAGACGGGCTCCCTGGGGACGCATTCCTGCAGCACTCTCTCTCCTTCTCTCTCCCCATCTCCCTCCTTCTCCCTCGCTCCCTTTCTCAGACTCTCGCCTTCCTCCGCAGTCCAGCATTAGCGCGATCAATAGCACCGATCGCATCAGGGACACGAGGCAATCCATACCCATGCGCTCCCTTAGCGCACTGCAGTGGTCACGGCTTAAGTGCATGGAAAGGTGTTATACCTCTGCCAGACGGGGGGAGACAATGGCCGCCATTGATCGCAGTGACATGTAACATCTTTCTCTTTTCTCTCTGTCCATCGGGCGTGGTCCACATGCAGCTCGAATCTGTTTAGACTTTATTTTAGTCCGTTTTGTCTCACTCCTGGGGTGAAACTTGTGTTTTACTTTATAGACGCAACGTATAATGAGGCCCGGAATAAACATGTGAGTCGGTGGGTTTATATGGGCATGTCTGGTTCTGGTAATACACTGTATACGCTTATGGGATATCAGCTGGGGGGGAAAGAGTTCTGTCAGGGAACAGCAAGCAAATCTCCATATGTGGATTGGTTCCAGTCAAGCACTGCAATTTGTTTACCAAAAATAAAACATTTGAAATTGTAAAAAATGGAGGGTTTAGCAGGTGCTGGTGGTTGATTAGAAAATGGTTCTAATAAAGGATCCATCTGTGAGTAGAGACTTGATGTAAGGCAGATTAATTGGTCATGGATGTCTACATAATGCCACATAGGAAATCTCCTCCCATATTCCAGAGAATACACACACACACACACACACACACACACACACACACACACACACACACACACACACACACACACACACACATTCAAAGTACTTAGTATGCCATCTAGAAGTTTCTTTTCTCCCACTGTGTTTGAATACTAATAGAGTGTTTCTGCGCAATCACAATACCCTAATGGCAATTAGATTCTTTTGTTTGGTTTCCACGGGGGCTCTTATCCAAACTGTGTTTTTTTTCATCATTGAGCAATTAAGAGTTATTTGTCCGTAAGATTGACATTTATAAAAGCCAGGCTTAATTATTGAAAAAATATGGCTGAGTCAGTCATGACCACATTACAGCAGGGCTGAACATAAAAGGCCTGCCCCCGAATCAAACACACCACTCTTATTGCATTACTGACTATCTCCATAATAGTACACCACCAAATAAGAATGTCTAAAGAGAATTTTAATTCAAGCAGTGTTGGAGCACGTTCCCCTATGACTTCCATAATACCCTTTGTGTTTTAATTTTCTAGGTTTCTCAAACAGACTGTCCACAAATCTGTGCTGGCTTCATGGATTTAGGTGTTACTTTGGGAAAAAAAGGGTGACAGGAGGTTCTGCACTTAGTTTCCCTCAAACCAATGAGTGCCTTTGTTGGATGACAGTAATGTGAAAGTGAACAGTGCATTGATTTTCACACCTTTCGTCGACTGAGCGTCACTTTGGATTTGCACACACATGAGCGCACCCGAGGTGCACGTGCATGTAAACTAGCAGGCTTGCACACACAAAGCCACTCTTACAATGAACATGCATGCATTTCTGCCTCAATTAACACCGATGTGTGTGTGCTGGGGGGGGCATGAAAGAATGCACACGCTTATATACACACATACACACACACACCAACAAATGTTCGTGAGACTGTCTTACAGTTAATGGAAAATCTTTGTAAAACTCGTGGGATATCTACCCTATAATTTGTGGCTTGCTGATTGTGGGTTGCAAAATATGAAATCAAACTGTGCTTGAATGTAAACAGAGAAGAGACTTCACTAGCTTTCTCATGAGCACTGCTTTGAGTTCGCTTTGAAACGATAAACGGTAGCTTCTGTGCAACATCAGAAACAGTAACGTTACATTTTAGCATGTTCTGTTTCTGAGCCACATAGTAAAAGACATTGTGTATGCCCAAACATTGGGAAATGTGTGTCAGGTGGCGTTTCTCAGCGCGGGCCCATCAGGACGTGTAAAGGAGGACAGCAAGTCCAGGAGAAGCACATGGAAACCTTCAGTTCACATCATTAGTTCTGTCTGCCACCTTGTCAGGGTATTTATAGCGCTATTCATCCATCAACAGGTCAATGACACAGTCTGCCAATGGCATCCTTCTCTTTCAGTCCCACTACTACTGCGGCTAGCTAGCACTGGGACCAGCTGAGGGACTTTCCTGGAGCAAGGATCTGTTTCCAGTTGGTGGTCTGGTTACTGTGGGACCTCGTAGCTGCATGTTATACTCTAGTGAAATGTTAGAATCAGTATAACGCTGCATAAAATGTTACACTGAAACAGGCAAGGACACAATGCACATACTATAAATACACATACTGTAGCCTTCAGTGATCTATTATAAGGACACATGGAGGCCTATTTGTATGTCACGCCTGTAGATATTGATGTACAGCACATATAAAAAATGTGCTATGTGTGTGAGGCCTGTGTGTGTGTCTGTGTTGTTGGATATCTACCAAGGAAGCTGGTAGTCTGGTGTTGTGCTCCCCTTGGCGCAGTGTACTAACACACATAGTGTGGCATATTCTCTGGTGAAGGCATAGAGCGAGAGTGGGAGTGGGAGAAGAGCTGAGTGGCAGAGTGGAGGGGAGGCTCGGTGGGCTGAACGTTGTTTACCTGTCAGCTGGCATTGATTAATCTTGTGTTCGGTGAGATCGCTCAGCGACTCGAACACCTGCCGGCAGCTGTCGCAGCTGTGCAGCGCAGGCTCCTCGTCCTCCTCCTCTCCCTCCTCTCCTTCCTCTGGAGAGAGCAGCCTCTTCCTCAGACGCCCGGTCTCACCATCCTCCGCCACCCTCTCGAGGGCGCACTCTGGATCTGCCGAGCCACAGGAAATGACAGCACCACATAGTCAGAGGGGTGACCCACACAGTGAGGTACTACAGCTTCCTCTGGGTGACAATAAAATGGATTTCTAGACTCTGGATTTAATAAAAACAATAATAAAAGCTGTAATAAAAATGCAGGTTCAATTTGGGCCTCTGTAACTCAACCACTCATGCCATAACAGAACTGTTGGGCAGGTGAGGGTGAGAGATATACAGGCACACACAGACAAGGTGGCACAGTGCTCGCACACACACAAATCTAATACACACATGCACACACACACACCTCTGTTATTAGAAATGGTTTTACGTTGTGTTTGCCCTGCTTCACCCAAGCAAAACTTCAGTATATGAAACTAGACTGATGGGAATATGTGTAGTTAATAAATCCTGGATTGCAGTTTTGGCTCGACCAAAGAAATATGAAATTCCGCCAGTGAGTGCTGAATTGCATCAGTCAGCATCTATCAAAGGAGACAGACCTTGCCATATTATCCAGACATCTAGGCCAGAACTGTGGATGTATGGAGAGTAGCACAGTAAGACACACAAAACCGAGATTGGTGTGTGTTAGGCTGTCGTCACGACACACTTCCCTAAATTATTCAGCCTTGCTCGCAGGCAGCCGCGGGTCGCACACATCAATATTCTCCAATCCATCTGCAGTTTTGTCTCTTGTTGGCTTTGTGCTGCAGCAGTGCCAGGGGTGGGCGACTGACTGAACCAGGACTACGAATCATCTTTCAAGATGCCGGCCTAATCTTAAGTTCTTCACGTGACGCTAAAATATTCGGACAACAAATCAAACCTCGCATTGTTCACTCACAGCGCACCATAAACATCTTCACTCGGAAGCATAGTAAATCTGGCTTGCAACAGCATCTTATAAATAGGCAGCATGGCCTGCAGCCCTCTTTCTCCCCTGCTGTGACCATTACACTTCACAATAAGACTGATTAAAAAGCCATACTCACAATCAAACAATCATGTCACCCTGGTTAGGGCTTTGTGGGAGGAGAAGAGCCCTTGCACTTCACTGGCAGCCATTTTAAGCCCTACTGATGCAAGTGTTCCTCAGCTTGTCCTGAAACTCCGGAGGGGAACGTTAGGAGGAAGCCTGTTTTTTTCGACTAGCACACAGTTAACAGTGCCCGAGGACAAAGGCGTGTGTGGCATCGATGCGTGCAGGTGTGGGTGCACATGTACCTGGTGTCTGTACACATAGGCAGCCATTTTAAGTCATCCTTGTGTAGGGTGCTCTTAAACTGTGAAAATTCCTTGAGGAAAGGCGTTCCAGAACTCATCAAGGCCACCCAGGATTTTTCCTTTCCCCCACTTGCGCCAAGTATTGATGTAACATCACACCCTCCATTGTCCTTCCCTCTTGGCGACTGAGGCTCTCGGAACATGCCCTCTAAAAATATCAGCACTGTGGTCCCCGGTGGGACCATGCAGAACAGAACAGAAGGTGTTTCAAGAAAATGAAAATCCCAACCCAATCCTCACAGATGCAGGCCTTTCTTGCTCTGGGGGGAAACACTTCTGACTGAGGCCAAAAGCCACACAATATAGACTAATGATTCATCCACAGACACAGACACAGAATTCACAATATGCACCGCAATGTGAACACTTCACGTCTTTTTTTACAGGGTGCCTGTGGAGGAGGTAAAGACTTTGATATTTTTCTTCCAGCGGCCTTTATTAATCATTAACTCCCCTAATATTACAGCTCAGTCCTGTCAGAGAAAACAACTGATGGCTACATTTAAGCCTCTTATCGTTTATCGGCAATAATAATGCATCTCTAAGTGCAGAATGCAGATGCATTTTATTCTATCCATATTAAGATGATATTCTCGTGTGGTTTCAAGGGTAACAGATCTACGATAATGACCAAAGGAAAAAGGGAAAGAGAAACTGTGAAGTTAAGGAGAGATTTAAGGAAATACTTCAACCACAAAATGATGATTTGTAATCTATTAGAGATGCTGTGTCACCTTAAACTCATCACAATAACTTCCTCTCGCATGACTCCAAGCAAAATGGCAAATATATTGATTTAATGATTGATTGGGGATCGTGTATTACAACAGCAAAACTACATATCTAAATATCCATTTACAAACTTGCGCAGTGCAATCCAAGTCTCTTTTATCCAGTCGTATGCTCACTACTTTCCAAAAGCTAAAAAAAATCTCAGTATGTGGAGTCTGGCTTTGACGAGAGCAGCTCAGTTCCTATTATTAAGGTTTTAGTTAAAATGCATGTGTTGGGAAGTACTGAGCATACGACTTGGATTACACTGCACGAGTTGTGTGAGTCTGTAACAATAAATAAATATGGTTGCCATTTCCGTGGAGGCATGCAAGAGAAACATCAAATTCAAGGCAACATGGCATCACGTATTGATATACAAATGGTCATTCTGTGGATGACGTATTCCTTTAAACCCAAAGAGCTTTATGCACGTCTGAGTTTGATTTGCACTCGCTTGTTTTCGAGTGACAAGTTTCAGCTCCAACTTCCAGTGAATCCAAGCAGGGTCAGCGCTCTCAGTCGAGCTGAGTGACCTCCGGTGCACCACTGTGATGCGGCGCTGGAAGTGTAAACTACTACACGTTTGGGGGTGGCGGTTGAGGGAGAAAGGGGGGGGGGGGGGGGGGGGCTTGACACGGCAAGGTCACGTCCAACCCTGGGATTAAAGAGCCACGTCAATACTGAGGTTTCTGTGCCTCTGGGCCTCATACAGTAATCCATCAGATCAGGACATCCTCCTCTACCAGTCTCTACAGGCTGGACAGCAGATCAATACCAGCATGCTTGGAATGGCTGACAATCACATGTGGAATATGGGGGAGAAGATGTGTGGCATATTGAGAATTTTTCATCATGCCTTGTTAATATTGTTAATCAGCTTGACAATGCTGGTGCGGCAGGTAAGGACAAGAGGGAAGCTACATCGACTGTTGATCCATATCCCGATAAGGTCAGCTCAAAGCAAGACGATCGTAGCTCGGACTGAGAAGCTATTCATAAGGGGAACATGACGACTGAAAGATTTTTAAAGATGTATTTTAAATCTTTATGGTACTAAAAGTAGTTTTGTGCTGATAAAATGAGGATATCTGAATGATGATTGACATCGTTACAGCCATGTATTATCTGCCTGAGTCCAAGTCCATCCATCACACACACTCATGTCTCTTATGGTGCCCTGTGACATTTATCATGCCACAACTTTCATCTTGTGAGTTGAAGAGTCCCCTGGACCCCCCACCCTTATATTATTGAATATTTCTGCTCTTAAATATTTATAACCTTTTAATTGATATTCTCTTCTCTGCTCCATCGGCCCCACCAGGGACCTGTGGTCCCTAGCAGGGAGGCCTACACTTATCCCCCCACTGTCTGGCCCACACACTGAGGTAGGTGGAGACACTGACCATGGGGAGAGGAGGAAGGGCATGAGTGTACAGGAGGACTCGAAGAAAGAAAAAAATAAATGGAGCGGTAAAGTCAGGCCAAGCTGCAAAGCCTGAACTTTACAGCATTCAGATCTGAAAAGTTAACTCTCACCATGAACCCTGCCGTTAACCTAACTGGAGATCTTATGTCTAACCTTAAGCTTAAAGATTAAGTACGGAAAAGAGGCAGGGAAAAGTTGTTGTTGGGTACTGAGCCATTTTTGAAATGCAACATGTGATGGATGTCAGTGTTTTAAAACTGCAATGCATTCAAATCAAGCCCCAAATCACTGAGCGCAAAAAGCGTGAAATCACTGAGGGCTATGTTTTTACTTGCCTGTAGATACAGTATGTCTAGCTCCATCAGGGTTTAGCCTGAGTCTTTCTTTGTGCAATGAAAGACCTTGGTGTCGAAAACATCATTACCAGCTCACCCATCTCCTCATTTCCCCATCATTTCCCAGAGATCCTGATCCTATGATGCCCCCTCCCCGGCAAACCCACCCTACAACCACCCACCCCCAAGTTCGAATTAAGAATTTATTTTAACCAGCGAGCAGCTTCTGTCGACACATGTCGGCGGGCCTGATCAAAGGTGAGTGCGCTCCTTTATCAGAGTGAGGGAGGCTGTCAGAAATAGGAGGACATTAAGATTGAATAACCTTCACACGGTTGCCGGCACCTCATTATTTAAAAATCTAAAACTTTTGCCGAGCACCCGCCATATATAGGTCACACTACATTCTAATGCCACGTGTGCCTCCGAGTGTATCCTCCTCTGTGTGGATGGGATTTGGGGGCTCTCCACTTAGACCGTCACATCCACTGATCCCCCATCATTAAAGAATGTCATGATCCGACGACGAGGCTGTGCGCTTGACACTTGCCAGATTGTTAACGATCCTCAAGAATTTGCATGGGGGGGGGGGGGGGGGGGGGGTTGCTGTGTTCATATGGTCGGTGCACGCAATTTGAGCTATCTGCTTCAAGTCCCCCAGATTCATATTAGGGACTAATTGCTGTTTAATATTTTGGTACACTTGAAATTTTAAAGTAAATTAGCAGAGGTGTTTGTCAGAAGCGATTTCTCTTAAAAAGCTAAACTCACAACAAGCTCAAAGTTGACAGACAAATGCTTCCCACCTTATTATAAGTTGCCAAAAAAAAAACATGCAGTACATTTATGAAAATTTTATGATGCATGCTGAGATAAAGATAAGAGCAGCACAGATCGAGAAGAGGTGCTAAACAATTACAGGAGGAGCAGGAACAAACAATGACGACAACACATAGAGCACTACATGAAGGAAGCGGCGCATATAATCACAGGTGTACAGACGGCATCAGCCACCATTAAAATCTCTTCACCCAAAAAAAAAGACGTGAGCACACAAAGAAGAATGGAAATCAAAGCGGTTGAATGAGAAACAACATTTGAACGCACCAAATGCTCCATTTCTCTCTCCCTCGCCCTGTCTCACTTGCTCTCTCACAGGGAGTGATAATATTGAACGGAGCGCCTTGCTATGCCATTAGTGCAGTAAAACATCAAAGGAAATGAATAATAGAGAATATGATTTTCTGAAGTGGTGGAGTGAAAGAGTCCTTTCCTCTTCCTGCTGTAGTGAGCCCTGCAGTACATTGATCTGTGGGCAGCCTCAACCTCAGCCAGAGCCCGAGTCTCAGACGCCGCACCACTACGCTACACTACTCCGCGCTACGGCACCTTGCCACCCAGACACCCCTTCAGATCTCTAGAACACTTCTATTTGCCTCAGTCCACTCCGCTTTGACAGAGCTGACACCCTCTTCCAAAAAAACCGCCTCAATCTGACATAGCCGAGAGCGAAAAAGAAAGAAAGAGGAAAAAAAGAAAGGGATGTATATATAAGAGAGAAGAAAAAGCACGGAGCATGTGGTTATAATTACACACAGGCAGCGCAGTGGTAAAGCCAAGCTGCAGATCTTAAGCCTGCTCGACACTCTCTGGGTAAAAAAGCGCACTGCCTCATTAAATCTCAGATATCACACTGTTCCTGCCCCTCTATACTATGCATAATACTGTCTATCTTTTAGAGGGCCTCTTTTGTTAGCATTTCTCCTTTGCCTTTGCTACATATCAAACATGAATGAGAAACAGGATGCAGGGCCTGCAGAACGCTTGCAGAGTCACAGAAGAGCACAACTGGGGGTCTACTTATGAGGCAGATCTTGACACCATGTCTGATAAAGCCCTTTGCTTGTCAGGAGTCTAATGGCTATTGTGGCCGTGTCCGTCAAAGTGGCAAATGCATGAAAAGCAGGTAAGCTTTTCCACTGCTTTTCAATTTGACGTTAAAAAGGGCTTGTTTGGGCAGCGGTTTAACCATAAGGATGAATTACTGCTGCTACGATAAAGACACACGAGCGCTGCCGCAAACATTTTAAAAGTTGGAGGAGACAAATTGGCAAATAGCAAGAGAAATCACCCGGCATCTTGGAAGTTTACCGTCGCAAACAACACTTTTCTCATTGACCATTCGTCAAGCTGCATCCTGAGAGGGGGTTAAAAAATAAATCAGTCAGACGAAGTCAAATGAGGAAAGTGAGAAATTAATTTGTGCGCCCTCCTGATTTCTCCACAGGCAGACATCGATCATGTGGCGGCTGTCTCCCCTCACTCTGGAGATAGAGGTGGTGGAGGGATGGGGAGAGGGGAGATTCGTGTGTCTGAGGGGGTCGTTGTAATCAGGCACACTCATTAGCTCTACTTTGGCTCTGGATGACAGGAGGTCTCCGAGGCAAGTCTGCCTTTTATGCCCAGTCCTTCATCCCTTGAGCTGGGGTTAGAGGGGCTAAGGAGGCAGTTTCTCTCCACAGAACCACCCACCAATAACCTATCGATACACATTAACTCAGCGGCAGATCTGCTTTTTCCGGAGATGAACAAAAATGTTACAAAAATGTTTACTGGCATATCTGATCGAGTACACTCTGAGGAGTCGATCGGAATCATGTGAGAGGAATGAGGATGACGCCAAAGGTTAAAAACTGCTGTGTTCACATGGAATCAGACGATAGATGGAAGATGGACAACATCTTCTGGGCGGCGCAGGAATAACAAACAGTGCGATGGGGTGGCAGGACAGTAAAACCAAACACGCAGGATGATATGTAGCCATGGTGACACTAATGTTTATATTAATATATTTAATACAATTATTTTGTGTTCATTATTTCATGTAATTGTCCAGATCGCCTGTGTTTTCTCTCAAAATCCAGTTTTTTAGTTTTCCATATTTTATCTGTAAACTGCAATGCCATCTACTGTGACGCTGCCGGTTTTCTTTGCCGGCCTCATCTAATTTCATCGTCCTGCTCTCCTTGCTAAAATGATGTCCAGTATGTTGTCTACTGTCTGCATGATTCCATGTGAATGCAGCATGAGGCCTGCATCTGTTAAAATGTGCTACAATTGAAGAAACCCACATCTACTTGTAGATATCTGCGAGACATTAAAGCGGAGAGGGATTATGAGCACTAAAACAATAATACTGTAGTCATAAGCAAGGGCGTAGCTTTTGTAATGCAGGGTTTGGGTGTCCTCCACCAGAAACTTTTGAGCATCAAACTCTTAATTCCCTGCATTCTGGTGCATGTTGTATTCACCAATTTGTGCAATTGGTAAAATTCTTTAATCCTGTCAAGTTAAAAGCAGTTTGCTATTTTTATGTTTTCAATAGGGGGTGGACAAATGCACGTACTAAATATTGAGGGAGATGTGTCCCCTGCACCCCCGCTGAAATCCACACCTATGGTCATGAGCAGCTGAGAAAAGCTCGGACCTATTATGTGGTGCATGCTCCTGTATTTTACACAGGAGCACTCAGAAAGCTATGGGTAAATGCTGGACTAATGTGGCAGCCTAGGAGTACCCAGGGTCCCCAGCCTGCTGGGCAAAACCATCCATATCGGGTTTAAAATAACCACGCCTGAGACTTAACCTTTACCAGAGACAAATGAAATGAAAATATACAGTGTGGCGCATCAGGAGCAGGCTTCATTCATAGGGGGCTTTCTGCTAGCCTGACCTGAATTACCGCTCTGTTCCTGGAGGGCCACTGTGAATGGCACGCGTGGAGACAGGACACATTCATCTGGGTAGCTCTATTCTACATCATACAGAGGGTTGGGAAACAAAGAGTGTTACAAAAAAAAAAAAGCGGCAGGAACACACAGAAACACAAGGACAGCTATAAGCACACCTGCATGTATGCATGCACACAAACACACAAACAAACACCGCTCTGCCCTTCTCACATATACAATCATGCAGCCATGCAGTTTAGAGTACGAGCCTCAAAAACAGGAAATACATACTTTATATCACTCTGAACCCAACAAAGATTTTACAGACACACACACGCACAGACACATGATCCACTTTCCAGCCGAAAATGATGAAATATGAAATGGAGCATTACCGCTTGGAATGGCAGTCTGCCCAGGACTGTGCTGGTCCTCTGTCACATTGTCTTCTACTGCCAGAAAAAGAGAAGGGGGGGAGAAAAAGAGGGAAAGAAACAGTTAACAGTGAAAAACAAGTTAGACACATTGAGATTTCCTTCTTTTTTATTATTTACTATTGAGATTTTCTGTATGGAAACTCCAGGAGATTTCAACAGCTTTCGACAGCTCAACCTGTGGTTTGGGAATCCACACAAGCCTTTCATATGTATGAGGTTTGGCAACAAGGCAAACAGCCACCCACGTAAATAACATATTGGACTGGGTAATGACGTGATGAATTATGAACGTCTCCCATGAAACGTCCTCCCAACATCAACAGTGACCAAGTAAAAAACACCTTGATGACTGCATTAGTAAGAGGCTTGTACAGTGCCTTGGTTAGCTAAATTAGACGGGTATCAAAAGGAAGATTTGTAGATTCCAGCGTAAATATGGACCTGAGATCCAAACTTAAACGCAAAGAAAACATACATTTATAAAATATACATTCACATTACGTGTCCTAACAACCAAAGCAGCAGCAAAAAGTGCTTTTGCTCTTGAACAGGACGGCTGACAAAACAGTGACAGCTTGATCGGCACTGAAATCCGCTCATTAGGCGCATGGCAACTAAACCGCTTTTGACTTTTTGACAACAGCATGGCCTTGAAAAACACGACTTCTGTTTAGTAAAAGGTAGGAACCTTTTACACTGGAGCCTTTTTGGAACTGGTGAGAGTTCCTTGTGGCATGTCAAGTACAAGAAATGAAATGGATTTTAACAGCAGGAAGAGAACAAAAGAGTCTCCCACCTGTTCCATGTAAAATGAGGGTCTCACTGAGGACTTCTTACGCCTCTGCGTTCCACCCCTGCAGTTGAAATGCATTCTCCATTATGTCTTTTCTTTCTAGCCTTTCATTTTCCTGGGCAAAGAGGAAGGGGGAGTCTGACAGGACCTCCCAGTAGGGGAGTGTGGCAGTGACTGCCAAAGCAGAAACTGGCGCACTTTTAAAATCGCACAAAATATCCTGTACTTTGCATAATTAAGGCAGGATCCTATGGTGGCAGAAGCCTTTCCCTCAGGGGAGCAAGAGTCAGTGTCAAGCAGGGTGTCAAACCTCAGTGAAAAATGAAGAGGAAAGTGTCGAGCTGTTTCTTATGAAGATGGCAAACGACGGAGCAACTATGTTTCGCTGTCAGGCCTTGTCCAGCCAAAATTGAATTCCAAAGAAATTCCTATGAGAAGCTTTTATTCAAAATAACCGTTGTAAAAAAAAAAAAAAGAAACACTATTCACTCAATACATAAGAATGTCTCTGATCGGAAATATTTCCCTTAGTAACAATTATAATTGATGTACACAGAAAAAATATGCTAAACAAATGGGCCTGGCAATTAATTAGCAAAATCAATTAAAAGTGATGGAATAGACATAGTTGGACACCATGGAGGTATGTCCCACGGAGCCGCCAAAGAGGACTGTATCAGCCAACACAGAAACCTTGTCCTGTTAAAGGAGGCCTTAGTGACTGACGCCCTGAGAGTTTAATGAGTTTCTCCAGCACTGTTGAGCGCCTTGCATCTAGGATCATTTAAATGGGCTGGGGATGGGGGTCCTAATAAATCCCCCATGGTTCTATCAGAGATTGGTGGTGGGAGCTGGAGTTTTTGTTTTGATTACCGTCCCTGTTGGTGAGATGAGGGAGTTCAGGCAGAAAATTCTATTTCACAATGCCATAAGAACTTAAACATTACGGCAGTTTGCGATGATTTGTCACCACTGTGAACTTATTAAAAGTTTTGTCATTTAAAGTAAACAAACCTCCATCACGGTGCAAATTCTTTTCTCATTTGCACCTGTCTTCTAGATAATTAATAGCTAGCCAGGAGCGATCATAGAGGGCGAGCTGTCAAGTAAGGGCAGGCTCCTGTGATGTTTCATACAGGCTGGACATTTGATCAACAATCCTAACGCAGCGCAAATCCAAATAGCTGGACAGTTTTAATTAAAGCTTGTGATCACTTCATAATGACAATAACTGCAGCTGAATAAAACTCCAGTCCACGTTGTTGTTAATGCATCACCGCTATCAGTTAATTAATGTTTGACAAGGTACAGTGTATCACTCAGTCAGTGACAAACTGTAATCATGCTGCTAGGTTTTGTTGATACAATACCAAACACACATGGGACCATTTCAGCGCTGCTCCTTTGATTTTCAAAACGCGGAGCAGGAAAAGACATAATCCCACAACAAGTGGCACAGCATTAAAGGCCACTAATTAACACACTGGCCACACACAAAAATGAACGCCGAGTAACTGTCATTATATTGAGAGTGACAATCCCCAGGACAGGACATTTCCTTTTTAGGGATGAATTAATTTTCCACAGCAAAACAAGAAGCAAAAAAAAAAAAAGAAGGTAAAAAATACGAAATTTAAAAAAACAAACAGATTGATCACCACATGCACGGCCCGTGATACACCACACCTGCATACAACTAATGATTTAATAGACATGAATAAGCAAAACATGACAAACTCTCAGCAGCTTGGACCTTTCCTAATCCATCAAATGAATTCCTGCTGTGTAAGAGAATAGAGTGAAGAGCGCGTACATGCACACCAACACGTGTGTATAATTACTGTACATTTTTCTGCTTTTATTTGCCACGTATTTGTGTGTGTGTGCTTGTGTGTGTGGGGGTATCTCTCAAGCACTTCTCAGACATAAAAAAAGAGCCCTGAGTGTGTTCCTGGATATGCGTGACTCATCTGCTTGGTTACAGCCAGCTTGGACGATACAGTGCCGAACACAATGGCTGTGTAATCCGCCCTGACTGACCGGGAAGGAGACGCTCGCCACAGGGACTACAACTCAATTTAGCTCGGGTCAAGAGGTCAACCCTCCTCAATTAGGGCTGGGAAGGGAGGGAGGAGGACACACACTGCACATGAATAACTTTCTTAATGAGCATTATTTGAACTGGTGATTAGTGTCATAAATAATTTGCAATAGAGGAGCATGTTAATCACGTTGCATAATATTTGTAATCCTTTATATATTGCCATGTACTGTAAGCAAATCATGAGAGCAAAAAAAAAAAAAAAAAGAACTCCACTGGTAGCAGCAATAAAAAAACGTCATGAATCAATAATCCCTTTATGCAATTATTTCAAATTTAGCTTCTGAGAAAAAAAAATATTAATGCTATTCAAACAGGGAAACGAGACAGATGCAAATAAGCTCAGCAACGTATCATTTCATTTGCAGCAGCGGTGGAAATCAATCATTGTCTCTGAATCAGAACTCTTTCTCCATGTGGCAGACAACCCATGACAACAGGAGAGACACATGCCATGGAATAAGAAGAGATATCGGCCAGCTCCCGCGACACCCAGTCCAACACACTGAGCCGCATGTCAAGAGCACTGACAGCCGTGCTAATGGGATTTTTCCACGGCTCCATCATAATTTCCTTAATGATAATACTAACCATATTTTTGTGTCACATTAGAAAAGTGTTAATGGGTGTTATGCCACAGATCATTAATTGTGAACAGACTGGAATACTGCAGCTTCCTATAAACTAAGAATGACGTAACTGTTAATAGACATTTTAACATGGGGGGAAAAAACAAAACGGGATATTGTGCGTTTTTAATTGATCTCATTAAGAGGAGGCCTTCATTACATTTAACATTAAACACACTGAATACAGTGTGTATTTAAAATATTCACATGAGCGTTTGAGTAGTTCTGATAAAAACACTTGTGCCATCACACGTTTTAGTTCCACAGGCCTGTGCTCATAAGGAGTGAAAGGGGGAGTGGTTATGCATCTCATAACGGACACGGTCAAGTTTCTTTTCTTAAAAAAGAAAATGACAATTGCGGGTTAAAAAAAACATCTATTTCAGTTTTGCTTGACGGGTCAAATTTCAATTTTATTCACTGTTGGAAAATAAACTTCAGCTCTCATCTCCTTATGTATGAGAAGATGATTTTTACTTAAGACACCATGTTAACTTTCTTTTTAAAAGGTCCTTCACTGATTTCAAAAACTGTTCTGTGCAGTTTACATTTAAAGTATAAAATAATATTTCCTTTCGTGTGTAGCCAAGCAAAACTCCCGAATTCACTCGTGTGGCGACAAATTTCAGCTCCTCAAAATACATCAAATATTTAAGGTGTACATGACACGGCGCTGATTTCATGACAACCTCTCTACTTAAAGTAAATGGTGCAGAAAATATATTTATATATGCGGATGACAGACCTGGAAACTTCCCCCCTCAGCCAATAAACACATCAGGCTTGAGACTGTCATTTGTGCTCCAAATGAAAATATCAAGCCAGCCTCACATTATTCAGGAAGTGCTGTAGGACAGGCAACGTGGCAGTCATCACACGCTACATGCAGGATTTGGAGTGAGATCCTCCTTCCTCGCTGCTCACCACTGACTGAGGCAATGTGCTGACCCAAAGCCTCTGCACATCAAAACAAAATTACAATGTGCCTACAGTTGAGAAATGTAGAAGGCTCAGGATTGAGTAAATGTCAGTGGCTGGGGTGAAGTGTTTGCATATAAGCGAATGATGTATGGTCTTGTCCTGTGCCATTTATTCCCCCAAGCAATAACGTAGCCGGATCTGTCTCTCAGACTTAATTGAAACGGGACTTGTAATGTTGCCCTTTTCCTCGATGGGACCAAAAACATAACCTCTGACTCCCACAAGCAGCCAATACTGAGGAAGTGGGTGTGTTGGGGTGCACAGGGGAAAAAGAGTGGCAACTGTCACAGCATTATTTTCTCATCTCCTCTATGTACTCTCCATGTCCATGCTATCCATAACAGTCCCTAAAACACCGCACATGATGCCCGTTCTCTGCCTCCATGTTCCACCGGCACCTCTGTTTGTTTTCCCTTCTGCAGAACAAAGTGTTCTTTCTGCGCAAAAAAAGCACCGTCCACATTGACCACTGCCTCAAGTCGGCAGAAGACAACCTATAAAAAGTGAAACCTGAACTCTGCAAACGCTTGCTTTTGGTGAACACGTACAGTCCGTGCAGACGCTGGCTCACACACGTGCATGCACATGAGCACACGTACGAAAACATGGTGCCACTTTGGCGTTGACAAAATAAATTCTAAAAAGTCTATGAATAAAAAGACAATTCCTCTCTCCTGCAAACAATAATGGAGAATTCAGTGTCAAGCAACTATTTTAAAAAATGACAAGCAAAGTTATTGTGGACATCTGTATAAGTGTATCTCTGTCCCCGAGGAAAGAGATAGACAAAGAACAATAAATAACATCTGCCTGGCCTTCCTTGGGTCTGATCCAAAACAGGGAAATATCTATGACGTATCTGCATTTCTGCTCCGCTTCAGCAGTCGGTATGAGGACATAAAAGTCGGGGATGTTTTGTGCACCACATTTTTCCAATTTAAATTTTACTGACAATAACAAAACAAACAATGTCATCACTCTGACTTCATTTGCATAGTGATTTGCTCACTCTCTATCCCTCTCTCTCGCACACATAGACGTACACAAATCTTGACAGATGTTCCTCTGAATTCACACACTCACACACACACACACGCACACTTGTAGCATGTAGACATGCTTGCAAGAGACGATTATATATAAGTGATGTGCCTTTTGAGAATAGCAATTGTCACACCAACTAACAACAGAAAAAAAAAAAGTCAATGCCAATCTGGTCTGAGAAAATAGGGAATCTATGTATAGAGCTGTTTACTGTGAAAAGAGCAGTGCAAGTCTGGAAACAGAATGTGACAATTTTAAGATGTGCATGCACTCAGATTTCCCCCCTCTCCTGGGTATTGATTTAAAATGGTGGCTGCATGAATGTACTACCGCAGACCATGTAATCTTCCTTTGAGATGAAGACTTCCGAGAACGAAAGGGGAGAGAGAAAGGGGTCCACAGACCACAAGCTGGGAATGTGAAATTGTGGACAATTATTTGCTGAGCAAAATACAATGCCTGCCAGATGAACTGGAGCTCAACCTCCAAAAACCCAGCAGCTCCCCCACCAAAATGCTACAGAGAAAAGTAGTGTGAATATGTGTGTGCATGTGTGTGTGTTCATGCATGTTGCTCTGTCTCTATTTCTCCCTCCCCCCCTCTTCGCTCACCCTCTTACACACATGTACACTCAGACACAAATGCACGGTCGAATTACCACCAGTCCGAATGCCTCAAAAACGACAAAAAAAGTGTTTTTAAAAAAAGGAAAAACAACAAAAATCACACACATGGTCTGCTGTGTATCTAAACATGCTGTGCTGGTTTCATGTGGCATTAAAAAATCATAAAAGTTGTGTTGTTTTGCAGCTTTGGCTGATAAATCCAGATGTTTACAACTTTTTAACGTCCAATTAGCACTCAACACCACCTCTAATTTCTCCTTTGTACATACACATGCACACACATACACATCACAGCCCTCCCTTTCCCCCCCAACATATAAAATGTTTCCTCCTTAGTTTCTCAGACAGGGGGAGGGTCACGTGACTCTGCACCCCATTCCATCAGACGGCTTAAGTTCCGACCAGGAGCGTCTTTAACACATCCAGATGTTTTGCCAGCGTCGCGCTGCGCTGTTGCTCTCCAAATCATCCATGCCCTGCCCTTGCACTTTAACTATCATTACAATACAGTCTGAACTGTAGCCGATCAGCTTTTCCCCGATGCCAAGTGCGTAAATGCAGTCGATATCATGCGCAACATAACAGGAAGAACACTTCGAAAATGCGTAAAAAAAAAAAAAAAAGGAAAGAAAAGAAAGAGAGGTGGGAGACAGTTACATTACAGTGAGCGATAAGTTCAGTTCATGCTCGTCTAGACTTGTCATCACCTTAAAATAAAGAAATCATCTGAGAGCCAGCAAACATAGGCTTATCACTTACCTTTCAGTGATCTTGGTTTAGCTTGCTTGCGGCGCGACATCCTACAGAAAAACGCTGAAGTTGCTCAGTTTCTGTCTGATAATTTGTGCAAGACGGGATAGTCTAAAGGTCTAGTCTCTCTAAATTTCACTGGCCAGAATCGCGGCTGCCTTTTTAGCATTACAGAAAGATGCAACTTAGCCCCAAGCCGCGCGGTCGCAACACGAGTTTGCTGTTATTTTGTGATGAGTAGGTGGATGTTATAAAATCCAATTTACCCCGATCGGTACAGGCGACTCTATTTAGTTGAGCTGGGTATCGGGAAAAGTGTGAGAATATAGTAATCCCCGTCACGCGCTTCCATTCTCCGGGAAAACACACACGCGTGCAGGCATGATGTTCGTTTAGAAATAAAAGCGGAATATTTGCTTTTCGCATCTCATCTCAAATGCATCCGCGTGAGAAAGACATCAGCAAAACGCCTCCTGTGAGAGTGCAAAAAAAAAGATGCAACAAAACCAAAAAAAAAAAAGGAGGAAAAAATGATAATTACACTTTTCACTTCATATCCACCTAACAGCATCAAAACTATTATAGACTCTTCCTTTTCTCACTCCAGTCAGCTAATCATGAATTAGGTTCGGAATCTGATCTAAGTCTACGTCTAAATTGCTCTTAAAAGAGGATGAAGAAGCAGAGAGAAGATGGAAGCTCCCTCCTCATCACAAACCTGCAAGGTCTTGGACTGCGCTGTCGCTCCGGTAGTCCACATAATAATGGAAAATGGAAGCAAGGCCCCCAAAGCCATCAGGATGGCTCCAGAGGGGGCCCCTACCCCGCAGGGACTCGCTCTGTACGTAATCACTGAGGAAATCATTGTCAGCCTGCCTGCACTCACACACAGACAGAGAGGCATGATTAAAATCCTAGGGATCATGGCAAGATGCGGAATGCTGGATCTGCTGGTCCCCGGATCCGGAGTCGAACTCTAAACCCAAAGTCGGCTTGCTCACCCTGGCGTCTCCTCTGCCTCAGCTCGCCGTCGGCCACTCTCCGTCTACGGCAGACGGACTGGTCCCCCTTCTGGTAGAAATGGTTAAGCAGAAATACATTTTCTGTGTGACTGTTGACATATATGACATGTAATGGCATGCGTAAAATTTGGGGATGATGTGTTTATTTGCACATGGAGTTGTTTTCATCATTTTGCTCCCTGAGTTAGATTAAATAGTGCCATCTTAATTATTTGAAAACTATTTATACAGAAATATGTTCTCAGATTTATTTGTGGTTGAGTCAATGTTACGCCCTCTCCTTTTAATATATAATAGGATTTGTTTTTCTTTATTTTCTTCTCATTTCTAATCATCAGTAAAATACACTTTAAGGTCATTTAATTAAAGGCCTATTGTTGTGTTAGAAAACATCACACAGCCTCTTTCTCTCACACAATAGTGCACTGGAATACACCCTCACCTGCACGAGGATATCCAGGCCCCATGCTACCCCTGCTATGTGAAAATGAGATCCAGAGAGGAGTCCTGCAGTGGGCTTCTCACTCTGCACTCTGCCCCTCTGCAGCCTGGAGGTAGCCTCTGCCAGGGGCCCCATCTAAAAATCACAGTCACGCTACTGCTTTTCCCACTTCCAATGCATTTCCACTCTGGCTGATTTCGCAGAGGCAAATGCACGAGGAGACGGAGGGTCTTTTCGCCGCACACCTATAGGGAAGGAGAGAAACAGTCGATAGGGCAACTCCCAAACACGAGCTGGTGTGGAGGAAGAAAATTAACAACAACCTTTGATAGCCTTTACCGAGGCGGAATTTAACTTTGTTAAAGAAAATTCCCCATAAAAGTTAACCAAAACTATAAAAGTTAATGATGTGAGTACATAATAAGGCTGCTCTTATTCTATAGGGTATTCCCACCTTTTACTTTGGAGTTCATAATGAGGCCATATACTGTTATAGACATCTGAGGTAATCACCTACAGTGGCACAAAGTAATAAATGTAAGAGAAAATTCAGAGCTTCAGAGGAGACGCATCTATTAGCTGACAGTCATTATTAGCCTCTTATTTTAAAGAGGCCTTGTTATTTCGCCTCTTTTTGTCCCTGATCAGAGGCAGACGTGAGACTTAAACATAATAAATGGGGACTTATGACCTACATATGATCTCCAGGCTTTCATTCTGTTTGCTCAATTTGGAATCTTGTAATTTCATCTGCACCCTTTGCTTCTCAAATAATTTCCCCCACCCACATGCTGCCATAAAATGTGTGCAAAAGATCAATAAGACAAAGTATGACACAGATTGACGTGATGTGCTTTGGTAAATTCAAAGCCCCTGCAAACTACAGTAAAGTTGGTAAACACGCACATATGAAACATCTATTTGTAGGTGCTTGGAATCTGTCAGGAGGTCTCAGCTGCCTTAAAACTTCAATCTTAACAATGCTCCAAAGTTCTCCCTCTCTGTCTCAGCGCTCTGTCAGGCGGCTCTCCCAAAGTTTTACCACCTTGCCTCCCCCCCGTACCTCTCGAATGCTCTCTCAAACACAAACAAACAGTGCTCTTCAGTCCTCCAGGGCTCTTTGCTACTTTCATTAGTGACAAAGTAACTGGGAAAAGGCTTGACTTGACTCAGTGCTTGCACTTCAGTCTCTAAGTTACAGTACACTCCTGCTCAGAAGTTGTTTTTTTTACCTCTTCAAGTGGAAGAAACCTCATGTGAGGAATGTTGCTCATGATGCTCCAAAAACTGTCTGACACGACTTGTCCCTCAGGGATAACTTTATAAATATGGAGAGGAGAATCAAATATAAATTTTTGGGAGCAAATAGGCACAATGAAAATCAACAAAAATGTTTTTGTTTCAAGTCTCACCTCTGAGCATGAGGGAAAAGGGAATCAAACAAAGATAAATAAAAAAAATGTGACATGTTTGTCATAAAAACGATGCCAGCCAGGAATTTTCTATTCAGCATGTAGCTATATGATACTGCAAAATTAAGCAACTGATTTATTTGTGTGGGCAAACACGCTGCATCTTAATACTCAGTCGTTTAAAAAATTAATTAATCCACTCTGTAATTGTCTTGTCCTTCAGAAACGCTACACGCAGACTGCAAGCTTTTGATATTCTCTCAAACGCACAAAGGCGCAGTCTGTTTTCAGATCACCTCAGCTCCTTACCACAGCATTTGTAGTAAAACTGAGCAGTTATGTGGAGATTTTTTTCACCACCCATAGCTTTTAGTTAGACATCGAGACGCCACGGCAAGTGTGTGTGCCACAGCATCAGAGATTTCACTCTGCCTCTCAGCAGGATGATATGTTCCCCTGTGGAATCTGTGGCCCTCGGGTGGCGGGACCCTTCAGCAGTTCTTCCTGACCTGTGGCCTGCTCACCCTCTGTCCATTTGGCTCCGACTGCACATTGTCCAAAAAAAACCAAAAAAAAACAAAACAAGTAGTAACTAAACTTTAAAACTCAGAGAAAGTTTTAATCCCAATGAAGTGTCTCCTGTAGAAATAATAATCACTGAAGGCTATTTAGTAGAATACTCTTGCAAATGGTGAAAAACGGCGGCTTAAAAGCACAGTCGGTCAATTACGCTCGTTAGAACAGGGCAGATACACAGACATGCATGTACACCAACCACACACGCATACACACACTCTTGACTTGCCTCATTAAAACCCATCCAGCTACTAGAACTCAGAGATGTGAATGTTTCCCTTGAGGAGTGGGGCACGTTCATTTTGAGAAAGGCAGAAGATTCAACTTTTTTCTTACTTGCTTATAATTACAGAGATTGCTGGAATGCATGACCCTGAGAATAAGGCTGAGTCCTGGGAGAGTCCACCAGAAGCATCACCATCTTCAGTCTTGCTCTCCATTGTGTAACTCCCTAGTTGGATGCCACCCACACCAGGCATGAGTGAGGTCGAGGCAGTGCCCCCATCACCAGAGGAGTGCTCCCCGGGGACTTTAACTCTGCTCCAAAAAGCCAAACTCCTGAGGCTGAGGAGAGAAAAAAAAAGAAAAAAAATCAAGACAGCGAGTGACTGAAAACATTGCCCTCTCTGAGCCTAGCACTGAGACATACTTCCACAGTAAACTGATTAAAAAAAGAACAAAAACAACACGGAGAGCTAACAATCAGATGGCTTCAGAGTTGGCAAGCAAGGGTGAGTGATGCTTTCCAACTTCACTGTTATCCAAATTGCTGGGCAATTAAACACTGGAGCAAAAACGTATCATATGTATGCAGTTCACGAAAACATTGTGTCTTTCTCTACAAATAACTGGTGCATATAATCACAAAAACAATGTGGAAATCACGAGAATAGTCCTTCCACTCGGTGAACAGCCACGCCTGTTTCAAGGAAAGGTCAGAGACGGCCTCCGTGTCTCAGCATCCTTGCAAACTGAAGGATGTCAACAAAGTAGAGAGAATGTTGAGTGAGTGGTCCTCGTCAACAGTGACCTTCCAGCTGGATATCCACAACTTCCATCTTCCCAAGCCAAGGAGCCCCGTGGAGCAACTCCCAAACCGGGTCATTAGCGCAGTGGTGTCACCAGACAGCAGATCACGGGCCAGAGAGGGAGCAAGAGGGGGACTCCTGGCACTGCAGCGGCTGCTGTGCGGTTTGACATTCAGGGCTGGCTGATCTATGGGGCTGGGGAGACAGTGCCCTTGCTCTGGGTCTTCATGAGGAGAAGGTCCTGGCAGTTTTCCCCCTTACTTACTCCATCATAAAACTGAGGTCACAAGATGGTAGATGTAGCCTTGACTTGTAACATCACGACCCGAGCTTGGGGTGTTATCACGGCGTTAGTGACAATATTATCACCAGGATCCAGCACTGAAAGTCATTTCACATCATCAGCTAGCTGAGTGGTGGCATGATCAAATTCCAAGACGAACTAAAACATCTAAAATTAACTCACATTACTATAACGTCCAGAATATACACCTTTAGGCTGTGGATTTATTCTCTTAATTTAAATTGTCGTGACAATAACCTCCACAAAAGATGTGTTACTGGCATGAGGAATACAATTTAACCACAATGGGGCAGTTTCATAGTGTGATCAAAAATCATTCTAGGGGTTTTATGTCCTTTTCAAATGGCTTTGACCTCCACAGCCCGTCTCCAGCAAATGGTGACCACTATGGCCATGCCAAGAAAGAGGATCCCCTGGGGGCATTACCATGAGCCAAGACGAACATAAAAATCTCCCGGTGAAAGATGGACATTTTCCACTTGGCACCGCAACACAAGATGAAAGGAAAAGATAGCGAACCTTTCAACACTTTTTTTTTTAAACTGAAATGAGAGTGATTTTTTTCTTGCTCATTACCACTCTCTCATTAGGAGATCTTCACTGTAAGATGAGATCAAGCCTACTCACCCTTCTATATTCTGGTAGTTAACTAAGCTGCAGCATGTAAGTGTGCTACAGAGCCCCTTATCATACAGAACATTTTACACAATCAGCCAGGCTCACCTCAGAGTGCTACCAATGTCTGATTACCAGGTTCAGTGAATCTCACACTGAATTAAATAATGTATTCAAGCTATTAAATATATATCATGGCTATAGAACGTGACTAAAGCTTAGTAGCTGTGGTTTTTAGCTATATTAATGATGAAAATCGAATATGTGGGCTTTGTAACCTGGAGAACACAAAACTTGTACTGCTCTTAACTTAACCCAGTGAATTAGGCCTTTGTGAGTTTTTTTTTTACAAATGTGAACAATTGCGTAGTCAATGACTAGAGCTCAGGTGAAAGCTTTTTGACTCTCTTGCAGAGTAATGAGCTGTAGTGCAAATTAAGAGCAGCCATCTTCTCATCAGCATGTCCAATTTACTTCGGGATCGTCCCTGGAAAATAGGCAGCTGTGTGGAATGACTGGTGTGTTGTAGTTGTGTGAAGGCATGTGGATAAAAAAGGCTCTGAAGGATTAGAAGAACCCTCACTCCCAGGCCATGCACGCATTATTCATCCCACCTCCTCCTCCTCCTCACCCCTCTCACCTTCATCACTCCCACCCGCCCACCACCTCTCTTGCTCCCTGATGACTCTCCCACTTCCCTGACAGTTGCATAAGCCCCGAGAACCTCTCTCCGGACCACGGTGGCGGGAGTTGGGAGTTGGGACGGTGTTAATTAAAAGAAAAGGTTAACACACACGGGGCTGGCAGAAGGCGCATTCAGGAGGCTCCCTTGGTAGAGCAGCTGCTCACTGTTTCCTCCCTTGGAGGCCCCCAGGAAGGGACCAGCAACCAGGGATGGAAGCCAGGTGATTGGGGACACCAGGATGAAGGAGTGACTGGGCCATAAAGGATGGAGCTGATTTGACCCTCACGCTAAGGAGCAGCCAGGGGGGTGTAGCGAGTGGTTCCACTCACCTGTCCAGTGCCTCCCTGCTCGGGCCTTGGTTCGGAGCTGATTAGTGTGTCCCAGAGAAGGTCTCACCTCCCTAAACACCGCCCACACACACATACCTTCGTTAGACAGTGGGATGCATGCCAGGCCCATTTAGAGGAGTATGTCACAGAGGTAAGGAGAAACAGACAAAGTGTGGGATGAAAGGAGACAAGGAGAGGTGCTGAAAAGGCTTTTCAAGTAGAAAAAGTCAGGCTGGACATCAGCGAAGGGGGTCAAAGGGTTATGTGGGACTGAAGACGCGGAGAAGTTGAGTCTCAGAGAATTAGCCCATCAAGATCCTGCACAGCTGTTGTCGCTGACTGCACCATGTGTGATGTACTGTCTGTGGGAGATCATTAAATAATGATAAATTATCACTTCATATTGCTCAAATATGCTGCATTATTTTCGAAAAAAAGAATATTCATTCGGGAAAATAGTTGGCCTAGTTTAGGAGAGCTAACATTGAGATAGGTGTTTTGCATCAATTGGGAATAAATGATAAATGATCACACTTAGCAGCAATATTATAAAGATTAATTCATTAAAGTAAATTAAGAACACTAAATCTGTTTAATATTCCTTAAATAAGACTAAATGTTCTAGTACCACAGTTTAATCTTTGCATTTTGGGCCTTTGTTTTCACTGTGAGCACGACAACGCACAATTACCCCCCCTTTGTAAATTCTCTCACAAATGGTTCACAATGTTCTTTATCTTAGGTCAATACATTGTGACAGTCAAACACAGCACACTGATTGCCACTTAAATTAATTCCTATAAATACTCATGAGCTTTTAAGGCAAACAAGAGGGAGTGAAACAGTTTTTCCTTCCTTTCCCCCCCAAACAAGCAGAGATAATTAAACATCTATCCTCAGAGAAGAAGCGTTCCCACTGGAAGGTTGTTTGGTTTAAGGATTTGCTCAGTGGTTTGACTCGCCAGGGACTCTCCATTTGAGTCTCAAGGTTTTATATCTCTAACAAGGCTTTAATTGCCAAGGTAACAGACCACCTGATTAAGCCTGACAATAAGTCTGCTTTATCTGTGGGGTAGGAGTGAGCAGAATAGACTGCGGGGATGAGGAGGAATATTCAAATTCAGCTATCAGCGAGTCATGTATTCATGCCCAGTAAGGCTGTTATTTTAATATAGCCTACAAGCACAGAAACATATTGTATGGTCATGCACCTCGGCGGTGTGAACTTGCCTCAAAAATTCTATTTACTGCATGTCAACTTTGGAAATGCACAGTACTTGCAGGAAAGATCCTTAGTCTACTGAGAGTGTGGAGGAGGCGGCACTCAAAGCCTCAGGTCCCATGCCATGTGCCCTCCTTATTGTAACGAGTGCATTTCTCTCCTCAAACTCTGACTGGTGAGCGCGTCGAGGAGGAGGGGTATTCTTCAGAGGAGACGGCGAGCGTCTGGTGGTGAAAAACTCTGTGTTAAAGTCCCATCTCTCCTGTCAGAGGGCTGACACGGGGCATCCAGGGACGCGGGGCCTTTGGTGCTCTGAGTCTGGACACTGGCCTAGTTTCCCCCCTCTACTCCCCCCGACAAACCCACCACCACCACCTCCCTCCTCCTGCAACATCCCACCTACAAAACACTCCTCAGCCGCCCCATCTCATCTGTTCTTTACTGTCAACCTGACCTCAATGAACTGCCCTCCTCCTCCCCCAACACCTCCTCTCTATCCTTTCACTTTGCCCTGTCTTGCTTTCTTTCTCGCTTCCTCTTTTTCCTGGCAATCCTGTTGATATTTGAAATTTTAAAAGTCATCTTGAAAATAGAAATAAGCTGAGGTGCTGTTTCCACTGGGGATTCTTTTCAATATCCCGTTTGTGTCACCCCGACACTTTCAAAAAAGCTTAATACACTACTGTTCGTCCGACTGTCTGATTCTTGCTGAGAATGTGAATTGAGCTGCTGATTCTCCTCTGATATACTACAAATAATGCCACAAAGGAGTTTCATATTTTTCACATTTAGTGGTCTTCTGGCAGAATTAAGCATTATGACCAACTTAATTATTTTTCAGATTTTGTTTTGGTTACAGCAGTCCCTAAATGCACACTGAAATGCAGGATTCAAATTTATTTTTTCTGGGGCCTCCTAGACCCTGTTTTATTGTGTCCCCTTCAAATTTATTTTTTCTGGGGCCTCCTAGACCCTGTTTTATTGTGTCCCCTCCCCTACTTCTCAAACCAAACATACGCCCTTGGAAATACGTATTTTGTACTGTAAAAATAACAACAAACTTGGAAATACGTATTTTGTACTGTAAAAATAACAACAAATTTGTGTCTAGCTTCATCCCAAGTCCATACCATCTAATATAATAGAGAGTCTAATATAATACTCAAGTAAAATCTGAATCCGAATCCGAAATACGTTCTTGATACCCAGGGGGAAATTGTGAATAATGAACAGGAGCAACTGCAACAGACTAAATTACTGACACTTTAAAGGGACATTGTGTAACATTTTCAGTTGTTTATTGACAAAAATGGATGTCTGCATTCATAAATATGTCATAATTGGTGTATTATTACCTCCACCAATAATCTGACTTATTCTCGTAAAAGGAGAATTTTGGATTTGTTTGTACATTGTGCGGGTAAGTCGTTTGGGGGGTTCCATAACGTTTTGCCATCTTGAGAATACATCCGCCAGCAAGGGCCAAACAGCCCAACTTTTTTTTGGCGTTTTCGTTGAGAGCCAGGCCAGTGCTGCGTGACTGAAAAGCCGAAGGAGAAGAGCAGAGGCGCTTCGCTACTACCCTGGCACTACTGCAGCGTAACAAAGTCCCACTCTCTGAGCATAATGCAGGATCATGCATATGCAGCATCACAGGAGACGGAATCCTCGTTGCCAAGAAAGCGCAAAAGGGAATAAAAAAGGCAACGTCACCAGCGAATTCAAAAAACAAGGGTCAACATCGAGGTAGACTTTCCCAGGTGGAGAGAGCTGCTGAAGGAGAAAAGTAATGCAATCAGAGGCCAGCGCTGCGCCGCTAACAGTGATGTAGCAGTGATACAAGGAGAGGGATGAGGTGTATGAAGTTGAGCCACTTGTCAGTGGTCAAAAGACAAGATGTGACTGGTTTATTTTGATTTACACCCTCCCCAACAGTCCAACGTTGTAAACACAGCCAGCATGGTGAGGAGGGGGTTTGTCAACTCGTGTCGCGTGTGTCTGTGTAGCAGCCTGAATGAATACTCCCTGAAGTATCGGATGACATGGTTTCATCAGTGTTATCATAGCTTTTTGGTACACAGCGGCTACCGTTGTTGCAATACGCGTTTGAAACAGTGAGGCGCTAGAGTGCGCTATCCGTTTTAATGCAATATATGATTTCAACGTTAGATGGGAGAAATTCCTACACACTGTGGATTTAAAGACATTTTATTTTACTTGAGTAAAAGTAAAAACATGTGTAAACAATTATGCTTAAATAAAAGTGAAGAGTAGGTCAGTTCAAAGGTAATCAGAGTAAATGTCACTGCGTTTCATATTTAAATGGGATGGTTTTGGTGGTAATGGGAGGGGGGGGGGGGGGGGGGGGGGGGTTG
>NC_065526.1:7361178-7547814 GCF_006386435.1 Epinephelus moara | reverse complement strand
GGGGGGGGGGGGGGGTTGTGATGACAGCCTATATGTTACTGTATTGTTAAATGAAAGAAAATCTTTAGGCCACAAAATAAATTGCATTAAATGCCAACATATACACTATAGAACAACATCCCACCACAGACCCCTGATGTCCAAACCATCAATAAATTCTTTGTCTACAGCAGGCACTTTGCAGCCTGTGCATACAACCTGAAATAATAAAACTTGCTTTCCTTAATACAGCCTTACTAGAATCAACCAGAAAAAAAGGACAAACATCACACAATTAAACCAACATGACCAATACTACATGACCAACAAAAGTTTAAGGACACCACGACAGGTGCAACAAGCAAAACTAAGCCACATAAGTTAAATAGCCTGACGCTAAACAGAAGAATAAAACATCACCAAGAGATGTAAAATAAACAATGTAAACTCAGTTTGTACACACAAAGTAGTGCAGACACAACGCCTTGTTGATGTTCCCCTCTTGAGACTGAGTTTAAGTTTTAGCAAGTGTGTTCTTGTACTCACCTGTCTGAACATCAGTCTGTGAGTCTTGTGCACCTTGAAGTCCTCCATAGTTTGCTCCAGGTTCAGCTTCTCTTGCTCATTCATTCTCAAAGCATAATATAAACCGTCCACTCAGCCTCTCTGGTCCCACTACGCTCCTAAAGAAATTCAAAACATTGTCAGCTGAATGAGGCTCTGCAGTCAC
Organism: Epinephelus moara; assembly: GCF_006386435.1. Lineage (NCBI taxonomy): Eukaryota > Metazoa > Chordata > Actinopteri > Perciformes > Serranidae > Epinephelus > Epinephelus moara. Next base: position 7,547,105 of record NC_065526.1, on the reverse strand, counting down.
TTAGATTATTCTCACGAACAGCAAAGCTCTGTATGCATCTCACTGAAGGTAAAAGTTTCTCGGTGAACACTTCAGTCACCCCCATCATGAGTCAACATGAGTATCTTAGCATTTAGCATGTTAGTCAGACTTAACACCTGTCGATGACAGCATGGTGGTATTTGATTTGGGTCACCTGATGTGCCCACTGGGTGGTGCATTATAGGGATAGTTCATGGGCCTGTATGAGGTGCTTATCTATAGTCAGTAGCTCCTTTTACGCTGCCTGTTCCGGGGGGAATGTTACACCATTTTGTAAATAATGCACAACTGCAGAATGGAGGAGTGGTCTCAAGGTAGTAATAGTACCAAAAAAAAATATCTTTATGAAAAAGACAGCCTGCAAGACGGGATCATGACGTGGGGTATGACATTTTGACAGTATGATATGTGTGCAACTCACAGTGGGATATGTAAAAAGTAGCTGTTAGCAGTTAGCGTTTAACTCAAAGAAGAAGAGCAGTGCTACAGATGTCTGCAAAATTGGGAAAACAATGAGATTCGGGAGCTCCTCGCTGTCTGAGCAGAGGACAAAATCAGCCAACACATTACAAGGACGGTAATGACTGTTACTGTCACTGCCGTTGTTGCTGTTTAGATAGTGCTGCAGATGCCTATATGGGTCACACTTGAGGTCGATGTTACATGTCACATCCATCATGCCTCTTTTGATTCTGCAAAGCCCCGATGCAATGTATAATCACACACTGGAGCTGAATAATGCCACCGCCATTTGATTATGTGTGAAAATGCAAAGGAGGCATAAAGAGGGGAGTTTGTAGCAGCCCTATGATGCAATCACTGTGTAAAAAGGGCTAGTGTATTACATACAGTAGATAACAGTCAGCACGCTCTCTGGTTGATGAAGCAGACAGGACTAGCACCAAAGAAGCTCAGCAATGCAATGCTGAGAATGGGAGTTAGCAGCTAAATGTATTAGCCACTTAAAACTCTAAGTGGACACTATACTGAGAATATTTTCACAGCTTTAACTTGCTGTCAGACACTGCTTTCCATGGGCACTACATTTTCTGAACTGTATCACTTCAATATTGCTACGCAAAAGCCTAACTGTGCAGTGGACTGCTTTACATAGGTCAGCTGTTCAGTTCAGAAAGTGCTGTTGTGTGATGTGACTGACATGTAACTACACTTACCAACAGATTTCAAAGATGGTGCAGGCTTGTGTTTTTACTGGCTGTTCAGACAAAGAAAAAATATGTGGCTACTTGCACTGAGATAACTTGGTGTTTGTGGTACAAACATTTCTCTCAAGAGGATGATGAATAATCCAGAAAGACACTTGCTGAGGAGTACTGCTAACGTTAGCTTTCCAGCCATCAGGTAAAATAACACTTAATACCTAAAAATAAATGAAGCAACTTACCAAACGGTCGGTGAACTGTGAAGCTCTGGCATCGTCTGATTCAGAAAGATCCTTAAGTTCCCACTCTTGGCAGCAGTAGCTCTCTCCAGCTTCATGAGTTTACAGTTTCCACAGTTAGCTTGCTATCTGTCTCATCCTCCACTTTCCACATACGTTCCCTCTCTTTCTTTTTCAGCTTGTTCAGCCTCCCTCCGCAAAAAATCTACTTCTCTATACTGTAGTTTACAAAGGTATTTTTGTCTCTATAACGTTTGTCTCCTAATTTTTTTTCAGAAACGTATTTTAGCTAACCGTTTGTTACCAGCCGGCCGCCATTTTGTTTCCTGTGAAAAAACGGCTCGCTGTGCATTCTGGTAGTTGTAGTATTTCTACTAATTGAGCAAAGGTGAATGCCACAGCCCTTTTCCTTTGTTTTCTCTGTTCATTTAGCACAAACTTTAAAAGTGTTTGCGTCTCTCTGCTGTAGAGACAGCCCAGTTTTATGAAAAGACCATCTATACAGCAGTGAAATGCTTTTTGAAGGTAGATGGCTACAACTGTTTGTTTTTTTTAACAATACTGCCTTTTTTGTACTGTAAGTGGTATTTCTGGCTCAGGTGTGACAGTTGTTCTGCGTCCCTCACACCATCTGACACTCAGCCAGTGAATAGAAAACAGAACAGGATTTTAAATATTTTCATTTCTCATTTTTTATTTTCTTAAAGGACATGTTATTCACAGGGCCGATTTGTGAGCTGCAGCAGCTGAAAACATGCAGTTTAATTTCAGATGGACTTTACCTCAAGGTCCACAAGCACTTTCAACTGCATCGCAGGGTCTCTCAATGAAGACTGTGGGGTGGAAAACTAAAAATAAAAGCTTGTAAGTGGACCTTGAGTTCAGTGGAGCCCCCAACAATCACATTTTTTAACTTAGCACAAAGGTTGTGGTATCAGACATGGGACCAAGTCCAGACTTATAAGTCCAGAGTCAAGCCCCAAGTCCTAAACTTACAAGTCGTAGTGCAGTTAAAACGTTCGTTAAAACGAGTACAACCGAACCTAATATAAAAAAAGTAGTGCTGACATTGCACTTTAACAGCATATAGCACTATTACCAGTACTACAACTGAATGAATCTGGTATGTTTCTGTCCTGTCTTGTTGCATGTTGTAAATTTTGTGAAATAGTACATATTCAACATTGGTGACGTTGTGGACTTTAACATACTTTTTAATCTTTGGGCCAGCAGTCACTGGAGTCCAAGTCGAGTTGCAAGTCTTCTTTTGATTTTGTCGAGTCTAAAACCATCAAATTTGTGACTTGAGGGTCACCCGAGTCTACACCTCTGAGTAGTATCTTAACTTATTGGATAACTTGTTGGGAAGGAGGCTTATACCGCTCCAAAATTAGGCTAAATGTTTGTGGGGGAACAACTGGCATGACCATTTTCAAGGACGTACCTCAAGTCTCACCTCAAGATAGAAATAGGTTCTATGGGTACCCACAAGTCTCCCCTAAACATGAGAAAGCTTGTTCCCCAGTAAATGTTCTGTTCCTTGCAATCAATGTACTCTTTGAAATAAAGCTGTTTATTTTTTTAAGGAAAAGAACAACCAGCCTATTTAAAGACCAATGAATTACCTAACACATGTATTTTGAGAATCACAACAGATTAAATCTGGATTTTTGTGTAACCCAAAATATTAACTGTACTGGTATTAGTCTATGCACATTAAATATTCAGTAATATTAAGAAACCAGTTTGTATGCAATTCCTTATCTCTTCAAAGTGACATAGTTTTCAACTAGCCCAATATACTTCAACAGCATCGGCAAATTCTTAAAATGCAGTTACTGTTTTGGGTTTTGGTGTGACACAAGAGTTTCAATGTCTCCATCTGGCCACCCCGAAGAAAAATTTATGGGACACTCCTGCTTGATTTAAGATTGTTTTCTCAAACTTTTTATTGTTATTATTATTATTAGTAGTAGTAGTAGCATTATTATTATTATTTTAATTACCTATTAAAAGCAGGTCTTTCAGTGTTTTAAGATGATGTCACTTGATGTTAACTTAGCAGTGCTGTATGTCTATTGTTACAGTATGTTCCAGGTGAGACCATTATTTCACTGTTAGTCTCATTGTGATGTAACATAACTCGGCTCTGCACCGACAAAAGCTTGATAACATCTTGCACTATTGACTATTTTGTCAAATTGTTGACACACCCAAATTCTTCTGTCCCAGATCATAGGATTCTCTTTTCAAAGCTTTGCCTGTGTGACATTATAAAACTGCTACTGTATACAAATGACTTATCTTATCAACCCAAAAACAACATTCAAAGCACCTTTGTCATGTGAACATGTTGTACATGTCACTTCATGAAATTCAGTCTGACATGAGGCGTCAACTCTTGCACTTCACCACACGCTGAGCGTATGTGGCTATGGAAATTTTCCATGTCAGGATGACTCTCTCTCTCTTCCTGGCAGGTGTAAATGGTGCAAGTTTCTGTCTTGTTCAACACCCATGCTATTTTGATGTGTTGGCAATCCCTTTGCCAGACCAATAACTCCCTCACACCAACACTACTCTTTCATGCTGCCTGCTTTATTCTCATTCTTGGGGGAATCCTCACGAGATACAGTGTGCCTCTTAATTTCCCCGGGGATGCATGCAGGAGGCATACACTAGTGATTTTCCAGGGATGAAACACCGGGAAAACATTAGAGCAGGATATATCATGACATCTACTGCTGCTGGGTCAGATAACAAGTTAAGTGGGTTCCATAACTTGTCCATGTTTTGCATTTCTCCCCTTTTGTTTGTCTCCCATTTTAGTTTGCTCTCTTGTTTTCCAGGCTGAGGGGTGGAATTATTCTGAACAGCGTAGCATTGAGCAACATGCAGCCAGTCAGCGCGGCATAGTAAGGGAGATTCCCAGGAGACGACGTGGCCCGGTGGGTTTGGTTTGTACACCCGTCACACACTTCTGAGGGGTGACGTGCATCACTGCTCCACTGAGGGAGAGCCTCTGCCATGTTTACTGTCATGTTCCAAGGTATGCTACGTGGCTTCAAACACATCAAACACATCTACAGGAATACTGATATTGGGAATGCCATGGGGAGCCACACAAAAGGTACAGACTCCTAAAAAACACACATGCCCACGACTGTGCCACAAGCACTCACAAACCCCATATAAACAAATCTATATTTTAAAGGTGGTATTTGTATGTATTGTCAAAATGTCTATGATGTAATACATATTTATATACGTGCTTATAAAGTCAGGTCAAATGACTATTTCTATAAAAGACAGTATTGAATAGTCTCACTCATGCCTGCACTACTGTATCTACAGTTGCCAATATGCCATTTTCTCTGTACAGTGGTTTCCATAGTAACAATGCCAACAGTAGCACCTATGATGTAAAAGGAGACGCTATAGCCGGAGGATTCTTTGTTCAGATTGCGAGAGCTGATTGGAAACGAACATGATTAAAAATGACTGCAGGACCTAAGTAGATGTGCTACAAACAACATTCGAAATCAACAACAGTTTCATGTCAGACTGATGTATGATGTAATACATTCCAGCACAATGTCAACAAAATGTCAGTAACCTGTTGTCTTTCATACACATTAGGGTTTCGGGGTGTGGCGTCACATGGTTGTACTTGATTTATGACGAGTGGTCAAGACTGATTTGACTAGCAAAGTGGTCCCCTCCCGGCCTGCTGTGTGTTGCGTTGACGAGGGCTGAGTTGTTTGCTGTGCCTCTAGGCGTGAGGATGAGGGGGAGCAGCCTGGAGTTCCTGCCTGGCTCAGGGGGAGGTTGGACTGGATTAGACGGCTGACAGCTGGGCCACATCTCTGGAGGCGCGGGGCGGAGAGGCCCCCTGTCTGCCTGCCTCTGCACCAAGTGTCAATTTGAGCATGAAGGAAGAATGGAGTGAGCCAAAGAGTAAGTAAGTGAGCGAAGTGGGGCCACTGGTAGTCCTGGGTGGATTGACATCAGCGGTGCATGGGCCGTGCACACCGTTAGGCATCAGGAAACACACTGTTTATTTAGCGGGTTTTGACTGGGGGGCATGAACGTGTGCACACTTGGACAGACACACCGACACAAGACAAAGCACTCTTACAAGGTTGTAGCTCTTGACCCCTCTAGTTTGGGTGGTGTTGTTCATAGTCAGCACTACCTGGTATCAGGGAAGCATATAAAACAGGCTCAGCTATTTGACTTCAAAATACAAGTGTTGCTATTAATTGCATTTCTTTCATAATCAAAGCACAATGTTTTCTTCGCAGAATCAAAGCTTTTCAATAATGCAGAAATGGCAGTGAAACTAGCTCGCCTCAGGTGGTATCCTGTACAATTATGTGCAATCAAGATTACAAACTACTTCAAAATCAAACACACTCCTATTTTACTTCCATTTGCAGTGACGGGATGTGTAATTAAATCTGACTTCTCTAAGTGGTTGCATTATTTGATAGGCTGACTTTCAACATTTGCTCCAACTTCCATAAGAGATTTCTTGATAAATTATTTGATTGTGGCATGCACAACAACTGGCATAATTTACTTCAGCGGCACAGTGTTAATATGAAGAATGCTGCAGTGCCATATGAGAATTTTCTATAATAGGTTTTCCCTAATCCTGAGAGACTGCTTTGTGTATTTCCTGCACTGAGACTTGGCTATCACTGGGACGTGGGATGTGGGCCGGAGTCGACTTTATTAGCTGGTGATGTTCTAATGTGATTTATTTTTATAAATGAGAGTGGGGTGGGAATGCAAGTGGGGGTGGAGGCCAGTATGCAAATACGGACCCTCATTAAACACCACCACCACACAACATTATCTGCTGCTCCTCAGATTGCTTGTGCATTAACGAGGTGCAACCAAGTCTGCTACCTAATGACAATGTAATGATCACAGCATTCGTGATAAAGTCATCAGAAGGCATGACATTTACACATTCGATATATTAGGAGGAGCTCTGCCACCCATACACTCAGGTGAAACTAAGGTTCCTCCTCATGAATTTATCCATTTGAGGAACAGAAGTGATTAAAATTTGTAATTTATATCAGTGACCTTCACAAACAACTTAAATATCTAGACAAAACTTTGTATCTTTTATTCGGTCTTACTTCAGGAGTGCAAGCTCCCCTAAAGGTAATAAATAATCATAATTAATGCATACAAAGAAAATAACAATATGTAGCTCAATGACAAATTGTTTGCTTTTTATAGCTCTGTTGTGATATAATACAAGTTTTACTATATTTTGACTGTATTTACTACAAAAATATGTCGTTTTACATTTGTATTTTATTTGGGTGGTGCATGTATATTATGTATTTGTTAATGGAAGCTGCATTACAAATAATCTATGATCCGAATCAAATGATTTATTTTTTCTATCACTGCTTACATTGCTCAGCTTTGCCTCAAGATTTTGCAGAAATGACCATGCAAGCCTGCACAGCAGTTTTATTTTTGGTCCTTCAAACTTTCTTATGAAGTTGGGATGCGGTTCTCAGGGGATTCTCATGAGCCCATTTCTGTGTAAAGATGTTTATCTTTATGGCTTTTGCGAGAATGAGGAGATTAACCCCATAACAAGCAGACATCTTATAGTTGATCTGAGCATCATTAGTCCACATTAATAACCCATGGAATGGCAAATGGGCTTTTTTTATCATCTTAATTACATGACATCTGAGCTCTCTATCTAAAGATGACTCTCTTTAGAGATGAGACGGGCTCTGTGACTTCGAGGTACTTGTTTTTGTGTGCACATCTGACAAAAAAAAAAAATCCTGGTGCTAAAGAATGTGCACGAGTGCGTGTACACACACACACGCACCCTCAGACACACACACCAGCTATCTAAACTAAAAAGGATGCCATTGCCCATTAGAGAGATGGATTGACAGGAGTGCAGAATAAATCTTTGTGGCAGTGAGTCAGAAATATAAATAGAGCACCTAAGATAGATTTGTCTCTGGTGTTGATGAAGTTACCTTTGGGGGTAGAGCTCTATCTTTTTAGTAATGAGGACAACCGCAAACAGTTTGGTCTCCTAATGAGAAATGATAGTTTTGGAGGTGCCATACAAAAATGCCATAGAATAACACCTCATTTAAGCATTTTCTGCTGTGATTCTCAACAAAAATGCCAAAAGTGGGATTCATTTGTGAAAGAATCAGCCCCACCTGGTGGCTTTGATGTACACCATACACTCCTATACATGAGGAGGAAAAATGTAGCTCTACATTAGTATCAGTAATCCACAGCACGTCTGTGTATTTGCAATATCTTGACGGAGAGATGGGTTTTTTTCAGCTGTCTTGAGTGGTTAGAGCACATTTTATCAGAGGACATTTATTTTCAGCACCAAGCATTAATTCAAAAAGAAATATCTCTAAACAGATTCAAGAAATCTACCTTTAAATTAAAAGCCTTCTGAGTGTCTCTGCTCTCATTATCAGCAGACGCGCTCGCACACGTCATCTTTTTAAGTGTCTGTAATCAAAACTTCCTTTCCATAACAAAAAAATCACACCATTAACAGCAGAATTATTTTAATTAGATCAATAAACGATGGTAAAATCAGGTAGGCAGGGGAGGGAAGGAATGCTCTATTACCCATTTTATCATCAAAGTGAGTGCTGTGCTAATTATGCTAGCAGCACCCAGTCAGAGCAGCCCACCAGAGACAGATAACAGAGGACTGCCCAGGGTTACAGTGATTGCACACCACAAACTCCCTCTGCACCGTCTCATTGGACAGGTTGGGTTGCTGATATTCATGCAAAAATAGGATGCATAATGATATAGAACAGCACTAAGAAGGTGTGGTACGCAATGCTTTTTTTTTCTTTTTAACCCCAGTTTGAGAGCTGGGATCCCATTAGAGCTCTATTGCTAATCAATGTGAGGCATTATAGGTTGTATAAATCACACTCTGACACCTGCTGTATGGGTCGTTAACAGAGAACTCACCAGGGAGGAATAGACTGAGCAAACATGCAGACACAGAACAGAAATGTCTGAGGCTCTGGCTGCGGCATTGATACCAAAACACTATTATGGTGATCAAGGAGCTGATCAATGGAAAGATCTGGTACAACTTAGTGAGGTCATACACTAAACGACTATAGGCTTTTCTAATTTAGTAAATCAAATATTGGTTTGCTACAAAGATTCACTCTCAGTCTTGCTGCTTTCTAATAGTGCTATGTAATCTAGGCTCAAATGATTATTTGCAATTTGCAGTTACCAAACAACCACAGACCACCAGAGGTGTTTCTCAAATATTAGAAGGCACGAAAAAAAAAAAAGAGGTTCCTGTGAAAATTTTTAATTGAGGATGTAGTTATTCTGCCCGAAAAGGCATGCAGGAAAGTGCACACGCAGGCATTTGTAACCTGAGTGTGGTACAGAGGGGGACCATCTGAAGACTCGCAGGCCCTTTGATGTCTTCTGAATACGGGCATAATGCATGTGTAATTAATAAGCCATTTGCATATGATGAACTAGGGCACTTAGTCAATGTTCTCGGGATACAAATACCTGAGGAAAACAATAACAACGGAGAACATTAAAAAAGGGAGTCTACGCAAAAAAAGACAAATCTATGGCCCGCTTCGGATTAGAAATACATTAGCAGCTAATTATGTCCTAATTGCCAATATTTTAGCAGGTGCTTGTACTTAACCAGTGGTAATGCCCTCCTGGAACAAGCTCATCAGGGTTATTCTCAGGTGTATTTCCGCAGTCCTAGATGATTATGATGCGACAAGATGGACTCGTGGTCAAAAAACATGGTAATAATGATGCTGCTGAATGGGACAACAATAACAACAACAACAAAGCAGCAACATTAATAACACTGATAATAATGGGAACAATAATGGTAGCAATGATAATAATTTAGGAAGAAGACGAAAGAGAAGAAGTAGAGGAAGATGAAAAACTGACTCAGTGCCATCTATAACAGAATACAGTACAAATGTAGCCGTGACAATTATAAACTCTTACCGGTGCTGAGACATTAGTGCTGAGAGCACACAGTTCAAAGAGGAGTATTAATTTTTTGGCCAAATATTTTCAAAGCAATCAAAGACTCTGGGAGGTGGAATTCTCTTACCTAATCAAACAGCAAATGTAACCCAGCGCTTGATTAAATATTGAGCTTAGGAGTTTCAGATATCTTTTTTCATTGGCCTGCTGGCATTTGGCAGCGAGGGAGCATCAAACTCCCATAAATCCCTGGAGTTGGTCCACTCTGGAAAAGTGCTGAGCCAGCAGATCAAACTGTAGAAATGTCATGGAGCGAGAGGAAATGAACCTCAAGCATACATCAATCGAGAGTCTTCTTCAGATCTGACATTTTAGTTCTTGATGAGGTCCAGATGAGTAATACTGTGGAAAGTAAACTTAGCTTGTGCCTATTGAATCACAGAGTTACGATGTGTTTAGTTAGTGTTTGAGTCCTGCGGTTAAGGACCATTTTCAGTTTTTACATATCATCGTGAGATAGGTGTTAATAGTAAAATAATGATGGCTGGATTATTTAGCAGCTTCAGTTTCATGGTCCTGGTACTGTGCACGCTGGCTATCACACTGTCATGGCTTACTGGGACACTTGGATAGAGCAAAGCTGTGACAATGTTAAAGGAGCTCTATATGATATTCAGAGTGTATCTATGAATCAGAGGTTGTCTGCACACGGCTCGATCCGGTAGCTAGCAGCTAACAATGCTAACAGCTATTTGCAAAGTAAAGAAACAGACTTATATGTGTGTGTTGTAATCCAAGCTTCTCTGTCTTTTGTTGTGGTAGACGGTCTGGCCGAAGGTGCATATAAGTGCATGTGAGTCCTGCGTGTGTATCCCACTTACTAGCTAATTACCGCCTCCCTGCACTGCGCTCATACGATGGTACTGCTGATATTGGGACAGCGTCATCGCAGAAGCATAGCCCCCAAATGAACACATGGATGTATAAAGAGAACTGGATACAGCGTTGGAAGCGGGGCCCTGTTCAAATTTATTAACGTTGGTTTGTGGTGCAGGAAGCCAAAAAAGCTAGATTTCTGAGGTATGAAGTTACCTGGATCTTCTGCTTCATGAGGCCCATAGAGCATAGCCCTCAAATGAACACAAATTAACACATGGATGTATAAAGAGAACTGGATATAGCATTGGAGGCGGGGCTCCAGACATGCTAACAGCGCAAACAGCGCTAACAACGGCAACAACCCAAGCCTGCAGGAGAAGCACCAGGATTTGAAGCCAATTTTACATAGTGGCCAAATGTGGAATTACAACGTCTGGGTCCGTCACATGATGCCATGAGGCCCAAAAAGACTTTTTCCCCCACTTGAATTGTAAAAATCTGTAAATCAGTGGATACATTTTTTGAGTGTCACAAGCCCCCGTGAAAAATTCGTTTCACTATTAGGATTTGATCCACTCGGGCCGATAACATTTCGATCACTTTCATCCCTATTCAAGTTAGAGGGCTAAATTGAAAGGTAGCCACTCAACTGGTGGAAGATAGCTGCTTGGCTGGCGGAAGTACTTAGTGCGCTTGCTGTATGGGCCCCACGATTGGAAGATCCCGGTATCTTCATACGTCAGATATCTGGTGTGCATTCCAAATGGCATACTTTGTCTTTTTACTTTTAGTAGGTACTGCAGCTGCCCTGAAAAAGTATGTACTGTTGCATCGGGTTAATACGAATGAATGGAGCCCCGCCTCCAATGCTGTATCCAGTTCTCTTTATACATCCATGTGTTCATTTGGGGGTTGGTGGGTGCTATGTTTCGGCGATGACGCCGTCCCGATTTCAGCTGTAACCATCATATGAGCGCAGTGCAGAGAAGTGGTGATTAGCTAGCCAGTGAGATACACACACAGGACTCACATGCACTTATATGCACCAGCAGCCAGACCGTCTACCACAACAAAAGACAGAGAAGCTCAGATCACAACACACACAGAGGTCAGGTAACTTCATTCTCTGCTCAGCACACCATTACCTCACTGTGTCTTTACATGGCGAAGGTTTGTTGCTTCATTAATGCTTTGAATATCATCTAGAGCTCCTTTAACAAAGAATACAGTTGTAATATTAATTCGATTTTGATGAAATCTTATTATACTGAGTATTTATGGTAGGTATTTTTTTTACCAATAGCATCCTGTATTACCTCTCATTACAGTAGTGTTCATTGTTAGTGACAGAGTCTGCAATTCCCGCACTGGATTCAAATTACCACACAAGGGATTCACAAGACACAATGCAGCACATAATCTAATGTTACAGTTTGTAATTTTATCTTATTGATATCAGCCTTACTGTTGCAGTTTACTCTCTCACAGCTGCAGCAACTGTGTGAAGTTATTTCTAATGCAATTCAACATTACTCCACAGGCCAAAACACATGGTCGCTTTTATTGTGAAGCAGTAACTCATGTTGGCGCTGACGATGACTGTCTCTCAAAAATGCATCCAATTGGTTGCACTGTAAACAGATGCACCAGTTACTTTTTCTACTCTGACAAGTCAAAAGGTCTGCTGTTAAAATGGCCTCTGTTGTGTTTTTATGTTTGACTGCGTGGATGCACCCTGTAGGCCTCTATCACAAGTTCAGCTTGCTGTCTATAAAAATTCAGATTTACGCTAAGCTCTTCTGAGAGTTATAATTCCAACATATCCTTGTGTGTTATTGAAAGTACCCCAAACAATCATACAGGTCCTTTGATATTTGCCTCTTAGTTTCACGAGTCTGAAGTACCATTTTTCCAACTCAATATCCAGTGTTACATCAAATATCTGTTCAACTTTTTCCTCCATCTTTTTTTTTTGTTCCACTCCCCACACTTACCATTGTATTGTTCGACCTTGAGTGAGATGCTGTCAGGCGCTTTTTAGAACATAAGCGTTGCAGTTTCCCATAATCCACTGGGAGTGTTGAGGTGAGAGCTGTGGCCCACTAGCACTCTGAGTGGCTGGCAGCGGATCAAAAGCAAACGAGGTTCCTGAGCTCATTCCAATTATAACAGCACACACTATCAACTACAAATACAAACAGCACGTAAGTGATAGCGCTGGTGGCCTGGAGGACTGCTGCCAGAGAGCAGGCAGCATGCTAATCAGGATACCTCTTGCCATGGGCTATTTAGGGAATAGCCTCTTATCCCACCAATTCCCCATGCCTTAGCCAGGGAAACGAAAGAGAAAAAGGGGAGTGAATTCCCTGAGTGCACAATCCAAGGACAAAATATAGAAAATGGATCTTTATCTTTGCTGTCGGCCAATATCCATATTAATTACAAAAAAAAGAAACACATTGCATATGTACTGAATAAAATATAAAGAGATTTGTCAAACACATACAGCTACAAATTATGACCATCCTTCTATAATTTCCTTTTCTTATGTTAATCTCATCATCAAACAAAAGTTAAATAATCTCCTTTTCTTCTTTTCTTTCAAATCTCACAAAGGCTTTTGTTGATTTCACCAGGCTGGCATCACACTCTCTACCCTATGGTTTAACCTTTGCAAAAGCAGGATGTGGAAAAACAAGATCCTCAGTCATTTGCACATCACTTCACACTGTTTATTGCAATTAGTCTGATTATTCATAACAACATCTTCCCAAGCATCCCATTGTAGTCGGCCAATCCAGGAAAGTGATTTATATCCGGTCGACTGTCATGGGGAAAGGAAGTGAGATGTTTGGAGCAGTTCTGTGGTAACATGCGTGCTCCCCCACCCGCACGGACAACCCCTCAGAGTTTGGCAACTCTCCAGAGCCATGCAGGGGCGGCGGAGTACAGCGGGAGCCTGAGTGAGAAGCACACATTGTGCACCGCGGGACCCCACCAGCCCCGGCCCGAAGGCACAACTCTCAAGGACATGGAGAACTGGGGCAGAGAACTTCCAGGCTTCCCACTGGTAGGGCAGGCTGAGAAAAAAGAGGGAAAGTTTCCAGAGTGTCTCTGTCTGTGTGAGCGTCGCTGGTGAAATGTGTTGTTAGGAGAGATACATGGATTCTCTTGATGAATAAACACTAATCATGCAAATGTTTCCCAAGTATAGGACGGCTCTCCAGAATCCAGTCAATGTGCGACATTTAAATATGGTCCACAGGTGAAAATGAAACTGGGAAATTCATACTTAAAGGTCCAGCGTGTAGGATTTAAGGGAATATATTGACAGAAATGGAATATAATATAATAAGTATGTTTATTTAGAGTATAATCACCTGAAAATAAGAATTGTTTTTTCATTGCCTTAGAATAAGCTGTTCATATTTACATAGGGAGCAGGTCCATGGAGTCAGCCATGTTGTTTCGACAGTGGCTCAGAACACGCACACCAAACACTGACTCTAGATATAGCCATTTTCATTTTTGCAGTAGCCACCGTAGTTAGCAGAGCCTTTGCGACGAACAGAACAGCATCAGAAAAACGTAGATTTTCAATGTGAAACTGCTTTATTCTGTGTTTTTAGCGGTTTGAATCACCAGGTCTGTTTGTGCTGAAGAGGAGGAGACCTCTGTGGATAATCCAGCTCCTGGTAAAAATGCTCTGAACGTCTGGATCTTAACTTATCAGAGAAAAAAGGTGAGCACACAGTAGCAGGTTACGGGCTAGCAACCTGTCTGTGACTTGCCAAACAACATCTGAGAAACAGTAGTTTGTAACATGACACTGCTTTATTCATTGTTTTTACTGGTTTAAATATCTAAGTCTGTTTGTGTTGAAGAGGAAGAGACCTCTGAGGATAATTCGGCTCCTGGTAAAAACCTTCTTAACGACTGGATCTGAAGTTATGAGAGAAAAAAGGTGAGCACACATTAGCAGGTGCTGGACTAGCGACCTGTTTGCTATGTGCCAAACAACATCTGGGAAACAGTAATTTGTAATATTACACTGCTTTATTCAGTGTTTTTTCTGGTTTTAATCACCCGATTTGTTTCTTTTGGGGAGGAAGAGACCTCTGTGAATAATTCGGCTCCTGGTAGAAATTTTCAGAACATCTTGATCTTAAGTTATCAGAGAAAAAAGGTGAGCATAAATTAGCAGGTGCTGGGCTAGCGACCCCTGTGACGCACCAAACAACATCCAAGAAACAGTGATTTGTAACATGACACTGCTGTATTCAGCATTTTTGCTGGTTTGAATATCCAAGTCTGTTTGTGTTGAAGAGGAAGAGACCTCTGTGGATAATTCGGCTCCTGGTAAAAACCTTCTGAACGACTGGATCTTAAGTTATGAGAGAAAAAAAGTGAGCACACATTAGCAGGTGCTGGGCAAGCGACCTGTCTGTGCTGGGCAATGTCCAAGAAACAGTTAAATTTAACATGACAGTGCTTCATTTAGTGTTTTTGCTGGTTTGAATCAAAGGGTTTGTTTGTGTTGAAGAGGAAGAGACCTCTGTGGATAATTCAGCTCCCAGTACAAACCTTCTAAGCACTGAACACTGAAGGAATTCTAACCAGGAGTTCCCATTTGGAACACAGGAGACATTTCAACAGGTTGCATTTCAGCAGGTTGCCACTTAATCCTACACACTGCTCCTTTAAATCATATTTTGTGTCAAAACAAGTGGGGTCAGGCCGGGGTCACGAGTCATACAGGTGGGTTGTTGTCGGGAAGATAGGGTTAAAATAAAGGAATAACAATCAAGAAGGCCTCGGCTAAAACTGTGTCTGTGTGCGTAGATGCACGTAACTGTGTTTGTGTTTCTATCTCTGCGTATCCAGACTCTGATCTCCTAGTCAAATATAATTACTGACTTGTATGACACCCCAGCAAGTGATACATCAGAATCAATGGCTCAGATAGCCTTATGGTGTCCATGGAGGAAAGTGTAATTCTAGGTTTTGCAGACAAATAAAAATGTTATCTGGAAATGTAAATTACAGCTTACTGTTGTTGTAAATCCAAGCCTTCTGATACATAATATTTCAAACAAGGTGATAAATCAATGGATGTTTACTGCTGGCAGTGTGCCTTACAGTGAAAATCTAACATCTGAAAGGTTCTGCTGTGAAGTAACGACAGAAAATGGTGTATAATCTGGTTTTTGATATAAATTATACGAAAGAGGCAAAGTGTTTGACACGGCTGGAGCAAGCGTTGGAAGCAGCAGCCCCTTCTCTCATTGTCCTTCCAGTCAGGAGCTTAGGTTTACTGTGGGTCAGCCCCCTCTCCCTCTACAACAGGGGGAAGGAACCACACTGATCTGAGATGGAGTACCCCCAACCAAACCTTACCACATCGACCCATGCCACCATCCTGGGCCTCTAATGGAAGTCCTGGGCATCCAGACACCTCCCCCGCTCCGACATGGACGTCAAGTAGCGCTCTACTCATCATTGGACGCAGCAGGCCTCACAGCCCTCCTTTTCTCTCCCTGGGACTGGCTTTTTGGGAACATTGCAGGCAGATGTGTCCAGATGAGCACGTTCTAATTTGTGGGCCCAGGTTAATGCTCCACCAGAGGCCCCGGAGGATCAATAGCTTTATTTCCCTAAAACGCCGGCGTGGTGAGAACCAGCTCACGGGGTGCTTTTAATACCGCCACAGTTCCAGTGACGACTGGGTTGTATTGATTGTGCCCATGTGGAACTACGTGCGCCTTCTGGGGAAGGATCTATTTGTGTCACCCTGGGCTGGGATGGGGGCTCCACTGGAGGAGTGGAGAGCTCAGCCAATGGAGGATGCCAAAAACATCAAAACAGCCATGTTTACAGATTACCCAAAGGGAAAGCAAATTACAGCAATTATGCAGGCTGTGGGAATACTGATATCAGCATACCTGCTATTTCACTCAGAGACTACTTTTTATGAGGCTAGAACACATACAAAACAGCACACTCAATTTGATTTGATGGCTAAACCCTCAACAAACGATGGGATTTAAACAAAGCAGCGCACATCAGATGCATGCAAAACAATGTCTTTCTAGGGGATCACCCTGTTTGCGTATGTCAGGTCCAAAAAATCTTTTCAGTTGTTTTGAAACTAGATATAATAGCTTACACAAATATCTGTGAGGCAAGTATGTATCTGGCAGGCATAATGATGAACATGTAATATTGAACATTGTCTCTACCATAGTTTTTTTTCCCAAACAATGGCAATTAATCATTCTTTGTAAACACTGCAAATTGCTTTACAGAAAACTCATTTACCCTTGCAGCATTTATCTCATATATCAGCGCAGAGACAACATACAGAGGAGTCTTATCCAAATCGCCGGCCTTTGTTTGCAGCTGTCGTGACATATTCATGACTGGGGCCATAATAGTCAGATTCCTGTTATATCCCCCAGGGAGAGCAGAGAGAATGGTGTCACATCCAATTACTGCGGCACACTGTAGAGGTAAATCAAAACTCGTGCCATGAACTCTGGAATCTAAGGTGCACACACATACACACACACACACACGGCATGAGCATAGCGAGACAACAGTTATATCAACATTGATAGAATATTGGAAAACACATTCTCCTGGTAACTTGGAGGTCATGTATGGATTACACAGGGAAATGGGATTGGCTGGAGGCTGTTGGCTGCCGTCTTCTCAAAACATAAATTGACATCCACAAGATCTAGGAGCAAGTGAGGCAGACAGCGTTTGCTCGAGATTTTACAATTATGGATTTGCTTGCCAGTGTGCAGAAATTGAAATTGCAGATGAGGACGATGATATGCCCCCTATTGGAGGAGGAACAATCGGGTCGCCAAGTTCACCCACACCTTCTCCTCGGCGCCAATAAGATGCGTTTTCTGCGGAGTGAAATGAATGCCTTTGTCTTTTCCTCCACAGTAGTCTTTTGGAGGCCTGGTGGTTTGGTGGTTGGAGGGTATCTCAGCAGTGCATAGCCCCGTTTCACCCTGGAGCGGTGCAAAGCTCCTGCCCAATAAAACAGGCTGCATCCCCAGGGCCCCTCCCTCAAGCCTCCAGTCAGCGCTTGTTTTTGCACCATTTATTTAGTGTGACACATCTCCAATTAAACTGTGGAGGCTGCTGCATTCCCCCCATAACTACCTCTTATACCTCCCCATAGACTTTCTGTCACACTGAGAGTGTGGGTATGAGAGAGTGAAAGGGAGAGTTAGTGGCAAAGAGAGAAAGAGGGACAGGGAGAGAGAGAGATCACATCTTGCCTGCCAGCTATGATCACAATGTCATTTTCCCCTCAGTGGTTAGGAGCCTCCTCTGAAAGGTGCCCTGAATTATAATTATCAAAATATTGAACAAGATAATCATCCTCTTAAATGATGCTGCCACTTCACTATTTGCCTTACCATCTTAGAACATGCATGGAGTGATGCTCTCCTGTAAGCTTTCTCTAATAACTCATTTACAAGTACACAGCCAAAGACATCTTTTTTTGCAAGACTACTTTGTAATACTAAATTGCATAACAGAAATCCAAGCAGAATTCCTCCACTGCCTAACTTTCAGCTCTGCGTCCATCAATTTAAATTCATGAGCATTTAAAGGAGATCTTTCAGAGGAGGTAAGAGTCTCCTTGCCACCTCTTCATCCTCCCCCAACGGCCCCAGACACAGTCACAGGAGGAGTGACTTTGTCCGACCCCAATACCGTCTGCGAGAGCGCAGCTGAGGGCAGCAGCTGCCAGGGAGGACTGGTGGGGGAGCGCCCAAAACGCCAGCTCTGCCAAGCAAAGGGGCCGGGGGGAGCCCCAGTGGCAGCTGGGAAGGGTGGGGCGGCCAGCTGTGGAGCAGCAGGATGGTGGGGTGACTAGGAGATGCCACTAAACCTGAGCGGGGGTACACGAATGCACATACAAATTTTATACGTAGGCACACTTAAAAAGTTCACACTTGCCTCTTTTCTTAAAGCACTTCTGCTGCACTCACCCACACACACACACGTATACACACACTCATCATCTGCACCAAGGCAACCCAAGCAGTCTGTGGCCCTCTTAACACCAACACCACTCTCCCATCACGTGCTTCGGCCACACATCTGGTGTACCATCTGTATCACTCCCCCCAATGTGACAGGTAGTCCCTCTCCCTCTCTGGAGGGAGCAGAAGGGGAAAGAGGGACACGGAAGGTAATTTTGGGTGTAAATGTGCTCTGGACCTCTCTGGATGCATCTGGACAAAGCAGACATGCTGCTGAGCGGTGCAGGGTCATTATCAGTTGGAAACTGATTACCAGATAGCGGATGAAGACAAAACAATTATATCATACTGTCACATTATGACGGCACCAATAGTGCACATCTTGTTTATGTTGTCGCCATGATGAGTGATTCTATCGCCACAAAAAAGCTCAAATGCTATAAATAACACAAGTCAAAAAATATATTAAAGATTCTTCCAATTTATTGTAATGTACAGTTATACATTGCCATGACACAAATGTGACCACTTGAATGGGGTGCAGGATGCCAAATATTAAAACAGCCATATAAACAATATCGGAGGACAATGAGTTCCTCTTCTTTACGCCGCTGTACATATGGGATCAATAAAGTATGCACCATAAAACAGATATCAAGCCAGTGATATAAAACTGCACAACCAGTCTTTACTGTGAAATTAAGGAATTCATTTGAGAACATTATTTTCACATCTTATGTTACATATTTGACAGTAACAATCTTTATTATTCACACACAACACTATTTGAATGACATCAACTTAGACGTTTATTCAAAGGGAAAAGGGGATTCCAGCATAGTCAAGACGTTAAAAAAATGTACTTGTCAGAAATATTTATTATACGAATTTTTCCCATTCACCAATTTGCAGTCATCGGACAAGACTGAGGTGCTTGTACAGAAAAAAAAAAAAAAAGCTCCAGAGAGCACTGACTTACAATTTGCAGCAGCATCTGCTACACATCACCTCTTCGGGCACATGGGTCAAATAAAGGCTGATTGCCATTATTCTGTCAGGTTATGTGGTTAAGAAAAAACAAAAAAAAAAACAAATCAAGATTGAAATTTCATATCGATTTTTTTAAAACTCGGAAACTGTTTTGCGTGTGGTCAGACATTGAGCATGTTCAAATTCCAAGCATGATGTTCGTATTTGTCCTTCAAGGAATTTCCGTGCATGTCACTGAAAGTTTTTACACAAAGAATTCACACAGTGCCCATGTCGCTGACGTAGCAGATCCAATTGTATAGTTACACAATTCAACACACACAAAAAAAAAATGTGCTGGATGGGATCATCATTTAAAAAAACATTGACACATACACTTCATGAAATAAACAACACAGCTTTAGTACTAGTTTCCAATGTCTTATACAAAGTTAGCTTGATCTAAAAAGCATAAAATATATTTGTACATCATCACATACATCAAGACACGTACCATGGCCTAGCGGGAAGTTTGTCTGGTGCATTATTTCATCTCCGAGCCCCCACACATTTTCCCTACTGCTGGCATTATTGCTTCTTATGAACAAGGAGCTGAAGGACAGAGAAACAATGCACCACAGTAGATTGAAACTGTACATTTAAATCATCTCTGATATCCAAAATTTGTGTTAGCCCATTTCACAATCTGCAATGCTAAAGGATAAGGCAGTTCCATTTTTAAGGCATTGCTGCTTTGAGACATACTGGACCAGAGGGTGAGTCATGGACTTTGACATTATCAAGTCGATGTAACAGAATACAATTTTTTAGGCAAGTAAGAGCCCAAAGAGAGAGAGGGGGGGAAACGTTATCTTGTATTTTCGAGTGTTGTATGTTCGTGTCTGAGGGAATCTCAGTGAGCTACAACCATCATTTAAAGTCTGCTTAGCTGCTGACCAGAGGTCAAAGCTCAGACAGAGATCAGAACAGAGCTGTGTGGGTTGCTGTGACCATCTCTCATTGCTGGTAATTTCCATATTGGCCCTGTGGAGAGAAAAGTGACAGACTCATGTTACTGACCTTCTCAGAGAAAGCAGAGTAAAGCTTTTATTCACAAATCTCAGTAGGATACGAACAAACATCTGTGGTTTCAACCATATCATAATGCAAACCATGATATATGGCTGCATTTGCTGGTATTGACCAGCAGGTGGCAGCATGGCCTCACAACTTGACAGCTCTAACTTTATACCTCAGGTTTCAGCAGCAACATGGCTGAGGACACAAGATATTCCTTATTCAATAGTGGACACTTGTGTGATGATTTTCTAAACAGGGGTCGAAGTAAATTTAGAAAACAAGCTATGATTTTGACAGTCTGATATACAAAAACATTTCAATTCAAACATTTGACTGTTATAAGCACAATAGTCATTTAAAACCGGATTATGGACGCAGCCAAAGCACTAAGCTGTTGGCTGTCTCACTGTAGGACTAAGCATGCTGTGTTTCTGGACCTCATAACTTACAATTCGACCCCTGGTTAATCACAAAATAAAAAGTAGGACAAAAAGAAGAGAAAAGAAAAAGAGAAAGATGGAAGAAAAGATAAAGAAAAAAAAGAGAGACAGAAGAAACATAACAAATGTAAATTAAGGCTAGGTGGTCAAACGTCTAGATTGAACGTTGAGGTCTTCACAGCAACCATTACCTTTGCTTCTTACAGAGCTAGTCAGGGGTTCAAATCCCCGGGTCTTTATTTCCTCATGTGCCCCTGAATATTCAAAGATAAAGATATCAAAGTGTAGCTGTGGTTCCCACATAAGACCACAGGAAATACAGGGCAACAAATAGATCTCCCTTTAAACACCAGAGCAAGTTTACATTCAGTTTAAGGAAGAATCCTCTTATAGCCCTCATATTTCACTGAATTGGCAAAACCATATTAGCCAGGATATATAACCAAGACTCAAATTAACAAGTCAAAGACAACAGTATTACATACACTCTTTCAGGAAGAACAGATTTAACCCCTCAATATGATGACAGCATGCAAAATATCCTACCTTCTAACTTGACTTACATTGGTCTCTGTTCTCACTACACATTACATACAGCTACGTCTGGCAACAAACACATTAGGGGACAAACTATGACCTATGTATCAACAAGTCTCTGTGACTGTCTGGTGCTGTGGTTATACTCACCTGGTCATAGCCATAGGGGCGTTGCTGCTGGCCCTGTGGGGGTCCTGGCTGAGGAGGGCGATAGGCCCCATACTGCTGTCCCTGCCCCTGAGGATAGTTAGGATACTGTCCTGGGGCACTTTGGGAGGGGCCTGTGATAGACATTGACAGCTGGATTTACATTCATGTATGTTTGACAGAGGCAATTTGAAAATGCTGTTGGGCAAAGTCAACACAAACGCTCTAAAAGCTGCTGCTTCTAACCTGTCAGCAACAGCAGGTTTGGTTTCTGGCACCACACTGGCACTGTTCACACCGGAGGGTTTAGTTTAATATAGGAGAGGTTTAAAAATTTGTTAATGCAAAAAACCAACCAACCAAACAAACCCTTAGGAAGTGGGATACTAAGTACGACACCAATAAGGTTTCACATTTTAACCGAATTTTCAGAAAATTGGCAAAAGAAAATTCAAGTGCTTTTTCATCCACTACTGTGCAAATATTGCAAATAATATTGGGAGTTGGTTCATGTAGAGCACTAGTAAAACCTCAAATGAAGGAAAACAATGGATGTATAATAACAGAGGTAGAGAGTTTTAAACGACCCTTAGAAGATTTCTGGTAACAGCCCTGTGTGCATAAAGCGGGGTTTATATATCTACTGAATCGACACAGTAGGCTCTGCGTCTACATAAAGACTACATCGTAGCCTGATGGGCCGCTCCCCAGAAATGTAACTACACGTCACGGCCATGCAGACCTCTTGTCTATTTCTGTAAGCTGAAACCATTTCCCTCAGTGGAAACAAAGATTTTATTTACTTTAACTTCACAGATAAAATAAAATAAATTCTGAAGACAATAAATCCTCCACAAAAATAGCATTTTAAGTCTTGTGTGTGATTTATCCTGGCTTTATATGAGTAGAAGGAATCTCCGCTCGTCGCTAACTAACTCTGTATTCTTTGTAGTGAAATCCCAAAGTGTGGATGCTCTTAAGTTACAAAATAAAGTGTGGAACAGGGATAAGTCAATTAAGTGTTCAAACTTAACTCAGGTTTTTTTTGTACATTCATGTGGGGAAAACGTGTCCAGATAAAGACAAGTGTTTGTCTGTGAATGCTGCGAGTTATAGTGAAGCTGATTTGTGTACTTGTGTTTGTAACTGTCGCTGTTAAGCCATGTTTAATGTGTGTTTAATGTGCGTTTAATGTGTGTTCTGAATCAACTAAAGTTTACAGCACTCTGCAGAAACCTCCCCTGCAGACTAGTGTTTTGGAGGTGTAACTGCAGTGACACAGACACACCACTGCACAAGTATAAATGCTCACAACAATGTAGGCAATGTGCGTAGGCTACGGCATAACTACATCATTATTTTTTTGCTGACCCTTTCCTTTACACTTAATCACATTGACCTTTTATCAATACAACTAACCAAGTGAAAAACTTTTTGAGATATTTCAAGGTTTATTCTAATTTGTGGTGTTTCCACTTAATTGAAAATGCACATTAAAAGAGGTGGAAACGCACCCACTGATGTATGAGCAGTGAACAACACTAGCACCCAACTTGATGAGTGACCCATGATAAAAAAGGGGTAGGCCCTTTGTGAACTTTTCTCTTAACACAGTCCTATTGTCAGTCTTGTCACCAGCTTAGAAATAGATGGGACTATCAAACTCAGGTTTAGACTCAAACAAAAGAACCCAGTGTGGAAAGGGCCCGAGTTTTGCTCATTAACCATTTCTGTTTCCTAGTTGTTCCTCTGAGAACTCTAGGGAATCCCTGTTAGTTTACTATCACTAATGGGCTGCAATAAAAAAGCTGATGGATGACTGAGAGAGGATGGCGGATACGTCAGGCCCATTTGTTTAGGCTGCCTCCACGTCTGACTCAGTAATGAATGAGAATGAGTGAGTCGGGCTGGAGTCGGGCAGTGGTTCCCTAATGCAAGGAGGCATCAAGATTCTGTTGGTCTTCATTAGAGGAGCAGCCTTCATTAAAAAAAAGGGAAGAAAAAAAATCACTTTATCAGCCCCCGTACGCTGTAGCTATCTATGCAGGTGCTGTGGAGGACCACGCAAAGCCTGACGGTGGCTGAAGTCAAATGAGGCCCACGCAGCATCGTTAGGAGCTCATAATGCCTTATGCTGTTGAGCATAACCTTGTGGGGGCCTGCGAGAGAAGGCATGTGTGTGTGCCAGATGGATCTCACCTCACAGCCTCTGCCTCTCCGCTAGCTCATTACTAACATGAGCTCTGGCTCAGACAGAGGGTGAGTGATGGAAAGTTCCAGTACCAAAAAATGGGATGGAGAAAAAGACCAAAGAGCTGCAGGAGCCTAAATACTAACTCTGTATTCTTTGTAGTGAAATCCCAAAGTGTGGATGCTATTGTGGATGCTCTTAAGTTACAAAATAAAGGGTGGAATAAGGATAAGTCAATTAAGTGTTCAAACTTAAGTCTTAAGAGACTTTTTTTTAAATTCAGGTTTGTTTGTTTTTGCACATTCATGAGCTCCAAAGTATGGTGCTGAGTCAGGTTGAGTACCTGATAGGTGACCTGCAATGAAGGTGCTACATGAGTGGCATTTTGTCTTAATTTTATTCCTAGATTCAGTTCTGGATTTAAAAAAACAGAACATGCAGGTCAGATGGCAGGTGTTGTATGATCAATATATATACATAAAATGAAAATAATGATAATTAAATGTTTTAATGTTTCAATCCTCTGACTGCTCAATCAGGTGCGTTGCTAACAGGCATGTTAACTGTGGACATTTGCTGCTATATATTATAAAAATAAGCAAAAACGTTAATTAAATTGTATTTCTTAATTACCTTTGTTTTAAAATATGTTAGTTTTACATGTATTCAATGTCCCAAAATGATCACTTTCAACATGCTGCCTAACCAGGGTGTCTACAGATATAGCAAATTTAAATTTAAGACCTTTTTTATACCACCTTATATGAAATTTAAGACCAAACCTGCAATGGAAATACACATTATATATATATATATATATATATATATATATATATATATATATATATATATATATATGTGTGTGTGTGTGTGTGTGTGTGTGTGTGTGTGTGTGTGTGTGTGTGTGTGTGTGTGTGTGTGTGTAAGCGCTCTTTCCAAGTAAACATACTGATGTCAGTTAAAAACAAACAGTAAGGAAAAATGGAAACAACTGGGTGAGTTTAAATTTAATGTAAATAGAAAATAAAACCTCATTGCTGTACTGTCCAAAATGCTATTTATTACTGGAAATCTTGGGTCTGTCCAATGATTGTAAACGGTCATTGGGTTTGTCAGGCTGGAGAATTTTTTTCGAATCTGAATTTAAGGCAATTTTAGACTTTTTAAGGCCTTACATTTAAAGACATGTAAACACCCTGCTTACCAAATGATTTGAACAGCCCATGGTGATCATAGGATTTGCTGTTTTGGGTCGGGCCTTGGGGATGTGTCAAGGGTCAGGTTGCAGAGCTAACTGTTCATATGTGTGTGTGGGGCGGGGTTGGGTACGGTACTACACGTCGCGGTGCTGCATGTTGTGGTACTAGTTTGGGTGTGGGCCTTGAAAAAAGCTGCTGGTGTGGCGACTGCTACAGTAAGTGTCTTGAAATGTTTCAACAAGGATTAAATGTTCGACCACTTCCAGCAAAAAAAAAATCCAACATAATCATATACAACTTAACTTGCACATGTATTCACTGATACGTACATTTTCTAATTTTAGGATATTTACACATTGCTTAACTATTTATTCACCATTAGAGCTGTAACAATTGGTCAATTAATAGCTAACTATTTTGACAATCAATCAGTTTTGGTCGTTTTTTAAAGCAGAAAAGCCAAACATTTTCTGGTGTCATGAGTTTCACTTCAGAGAATTTGAAGCTTTTCTTTGTCATACATGATAATAAACTGACTAGCTTCGGATTTTTTACAGTAGGTTGGATAAAACAACATATGATGATGTCATCTTGTGCTCAAGAACAATAATGTTTCACTATTTTCCTCACATTTTAATTGACAAAACGATTAATCAACAAAGTAAAGGGCAGATTAATCGGTGTTGAAAATAAGCGTTATTTTCAGCCCTATCCAAGGTGCTAAAATGCAAGGAGTATAAAATGTTTGGCTGGCAGTCTGCACACACTTTGCCCAATGTCTGTACCCATCAGCCAAAGCTCCTCTCCCACTCCCTCAGAACAGTGTGTCATATCAAACTAAAGCACCAGGAGAAATGCTAATGCGATGCCAGCCACCACTATACTGATTAAATTTCTCTTCCACCAAGCTCCAATCCCCCAACCATTCATTAAGGTGGTTCTTTAATTCCTTGCTCTTGATGATGTCTTGACATGCATTTGGCACCGTTACATTTCCAAGGGGCAGTAACCACCAACTCACTCAGGAGGAATTAGTATTCAACTGTTAAAAAAAGCTAGCCAAAGAGAGCTGATAGTGCCTCCTGCAGGACGAATATTCCAGAGGAGGCAACTCACCGTAACCCTGCTGCTGTGGTGGGTAGCCCTGTTGACCCGGGTACTGCTGCTGAGGAGGGTAGCCCTGCTGCTGGGGAGGGCCTTGCTGGTATGCTTCCTGTTGTTGGCCATACTGGGCATTACCTTCAGGGGGGGTGGGGGGGGGGNGCGGGGGGGGGGGGGGGGGGGGGGCAACGGCAGGAAATGTGAGCAACAAGTTGACAACTACAGCGCAACAGCAAAGCAGACAGCAATCTCTGAGCCAGCCGTGCTTTAAGAACTCGTGTTGTTTTTTTAAATGGCTGGACCGTCTTTACTTCAAGAAAGGAAAACACGTGTGTTTGAAAGGGCAAAAGGAAAATAGTGTAGTCAGTAGAGAAAAAAATAAACAAAACAAAACAAACAACAAATAAGTAAATGTTAATTGGACAAAGAAAGAGAAGGAGTTGGATCTTTGTTCTTTCAGCGTGGCTGCTAATGGAATAATACCACCCCATAACACACCAACATGGAGGAAACTGGCAGTACATCAAGTGTTATATTTAGAGGATAATGCAGTGGTGGCATTTTTACTCAATAAGAGTTGCTTTATAAGTCACTGACGCTGCGTCTCTGCAAATCAGCGTGCACAAAATCTGTGTGTCTACACAGAGCGGCCGTCCGCTTCACTTAAATGGAAACTGACAACGTGAATAATCTGCCTGCTGATCCAGACATGCATACAAGTCGCATGCCACGGAGTTATAAAACTATTATGGCATTTTTAAATGAGAATAGGACATTTTACCTTAATGCAACTTAAGCCATTGAGACTCACACAAGACTCTGTCCCTGACTTGTCTTTTAATAAGTGGAGCAATTACAGGGGATGGCATTACCAGACTGTTTAGAGCTAACTTATCCATGGACTGCAGCACCTTTCTGCTTAGGGTGCACTCTGGCATGTGGATCTTTTCATTTAAATTAGAGGCCGCATTGTGATTTTTTGATAGAGCCCAAAGTCACTTTGATTTCCCAGAAAATTAAGAAACTGACATATTGGTTTTGTCATAGTCTCTTTGCATCATTTGTGTTTTAACACAACTCTTGGGCTCTTTTTTTTTTTTGGTTGATTTTCTCCAAGTGACTGGAGGGTTCTCCTACCTTCTGAGGCTCCCTGTCCTGCGTGACTGTACTGGTCCCCATAGTAGTCTTCCTGCCCTGGGTACTGCTGAGGGGGTCCTACATACACATACACACAACATACACACAAGTAGATTCAAGGTGTTGTTGGATCGGTTGTGTGAGGGGAAGAGTGGAGAGGATGGATTCCTTGCCGCTAGCTCTTGTTAGAAAGCTTTTCTTTTGGTCACTTGACTAGTTTGATAATTGGAGGCTTTAGGTTACATGTTTAGTCATCAAGATGTCTGTGAGCTACAGAAGTGGAAATAGAGGAAATTGAGAAGAACAGGAGTCAGAAATGCAGGAGGGCGGGTTAGGGAGAAGAAAGACCAACACTCACGACTTGCACACTTAACAGACACACTCTGAGGGGAGTACCTTGCTGTGGGGGTCTGTAGGGCGGCATCGGCCTCTGGCCCATGACGTGGTTCCCTTGGTTGACCTGGCCCATCATGCCCATTGGGTTCTGCTGTCCTTGGTAGTGCTGTCCACCACCACCAGGAGGCATGTTATACTGCTGAGAGGGAGGCTGCTGGTGCATCATGGGGCCTGTGGTGCACCAACAAAGAGTTAACTCTCTAACTTGTACTAGGTAGAAAAAAAACATACAAGCAGTATGTGGCTTATCAAGCGCAGGTGCAGGAAGCACCAATGAGACCGGCGATAAGGCACTGCAAATCAATACAAGCAAAGAGAAACTAACAAATGAGTTGTTTTACCTTGGTTGGGCTGCATGTTCATGTTTGGCCGAGGCCCATAGTTTCCCATGGGCTGGCCCTGGGTCATGTTCATTTGGCTCTGAGCTGGTATGCCCTGGGAAGAAGGGACGGTGTGATTGTACCCACCCATCGAGCCATGGCTGCTGGGGGGCATATTCATAGAGCCACTGGGCATGTTTGGGGGCTGGTTGGGGCCTGGACCGGGACCTTGCATGGGCATGTGATTAGGCCCTGGAAAACAACAGCAGAAATGATTCATGACTCTCTTTCAAAAAACACATAAATATTTAGCACTCATACTTATGTGTAATTTCCATCAAGTTGTGATATGTGCACTGTGTTGCTGTGTGAACAACTGTTGGCTGTGCTTCTCTATAACAGGAATGACAAGTGAAAAATAAAATCAATCACCTTGGTGTTAGAGGTTTGGGGTTCACCCAAACAGTAGGTTAGGGTTATAAATCATCTGCACCTGTCTAACCAGTTCATTTGTGTTTGCATCTTCTTTTCATTCACTATTCAGTATTTAAAGCTGATCTATCCACAAAAGCAACAGATTCTTTCACATATAAACGCAGACAGATTTCTATCAAATAAGTCACTAACGCCCATGCCAACACTATACGTAAAACACATGCGATGGCAAGGGATTCGATTGTGAATTTTCTTTCCTGAATGTTCTGCCTTTTTTTCTCCCGTTTTTTTGGGGGACCTTGAATGCAACACTAACCCCATCTCCGACAAGGAAATAGAAAGCCCGACGTGCAGTGAATGGAGACCTATTATCCTGCTTGAACACAGACGACTAAATTCTTTCAACAACGTGACTCAAAATAATGATAAAATAGATTTTATTGATGTAACATAATATGCTGATGGTGACATTTTCCACCGGTCCGCTGCGCTCTGAGTCTGGTGTCAGTGACACATGCTGCTCTGAGTCGCGCATCTGTCTACTTGCGTGCCGAGGGTTTAAATTTTTAGTGTTAAATCAAAAGTTAAGCACCACTTATCAGCAACCAGAAGTGTTTTTTTGTTTGTGAGTATTTTTATCTTAATTCTGCAAGAAACTACCTTTTCGCCATAATTTTTAAAGTTATTAACTTTTTGGGACTTTTTTTTCTCATGAGCAGAGTCAGTTCATTTAACTCTGAATATGTTCACTCTGACTTAAGCTCATGCGCAGAGAATGAAAAAAGTGTCATCAATGGAGTGCCCATACTACGATTCACCATGGCAACAGGTAAATTAAAGGCAGAGTCTCCATTTTAATCCGGTGGACATAGAGATATTAATAATTGGGATTGTGAGCTTTGCTGCTGGAGCTCGGCAGGATTATGATAAATTTGTCATGTATATGTCGGCTTATACGCGGACTGTGCATATTTATCTTATTAAAAAAAAAAAAAGCACGAGTCAGAGTGGGTAAAGTGTCAAAAAGTTAGTGAAATAAGGAGGGATGCACAATAATATTGGCATGTCATCAGTATCGGCCAATATTGGCTTTAAAATGGCATGCTTTTTTCTTGTTTTGCAAAATGAACAAATAATACATACATTGAAAAGCAAGCATGTCTCCATCTGCTGGTGGGCCATCACGATAAGAGTATGCATGCATAATATGATGTTAATTCCACTACAGAGGAGACGTGATTATCAATAAAATTAGGTCGGGAAAAACACTGATGTATCGATATCAGTTATCGGTCAAATGAGTTACAACATATCGGCATATCAGGTATCGGCAAAAAATCCAATATCGTACATCTCTACAGTAAAGACTCATTCAGTGTTGTCCATTGATTAATCATTTAGGTCACACTTTAAATAGGCTATATTTGTTCAGTTTTAATCTGACGGGGACAAAACACAGGGGCAAACAACTAAGGATGATAAATATAGTTGAAGATTTAGAAAAAATATAAATCAAAGATGGAGACATGATTGTAATTGGCTCCAGTAATAATGTGACAATGAAATGCTGTTAAAACACATTCAAACTTTACGCAGTCTATCTAAATAACTCATATTCACATTCTGCAGCTGCTCATTCAGAAATATTAGGCTAGCATATAATCTTAAATGAAAGCAATTACTTTCCACTGGTGCGACCAATCACATCACGAGTGACAGAATACACCCCAGACGTATTAGCTATTTCAGATCGGAGTAGAAAGCATCATGGTGAAGCCCAGCTGACAAGTGATACCATGATGCTGTCATAAATGCATATTCTCTGTTAGAGCTTTGAATGAAAATCCAGGAAACAGAATGGCACAGCTCATAGGGACAGTTCACCCCCAAAATCAAAAATACCTGTTTTACCTCTTACCTGTAGTGCTATTTAACAATCTAGATTGCTTTGGTGGGAGTTGCAGACTGTTTGCGATATCGGCCACAGAGATGTCTGCCTTCTCTAGAACATATCATGGAACTAGATGGCACTTTGCTTGTGGCAAAAAATACATTTGAAAAACCAACCAAATCATTCCTCAGAAGGAAGCATGCATCTTTTGCTAGCTTGCCTAGCACCACTGAGCTAGCTGACGTTACAGCTCAGCCAAGAGGGACGACATCCATGTTCACAATATGTATTTTGATTTCGGGATGAACTGTCCCTTTAAGTGGAAATTAGCATGCCAGTGGAAAAACAATCTTGTAGCTGCAACATTCTCTGGTTTCTAATATGGTGTCCTAGTCTTTTACTATAATTGACAATCATTGTGTGGAACAGATATCTGTGTCTTTAAGAAACCCTCAAGCCATATTTTTTAAGAACATAATGAAATGTATAAATTCACAAGCAATAACCAAGCGAACAAAACATAATACTTCAGGAGGAGAAGATAACCACGATCAAACGAAGGACAAGTCCAAGACCACCAGCGCTGGCAAATGGGTGACATCATCCTTCAGCAGAGCGACCTCCCTCACAGTTCTGTGGTGTTGCTAGGCAACCCAAGTGAGACAGGGACTGAGGGAGAAGAAGGGGAAAGAAAAAAGAGAGAAAGACGAGGGAGGGAAGTTGGGGGGGGGGGGGTCACTTACCAGGCATCTGTCCATTCATCTGGTTCTGCATGTGTGGGGCTGGAGGGCCACCGCTGACCATACCCTCAGAGGGCATGTTGTGACCGTGAGGAGGCTGAGGGGGGGGTCCACTTTGGTTCATCCCACCAGGGCCCATGGGCATGTTTTGAGTGGGCGGCTGCGGGCGCACAACACAAACACAAAAACACACATCAGCTGGCTAGAAACACATCTGAGCCTGAGCCACTCAAAGGAGAAAACTCAAGAAAGAAGCAGATAAAAGCCAAGATCTCTGTGTGCAATATTAAAATCAAGAACAACTGTGAAGTACCTTAATCAAACAAACGTGACACAATCTTTTAAAAGATACTGTGTATTTAAAAAGGGAAAATAAATAGGCATGCAGTACAACATGTAGCCACTGAATAGCTTAGACTGAATAGTCACAGCCAGGGATCATCAATGACTAATAACGGTGTTGAAGAAAATGCAGTGGGAGCCTATAAGCACAAAGATGTAACAAACTGAGCACACACTATAAATACCTAAATAACAGTCACTTCAGTTGGATCTACTGCAGCTTTACATATATGACGAAGACAACGTGCCTCTAAGCAAAACCAAAAATGCTCCTTTTGCAAACTTAGGCGCAAAAAACAAGTTCAACTGGTGGTGCAACCATAAATAACATCGACAACAGGCCAACAGGTAACACTGACACTTTGAGGAGTACTCCAGTGCATTTGGATTGAACAACCATGAAGGTGCGGGACTTACACGATACAAATTACACAAAAAAGAACGGTAAAAAAAAAGTGTAGCAGAACCAAGATATAAAAGCAAGATATTAAACCCTTGTACGCTTGCCATAACTCTGGCATCACTGGGGTTATTTTTCCAACTTTGAAAAGCTCCCTTGAGAACCACCGAAGACATTATACAACTATTTTTAAAGGATAAGTAATATTCTTCATGACAAACATACTGATGTCAATCTGTTAAACTGGTGGGGTTCCCTTTCATACAAGACCTGGACTGGATTTGACATAAAAATTAAATAAATAAATCAATACATACATTTACAATTAATCTATTCAGACTTTTAGTGTTATTTAGAGTGGGAAATAGCACAAACAGCACATGATGTATTAGTGCAACATGACAGTTTCTTAACAAATGTAATATTGCACCAACCTCTTTGCTCATAATTGTTCCTTTTATTAATGTTCCTTTATTATTTTTAAGGTGATTTAATTGAACCAATACCCACATATCTTGTATTGGTCATAAGATAAAACAAGAGCTCAACATTATTTCATGATGCAGAGAGGTCACACAGTTATATACACAATCCCCTCACACAAAACACACAGTATGGACTGATACTCACCGCAGGGAGGAGAGACTGCATGTTCTGATTGGAGTCTGCTATCGTTGCCAGGTACACTAAATTTCTGTGCAGCATCTGTTGATACCTGTGCAGGTGGAGAGTCATCAGTACAGGTTTTGAGACATGTGAACTTAAAATTGCTACAGAAAAGAGGAGATTTTAACAACTTACTGTGAACATTCTGCTGTTTTGCCTTTACTCTGGAAGTCCATTATACACTGGATCAGCTGGTTGTTTTCGTCAAGTAACTGCAACAGCAAATGCAGAGATTTATATCACGTGTTTATGTTGTGTGCGGAAACACAAAATGTACAATTAGTGACACGGTGTGATTATATATGGCTGGCCCTTTGATTTCTGGTGGGTTTTTTGCGGTAATTTGCAAACAACGGGGAGGATGGGGGCGTTTAGTAATATGTGAGTGTGCGTTTCTAGCTAACAAAAGACGCGTCTTGCTAGCTAGCTGTCCTTGGCTAACAAAACGGCAGGCCCCCATTCATTTGAAATACAATTATTCGGCAAATCGACAAAAGACCCATCGTCTACACGTGGCGCCCTGACTCCACAGAGGTTCATATTCACCGCGCTTTGACCCTGCAAAATTGTTCCCGATCTATTCACAGTCGGACTTGGATGGGCACTGCTACACAGATTAGCTCAACGGCTAGCACCGTATGATACCACTGCCTCCATTCTGAGACGCGCTAAAAAGATGAATTACCTTTTGTATTCCAGCGGGTGTTATATCACCCTTCCCACGCTGCCTGTGAGGTGCAAATGCCACCGACATGGTGATGATCTATGAAATTAAAGTGAACTAGAGCATAAAAGTCGAAAGTAGCTAACACACTTAACAAATCGGTAGAACTCAGATCAAACAGTTCAGAATAGGATGCAATTTCGTAATGCGGCGGTCCGTTTTGGGGGGTGTACGGCACATTTAAAAACATAGTTGACGATTATTTTATATTTTGATTACACAAGATGACGTGATATTCATATATAATCCATATAAATCATCGTAATTCAAAAAATATTTGAAATAGTTGAAAGCAACAATAAATTCGCTTAGTTGAATTATAACTCCCCCTATTTTTCATGCAGTGGAACAGTCCTAATGTAGTCCAAAAGGCCATGGGAAATGGACTGCTCAACAAAAAGGGGAAGCACAGTCGGAGGGTTTATATATTTCTATTAAATATTAATAATAATGCGGACTCTTTTAGGCAAAAGTAGCTGATAATGATGTTTTTAGTCTTAGTTTTATGTGTTTAACTTCACGTACATTACACACTCCTTCCACATTACCCAACCATCACCAAATGAAATGAAACGAGTACATGAAGCAGCATTTTTTGTATTGTAAATTTTAAATTAAAAATATTAATTTCACAAAACAAATCAGAACAGCGACTATTCTAGTAAATATTTAATTTCAACTTTCCTCCGGCGAACCCTCGTTTTGGTATCGCCCCAGTTCAGAGGTCACGCGCAGGCGCTGTTTTCAACACACGGCAGCTTCACAAATCGCTAACTAGCTGAATCATTTGGTGGAAGGCTCCCGTTTTCTTGTGAGTTTACGTGTCTTGCAGTGCAATGGCGGCAAGATACGACAGAGCTATCACTGTATTCTCTCCCGATGGCCATCTCTTCCAAGTGGAGTATGCACAAGAAGCTGTAAAGAAAGGCTCCACAGCGGTAAGTCCTGAAATGAAACTAATGCTTAAGCTAACGTTAGCACACGACAGTTAGCTAACCGGCTAGGCTAGCGACTAGCCGGCACTTCTAGCACTCATGTATTTAGCTTTGTTTTGTTGTTGTTCATCGCAATCTGTTGTGCTCAAATGTTATGAGTTTTAACCACCTTGATAGGCTGCTAATCTGTAACTTCCACAAATAACGTAACAGTTAACTGTAAATGAAATGAGTATCACTAGCATTATGTCGCTGTGTCACTCTCACAATAGTTTCAGTTTCAGTGTGATTGAGTCAGTTAACGCAAATAACGTCAGTAAATGAGTTTTACGCGGTCAGATAATTACATAAACAAAATTCGGCCAGTAAGGAAGACAGGTCCATTAGCTAACTTTAAGCTTCAGCTGCTTTAGTGACAGATAATCTCTGGAGAAATAAATGTGACTTGGTAGCTTGTATTGAAAGTTCAGGAAGAACTGCCTTTCAAACCCATACAAATGTATGTAACAACTTGCAACTTGTGAAAGAGTAGTTGTTTGGGAATAATGTGATTTAAGAGTAGGTCAATTTTATTGGATAAGCCTAGGTATATAAGATTCACTTGACAGCAATACATGTGTTGATGGGCAGCAAAACCATCAAAATACCATTTTTTTTAAACTTTTTTTTTTAACTCTGAGCCTAAACTACTTTTATTTGGCATTATTGCACTTTTTAAATCTATTAGTTATAAATAGATAAAGCTTTAATTTCCACACACTTCTCCCAAGGGCACAGCCAGTGATTACTGTGGTCCTTTACTGCTCAACTTGTCCATTAAGTGTTGTCCATATAGCTCTGTGACTCTCCTTCGTGAATTGGTGTCACTGTGGTCAATGTTGACTTCACTGTTGAGGCTGTTTTGTAGTTATTTGGGAATTTTGCTGAGGACTTAAGAGCCTCCGTCAGATGCCTCTTGACTGAAGCACGCCTCCAGTTTATTAAGGCAGCTGATTTGAAACTCTGTCCCTTACCACTTAATAAGCCAAACAAGTAATTGGCAGTCTCTGGGAGTGAAATGTTCTCTTTTACAAATATGTGATGATTTCTGTCTTTGCAGGTGGGAATCAGAGGTAAAGACATCGTCGTCCTTGGTGTTGAGAAGAAATCTGTGGCAAAGTTGCAGGAGGAACGGACTGTCCGTAAGATATGTGCCCTGGACGAGCATGTCTGCATGGCATTTGCAGGTACTTCAAACAACCTTTTTCATTGACTAAATAAGACACTCATTTCATGATATGGCATAGTGGACTAAGATTAGTTTTTGTAAACACTACATTGCAGCTACCTGTACCATGTATTTGTTTTTTTTACCTGTGTGTCACATAGCTGTTTAACCTCTTCCTATGTTTTTAAGGTCTGACCGCAGATGCCCGTATCGTGATAAACAGAGCTCGGGTTGAGTGCCAGAGCCACAGGCTAACTGTTGAGGACCCAGTCACAGTGGAATACATCACACGCTACATAGCCACACTGAAACAGGTACTTAACCATCTTACCATTCATTTATTGTTTACTATAGATTTTCCAAAACGCATCTGTCAAATTTCACATTCAGCAAAAGAAAGAAAGAATATAAAAAAATAGTGTATAATTTCAGTTTTTGTGCTTTAAGAACAGTTCACAAAAACTGAAACTAAACACGTTACATGTCAATGAATATTTGTAGCGCTACACTCAAAGCAACGGGCGCAGGCCATTTGGCATCTCTGCCTTAATCGTTGGCTTTGACTACGATGGGACTCCCAGGCTGTATCAGACAGACCCATCAGGAACCTACCACGCCTGGAAGGTCAGTGCATTTGCTCTTTGTACATTATTTGTTCTTCTTACACTTATACACCAATCACCTTTTGTCTGCATGAAATTGACTTACGATGGATTTTAAATCAGGCAAACGCAATCGGCCGGAGTGCAAAAACTGTGAGGGAGTTCCTGGAGAAGAATTACACAGACGAAGCCATTGCTGGGGACAATGAGGCAATCAAGTTGGCTATCAAAGCTTTGCTTGAGGTAAGGTCACATTAAGTCTTTGCTTTGACTTTGCTCTGAGTTTACTGAGCTACATACTGTGTATTGAAATTGAAAAATGACTAAACTGCTTTACAACAGGATTACTCCGCTGCCATACAAATCATTTTAAAGGTCTTTTTACGTACAGTATGCTGCAAGTAGTGTGAAATAAAGAATCAGGTGCAGACATTGTCAAGTCAAATGTATTTATATCTACCATTTTGTGAATTTATTACACCCACTGTGTCAGATGTAAACCCGAAAGTGACTTGCCAAAATTTGGCCTTGTATGTTCATTGTAACAGTCAGTGGTATTTTTTAAAATGGCTCTTAAAGGAATACTTGACCCCCGAAATGACCATTTGTATATTAGTTACACAGAATTTGTCAAGAATTTTCATGGTGAACGAGAAATCCAAAGCTGAGAAAATTCTTGATGAATTGAAGTCATTGGGGTCTGCATTTAACGGCAAAATTATATCAAAACAGCCGTTTATAAATTCTTACACAACTTGTGCAGTATAACCCAAGTCTCATTTATCCAGTCACATTCTCAGTAGTATTTAAAACTGAACTAAAAGTAAAACTTTTTCTATGCTCTTTCTAAAGCCAGACCCCGTTGTCAAAAGCAGTAGTTTCCCTCACTGAGCACGGGAGCTGCTGGTCGACCACTGCCTCAGTCAGTAGTTTCTGTTATTGTGTGACTTTGTTGAATCCAAACTAACCCTTTAAAACACCAAAGTCACACAATAACAGAAACAGACTATCTGTTTAACTTTTACTAACA
The DNA here is from genome assembly GCF_006386435.1 of Epinephelus moara. Taxonomy (NCBI): domain Eukaryota; kingdom Metazoa; phylum Chordata; class Actinopteri; order Perciformes; family Serranidae; genus Epinephelus; species Epinephelus moara. The sequence continues at coordinate 7,510,271 of NC_065526.1, read as the reverse complement.
TACGACTGGATAAATGAAACTTGGATGATACTGCATGAGTTGTGTAACAGTTTCTTAAACAGATGTTTTCATACAGTTTTTAAGTTGTTAAATGCAGTCACCTGTGACTTCAGTTCATCAAAAAAATCTCAATTTTTGGAGTCTTTGTTCACTGGAGGCATGTGAAAAAAGTTTTCTTCATGAATTCAATGTCACACGGATTAAGTAATGATGTACTAGTGATTATTAGGAGGTGAAGTATTCCGTCAAACTGTTTAAGTAAATTATTTCTGAATTAGTCACATTAGTCTGGGACTCTTGCTGTATTTATTTGCATTTAAATACTCTCAAAACTGTCTTGCAAGCTCTTAATATCAACCTGAGTCAAAAGCTACATGAATTAGTACAGTGATTTCCAACTGGTGGGTCGCATGTCCATTCTGAATGGACCACAACTGAATCACAAACGTGTCAAGTTTGTAAAAAACACACTTTATTTTTAAGTACAGTAAGTGTCCGGCACAGAGCTTTTATTTTGAAGTGCCAGTCCCTGTTATAGAGTGAGTGACTAACAGACATCTACTTGAGAGAGACAGCAAACTAGTTTGAAGACATGGCCAAACGTAAATATGACTCTGAATATATTAAACTGTGTGGACCTTGAACTAATGACTGAGGAGAAATCTGGACCCTGTGACTGGATCAGTTGTGAACCAGTGAATTAGTATATACTGATTCGCAGTCACTTGTCACTTATTAAGTATTTTTTTTTATCACAGGTCGTCCAGTCAGGAGGGAAAAACATTGAACTTGCTGTTATCAGACGGAATCAGCCACTGAAGGTGAGCTGCTGTAAATTATTCCATTTTAATCTGTTTTCTACGTTTGTTTTTAAACCTTTTATTTAACTGCCAATAATTGCTTTTCTTGGCCGTTTGCAGATTTTGGAATCCAAGGAAATCGAGACCCTGGTGGCTGAGATCGAGAAGGAGAAAGAGGAGGAGGCAGAGAAGAAGAAGCAGAAAAAAACCACCTGAATCTGTTAACTGAGAGTTGCTCTTTATTGCACTTGGAAGACAATAACATACTGGGATTGCAAATAATAGCGAGTTTTAGAGGGTTTACTTCTCTCATTCATTTCATTGTGCGGATCTGAATCACAACTTGAGATCTGTTGATGTTGTTTAAATATTTGAGTAACACTGTACCATTCACAAAGAATATCAAGCTCCTATACTTCCAGCCGTTGACTCGATCGATATTTAAAAGCACATACATGGATCTCAAGTTAGGATTTAGATCTGAAGTTAGGCTCTGAGGATGTTTTTATATCATACACCAAACAGATGGTAATGAATCTCAACTGTTGAAATAAACCAGCTTGTAACATTCAGAAACTAAATGCTCAATAAAAGCTGACTTGTTTGTACCATGTTTTTATGTTATTTATAAAACTAGATTCAGTCTGTCATGCCAAATGGCTTCACTCCATGGCGTCTACATATAAGAGTGATTGTCTTAACTAGTGGTGCACTGACGGGTTTCTTAAAGAAGAGGGTCGAGGGACTTGAAAGAAACGGCTTTATTGATTATCCTACTGCAAAGCAAGCACTGCGATAAAGATAACTACAGTTTAAAACAGCACTAGCGGCAGTATACTGTGTGGCTGTAAAGCGCAATGGTTTTCATTTATCAGCGTTCTGTCACAGACCTGGAAATGGTAAAAAAAAAAAAAAAAAAAAAAGGTAGCTCGGATTGCTTTATAAAGTGCTCACCTCTCCCTCAGTCATTTAAAACAAATTAGTGATGAGCGAATGAAGTGTCTAATGGTGGCCCAACGAGACCCCCTTTTGCCTCTCCTTTTTTATTTCACCCTAAATTCGCTTATCAAGCAACCGCTGCTCTGAATTCTCAACGACACAATTATGGCCGGCGGTGTGGTAGGGCTGCTTAATGGGATCCTGGCCTCAGACCCCAGTGGGAACTTTCAGTGACTTTAATCTGGAGCCCTTTGAAAAGTTGTACCGTGCTGTGCTGAAGAGCCTCGGGGGTTCCCTCTGACTCTCACCAAAGACATAATGGTGAATGGTAAAGTCCTTCATTTAGAGTCATCTCCCCAAGCCAGGATTTCCTGAGTCGGTGCCCTGGCTGCCTTGACTAGAGCAATTGCACTTTGTCTGCAATTTGTCTTGTTTGTGAGTCTTATAGGTTGGTGTTTGGGATGATGTCAGAGGATCAATTAAGCCTCTGATATTACATCCCATACGTAATGTCATTAAATCCTAGGAGGGCAATAAAAACGGGGGGCTGTATGACTCACTCACAGCCATTTCATCCATACGCTAATTGCCACACTAATGCATTTCAAGTCAAAATTTGATAACTGTGGCATCACAGCTGCTGGTTTGTTGATGCTCAGGATGCAGACAACGAGGTGCTGAATCCACTGGATGGCAAAACAAGCCATAGGTAAACTTTAATAAAGTTCATTCCGGGTAATCCTCTAGCTACAGAGGTTATCTGATCCATCTTGTCAATAGAGCAAGAGCAGCTTATTTTGTGCTGCTGCTAAGACTCCTAGTCTTTTGAACTGCTTCTGGGAAGAGTTTTCTTTTTCTTTCTTTCTTTCTTTTTCTCTTTTTTTTTTTTGCCGGCATTGTTGTTGCCCATAATCAGCGCTACTGCGCCTCAGGACAAAGTCCATCTCTCTCATCGCTGGCTGCTGCTCATCATTAATGCAGAAAATAATGGCTTCACCAGAGGTCATCGACGGAGGAACGAGGCCCGAGGACATGTACTCTCCAAGCAAGAATGCACAGTCCTGCGGGCTGTCGACTGAGTGCATTGTTTGTATGCACACACACACACACACACACACACACACACAGCTTGCAGGCCAATTGCACATACACATAGCAAACACTGTATTAATGTGAACACACAACAGATTTTTTAAAAACAGTGCCCACATCTCTTTTTCTCTTGATCTGTCATGCACATTCACTTTAGGCAAAGTGTGTTCTCATGTTGCAGCTAATATAGCACACACACTGGGGAAAAAAACATTGCATGAGTTACATCTGATTCGAGTATTTGGATGCATCTAACACCGACAGTCTGACCCTCTTCTTACAACATCCGTCTCTGTAGCTGATTTTCAAGTCACAGGCAGATTTCACTTTGAGGATCTACATTTTTGTCATTCTAATGTGCCACCCTGTGGCCATATTTCAAAGCATGCCCCTCCTGGGATGTTTAAAATTTGTCAGCGCTGAATGTCCTTAGGTCCAAATAAGGCAACTGCTTCAAGGGTAGAAGCACACAGACATTTGCATCCCCGTGGAACTGGGGTTACATTAGTCTTCTGGTAAGACTGTCTCACTGCTGCTGCTGAATAACTCAAGGTGTTATCACCTTCCACCAGCAGAGCGCAGTGTTGCATAAAAGCAGGGCCCCTATCATATCGCTTACACTTTCATCTCACTTTTCGTCCTACAGATTGACAGTATGACTCCTCTAGCTAACAGGGAGCAGAATCTACAGGCTACTGACATGTTTTTGTCTCAGCGCTTTAACACACAGCCACAAAGCCTCTCTGAACAATTGAATCCATCGAGGGAGAGTTGTTTTGCTTAAAATTGTCAGATGAAAAAGCAACATTGCTCGTGTCCTCAAGCGATGGCCAAGCTGTCAAAGTGTGTTGGGTCATAAAAGGCTACGCTCTCAACACTGTCCCTTTTCTGCTTGTCACATGTCGACAGTTACACACATACACTATTTGTGTATATGGTGGATTGGCCCGCCTCCACTTATGCCCTTTGGGGCTGTGCAGCAGTATGAAGTAAAGTTTGGGCATTTTGGTGTGCTGGCTTACATATCCATAAGCGAACAAAATATGTTCTCTTTTAATGTTCTCTTTTAACTTCTAGCTGCGGGGATACATTTTGAATATCATTCTATTATCTCATATCACACATCTCATCTTCTCTGTCCTTAAATCTCTTTCCTCTCTCTCCCTCTCCCTTGCACACATGCACAACACACAGCACATTTTGATTTTCAACTGTGTTTTTTCTCTCTTGAACACACCCTCTGCTCTTATCATCATCACACAGAGCAACATATACGGTTGAGTAACAGATACCACCGACAGCTTTGCTTGTTTTCTACCTTTGTGTCCTGTGAAAGGTGCTGGAATACTAACAGTTTGTGCGAGGAGACTAAAGGCATGGTTTCGAGTTACCCCTCAAGAGTCACCTGTCAGGGGTTTTGTCTCACAGAAGAATACAAGTGCATCCTCCTCTAATTGAAAGTAGACACCACTGGGCCAGAAAGAGAAAGAGAGACAGAGAGAACAGGAGAGGAGAGGGAAGCAAAATGAGACGGAGAGGCAAAAAGGAGCAGACAGAACTAAAATAAACAATTCCCAGGATGCTGCAGGCCAAAAGCAAATGGCCCTGGGGCTCCGTGGCCTCTCAGGGCCGTGGCAGAAGCCAGTCACACACATCACATAGCATTACACGGGATGGGGTTACAGGAAAATGTCAGCCGACGCATAAGGAGGAACCATCAGCCCATAGGATAATTCGATTGCCTGAGGGAGGTGCAATCTTGCATTCCCACGATTCCTCTCTTTCCACCCACACCCTTTTTTCATTGTATTTTTTTGAATCCATTTTTCTTTCTCAGTTATTTAATGTTTTCAATTCTGTTGTTTGCCCTGGTAGCCACGTATATTTACGAATGCATTGTAAATGGAGGCTACTGGGCTCTTGCTACAGTAAGATGTCGGTGCAGCCTCCTTGTCTATCACCACGGGAATTTTATGGGCCATTGGTTTGTAGAGTGGCCTCTGATATCTTGATTTACAACCTGATCTTTGTTAAAAAAAAACACCACTCTTTCACTCTCACAGTGTTTTTGGTTACATGTTCTATCCCTGGTCATGGAACGAATCATGTCCCTCCCAGTCTTGCTCTTGCGGCAAATGTGATCAAGATGCAATAATTTAGAAATCTGAAATGAGTCACTGCATGCCATGTATCTAAAGCAGATGTTTATGGTTTAAAATGTACTGTTTTGCATGATCTCCATTATACAAATGTTGTTCTACCTTGTTACTGCATGCTACTCAGAGCACAGCGTCGTTGCGTGTGTTATTGCATGAACGTGCAGCTGCATATGTGCGCGTGCATTCGATAAAGACAGAAGGATGGAGAGAGCAAAAGAAAAAGAGACAGCGAGAGAGTTCAGCGCAGATATCTGAGTGCGTCTGACAGAGAGGACAGCCCCGGAGGCAGGTCCCAGCCCTTCAGCACCGAAAATGACACATGACTGCTTTGACTTTTGTCATCCCCTGTCTCCCTCCGCCCCCAAACCCAAGCCTCCAACAAACACCGAGGCTAGCATAGATATACACACACACTCACACACACTCAAAGACACACAGTCACACACTGTATACTGCTTAGATTACATTATCTTTATCCCCGGGACATGAGCCCTCCTTGTTGGATGACATTTGGGCTTGTGCAGCACTAAGGTTACCTTTCTTTGCCCCTGAGTTAAAGATGCCTGTCTGCAGCATGCATTTGAAATGAAGGACAGGAAAAAAATCAGATGAGAAAGATTTCCAAAAGCACTTTGATCAGAGGCATCAACAGTCACGCACAAACTTGTTAAGCAGTATGTAAATTTGGGCTGATACTGAATAAAGTTGCCAGAATGGCATGAATCCATTGTGCTGCGATGATCAAAATAAAAGAGGGCTTCATATGCTGGAGGGCAAGAAAGTCACAGACATGAAGGTTTTTTTTCCTTCCTCTTTTTTTCTACAAAGGGGCTGATGGGATGCAGAGAGGAGAGAAGGAGGGGAGGGAAATGAAAGATAGGGGAAAGCCTGGAAGGATCTCAATCTAAATTAGCCGAGTAGAAGGAAGACTGTGCTGAGTGAGACATATAATTAAAACCAAAGTGATGAAAACATCAGTACTCATTCAGTCACTCGCCAGATGAATTTCTGAAATTGCTACCACGATGATCTGAAGATGTTTCAAAGCTAAAGGTAATGTAGCCTATTGTTGAAGCGCACCAATCTCCCATTTACTCTTTACCGGGCTTTCACTCTCAATCTCTCTTCATCCGCCTCCCCTCTCTCTGTTTCTTTATCCCTCCCTCGTTCCTTCTTTTTTCCCTCCGTCTGACACCCTGAGATGAATAGATGCTGTCACTGAGACTCTTGTAGCCTGTCAGCTTTTAAACAAACAGTTAGCAAAAGGATCACTTTCACAGGAAACCTCCCAGTCTGAGGTGAGGTGATCATCAGCGTTAGCTTGTTATGTCCCCTCCGTATACGTGAACGCCCACCCTGTCACTGAAGTAAGGAATATGACCTCACACGTGTACCAGACTCATGCCTCATCATACTATACGATACATTGAAACCACTTTGAATCATTGAATTCATAAGATTTGGTTGCAGTGATAGCGCTGTCCTGCGTTTCGTCCTGAATGCTGAAAATGTTATTTATTCTGGCAGCCTGCGTCTGTAACCAAATGTCTCTGGCAGTTAGAAGCATTCTAACTGAGGGCCCGTTTCCTCCCTCCAGTGTGGTGTACCTCCAGTAAATCTGTCCTCCCGACAACAAATGTCCCTGCACCTAAAAGGCCCCTCAAAAAACAAGCCTGACTTTTGTGAGGGAAAAAAAAACAACAACAAAAAAAACCCAGCCCCCTCAGGTGTGTTCCCTCTCGCTCTTCCTCTCTGCACCTGCACTGAGTCTCTCAAGTCCTCCATGTGTCTCTCCACACAATGGAGACAGTGCATAGCCTCTGGCGCCTCTCTCCAGCTGAGAGCCACCTCTCTCCAGAGGACAGGAGAGGAAAACTGCCAGCACTAACAACTGATCCTGGCAGATAAAGGAGCAGATAGCGCGAGGAGAGAGTGCCTCGGACAAACCTCGCCTCGCTCTGGTCTTTCTTGCTGCTTTCTTTAGCTCTGAGACAATGACGGTAACAATTGTTGTGGGAAAATAGTGCTGATGATGAGGAGGCTGAGCATAAAGAAAGAAAGTTGACAAACGGCCAGTCGTATAGAGTGCTGCAGGGGGAACGTTTATTTGTAAGCCAACACGGAAGTTAACATTACCCTGTTTCCAGGGGCGGATTATGAGACAATGGGCTCCTGGGCACTGGTATGCAAAGGGCCCCACCACCTCTCAAACATAGACACACAGACTTTTGTGATAGATTTGCCTTTTTTTTGTTGTTGTTTCATGTGTCTTTTTAGTCGTTAGGTGTGTTTTGGGCAGTTTTGCATCTCTTTGTAGTCATTTGTCATTTTGACTCATCCTGGTTGGTACATGTTAATTTGGGCAACATTTTGCAGGTGAAGGCCAGGGGCCCCCCTGACACTTTGGGCCCCTGGGCCTGTGCCTGGTAAGCCTGTTCAGTAATCCATCCATGCCCCGTTCCCTGACAAAAAGCCAATGGGATTTTTCCTTTGGATTTTGGATTACTGCAGAAAATAAGCTCTGCAGCAAAAAAAAGTTTATGATACTTACACATTTGTTCGGCAGGATAATCTTCACAAATGACCACTATTATGACTTGTGAAGTGTAAATGCAATCACCAGAAGTGAAAAGCTAATATTAGGCTCTAAACGAACTGCACCATGGTCGCATGACTTCAACGTCGCCACCACAACGAGGCTGTAATGATGTGATGACGTTCTGTGCGTTCATTTAGCCACTTGTTAGCAGCCAGTATTTACTGACGTATCTTATGTAGTGGAACAAAATGTGGAAGTCTCTTAAGCTTGTGTGAACCACAGACCTTATTTCAGGCAGCTAACCAGAAAACATTTTTTGAAAAACCCACTGACTTCGAGATGGGGGAACCCAAAGTGCTAAAAACGAACTCATTTTAAGGGTTTTAGGACTCATCCCTGCAGCATTGTAGCCGCACCTGTTTTTAAATAATATATTTGTTTTAAAAAACTGCATATTTCATTCAATGAGTCAGCTTTCACTTCACATACAGATGTTTTACACTGCTCAGAATTTGGAAAACACCCTCATATTGATTCAATTTGTGACCTAAACCGTATCCGTCACCATCAATCGTGTCAGCTCGACCACAAACACTGGGCTGTTTGGGCCTTTTTTAATGTGCTATAATGTTGTAGTGCCAGGCAGGATGACCTAGCACCAGATCAGTGTACCACTCACGCTCCTGAGGGGAGCTGACTGGAACAGCAGTTAGGCGAGACGGCAGTCGCAGGTCGCCCAGGCCACAGCTGGGAAGCCCCGGGCCGAAATGTTGACCTGATGTGATTAAGTGTACATCCAGCTGCATGGAGGGAGAGTGCGTGGAAATAACGTTACACCTGGAGAATGATTTTTCTAACTAATGTAAACCATGTTTTGTGTCAGAATCCATAAAGAAAATGAGCTATTTTACTGCTTTATGAGAGCTGGCTTGGATGGATTTGCATACCGTTTTTTCCTCTCCTTATTTCTCTCTCTGATCCAGTCCAGTGTGTGTGGTCTATAAGAGCCAAGCTCCCGGTATTTGTCCTGAGAAAGACCTTGATAGGAATGGGGTCTGAGTGAGAGTGCTTATTTTATTCTCTTCCATGCTGCTGCAGGCTATGGCTGTATTAATGCAATGGCAGGGATCTTTGAAGTTGTGACTTTATGAGACAAAAGCTAATTTCCTTTCCTTTGTTCATTATCGAGAGAGACTTCCAGCCGGGCGGAAAGCATGCTGTGCTAATTATTCCATTCATGAGTCGTCTCTAAAGTATGTAATGGATTTCACTGGGCTTTTCACAGGTAAGCAGCAGGGTTATATGGCATGCACACGTCTGTCAACACACTGGTTTACAGCAATTATGCGTTTTAAATTGTCACGGGATAAAGGTGAGTAAATTGTCATATCTTGAAACACAACATCTATCTACTGTGAGCAGAATAGAATAGTAGCTTAAAGGTCCAGCGTGTAGGATTTAAGGGGATTTAGTGGCATCTTGCGGTGAGGATTGCAGATTACAACCAGGTGAAACTCATGTTAGAATTCCTTCAGTGTTTGTTGTTCAGGAGGTTTTTACTGGGAGTGAAATTATCCTTAGAGGTCTCTTCCTACTCAAAACACCAGATGACGATTGATAATGTTAATGTGGAAAGAATCTATGAAACTAAAATTCTGGGTGTGAGTTTAGATGACAAAATCTGCTGGAATCCTCAGATCAGTTATGTAAGAGCAAAGTTGCAGTTCAGGGGAAAACCAAACACATGCTGGAGCATTAATCACTGCATGTTCTGTTTTCATCACCATCACTACCATATTTGAATTACTCTGCGGAGGTTCCGGCAACACTCACTTCTAAGTCCTTCAAAGGAGAGCAATCAGAACAGTGCACAAGGTGGGGTACAGGTTTTTAAAGTCACATGCATTTAATTTTTTAGATCTGGTCAAATTCAAAACTGCAATAATCATGTTTAAAGCAAGAAATAATTCACTTCTGGGCAACAACAAAAAATGTTTTGTGACAGGGAGATAAATTAATTTAAAAACTATACGACAAAGATATTTTTGGCAGCTATATAAATGAGGACAGGTTGTGTTAGGGGAGTGCATATGTATCTTGAAATACTGTGTTGGTAGAAGAACTGCAAATAAACTGGGTTTATTACGTATTTATTTAATTGGGTGGTAAAAAGACGGGATAGTTGTATATTAGTTGTAAATATAAATGGGACTTTGTTGAAATAATATGTGTGTTAAAAGGAGAAATGTAAGAAAGGGGTAGGGACACATAAGTTTAACTTCGACCTACTCCTTTTTGGGCACTGTTATCTTTGTCTTGTTTGTTTTTTATTATATATTGTTTTAATTTTGGTTCGAAATAAAGTCATTCAGTCATTCAAAACCAGTAAAAACACTGAACAAAGCAGTGTCATGTTACAAATCTCTGTTTCTCAGACATTGTTTGGTGCTAATGTGTGCTCATCTTTTGTCTCTGATAATTTAAGATCCAGATGTTCAGGAGGTTTTTACTGAGAGCCAAATTATTTTCAGAGGTCTCTTCCTCTCCGAAACAAACAATCCAGGTGATTAAAACCAGTGAAAACACTGAATAAAGCAGTGTCATGTTACAAATCACTGTTTCTCGGACATTGTTTGGCGCATCGCATGCAGGTTGCTCACCCAGCACCTGCTGATGTGTGCTCATCTTTTTTTGCTGATAACTTAAGATCCAGACGTTCAGGAGGTTTTTACCTGGAGCCAAATTATCTGCAAAGGTGTCTCCCTTTCCAAAACAATTAAACACTGAACAAAGTCACAAAGGGGCTGCTAGCTACAGTGGCCAACGTGAAAAAAACAAAATGCAAATATCCCTATTTAGAGCAATAGTTTTCAACTGGTAGGTCGAAGTCCCAAAAGTGGGTCGCAGGGCCATTCTGAATGGATTGCAAGTGACTCTGAAATGTGTCACTTCTGTAAAAAACATACTTTATTACAGTGAATTTCTGGCACAGAGCTTTTACTTTAAGTGCTGTTTCCTGCTATAGAATAAGGCCCCGTTTATATGACAACGATTTCAACTGAAAACGGTAAACCTTAGTTGCGTTTTGGCCGATCGTTTACATGACGGCGGCGTTTTGGGTGCCTGAAAACGCAACGATTTGAAAATGGGTTCCAGAGTGCAACGTCTTGTCAACGGTAGCGTCTCCGTTGTCATGCAAACAAGCAATATGCAGTTCCTCTGAAAACGGACTTTTCGCACATGCGCATTACGGTTCCAGTCACTAGGCATGCCGACCGTCACAACATCAATGCCGAGCTCTGTTTGTGCTTCTCACCCTGTTGATTTGAAGTGAAGTGTAGATCTGTTACTGTAGCAACTCCACCTCGTCGTCCATCCAGACAAAGTTATCTGGCCCGTAAGTGACTAACAGACAGAGACAGCAAACCAGCTCGACTACACGGCCGAACTGTATTAAATGTATTAAACTGTGTGGACTTTGAAATAATGACTAAGGAGAAATTTGGTGCAGTTGGGAACCACTGGTTTAGAGCCAGTGTTTGATTTGTGGGCTTGTAGAAGTGTAGAAACATGGCGGACTCTGGGGACAAGGACCCTCTCTGTATGTAGATGTAAATGGTTAGGAAAACAACAATTCTTATATTCAGGTATCTCCCTAAATCCTACACACTGGACCTTTAATATTTGCAGGTTGATAGTTGGTTACAAAGTTAACTCAAATCAAGTCTGACACATCGCCGCACACATTCACTCACATCCCAACAAATATATCCTCTGCAGACTTATAAGACCAAAACCACTTTGCAACTCATTAAGACCTGAACCCAATTTCACAAATGAGTTTCAGAGTTTGTAGGGCCAAGTTAGACATGTGACATAATGGGATTTCCATTTTTCCCTGAACCACAACTTGGCAGAGCATGAAGGGAAATGCAACATTTCACATTCCATCTTTGCAGCGTTACCAGGATGCCACCCACAACACCTGAGCACTCCCAATCACCCAGTGAGAGTGTGTGTGTGTGTGTGTGTGTGTCCCGCTGCAGATGCACTGTGTATCCTGCCACTCAGAGTCAGATCAGACAACAACAAAAAAGGGGTGTAGCGGTGATACAAGTGAAGCCATATACCTCCTCCACTGCTGCCTGACACCCCTCCTCCTCCTCTTCCTCCTCCTCCTCCTCCTCTCCCCTGCTTTGTTTGTGCTCATTTCATTCCGTGTGCAGCCTCCTGGCAGGCAGGTCAAGGTTTACCCTCGCACCACACACCATTTCCCTCACACGCCGCCCGGGGGAGGAACACTAGAGGCCCGAGGCAAGGGCAAGCCCAAACAGCTCACACAACATTGCCGCCATCACCACCTCTAACCATACTGATAGGAGGACAGAAATACTGAGCTCCGAATCACACAGTTGGATCTTTGTCTTTTCTTTTTTCCTTTCTTTCACCAATTATACCTCTGTTTTCGCCCCTTTTCTTTCTCCCATGCCCTTTATCTTATTGTACATTATTGATTTCTGTCAGTAGTAAGGTATATGTCTATTAACCGACAGATTTAATAGAGCGACAATAGAAAGCTACTCATTTGTTCCCCCCGTAGTGTAAGTGTTCATTTTGAGAGTCTGATACTAACCCTGGCTAGGAGCTAGTGCTGGATTTTTAGCTGTAAATGGAAAACGCCTGTGGGCTTTTCATTTTCTGGGCCCAGACGTTCCCTTCATGGTGTCGGAGCCCTTGTGTTCACAGAGTTCATGTTTTGCTGCGGGGCTTTTTTTTATTTTGTTTTATCTCATAGCTTAGACTAGCAGGGCTTTAACTCCCAGAGGACTCCTGCGTAGCAACAGCAGAGATCAACAAAGTAAGTTTGTTTATGTTGGCTGTGTCCGCATGTTGTCGACTTATACATTTCTCAGTCTCCATTTCCTGCCTCTCCTTGCCCCAGGGGAAAGGAGCCCTCTAATTGGATCTTGTTCTAATTGAGCCTAATACTGGAGCTAACCGGAGTTGGGCCCTGTGGCTAATGAAGAGCTGAATCAAAACTAAGCACTAAAACTTTGACTGTGAGTGTGGATGTGTATGCCTGTGTTTTTTGCTCTACATTCTATCATGAATGCATCATTACTCTTTTCGGTGTTTTGCTTTATACCTCGTTTTGTGTACAGCAAAGACGTATTCTTGGGGAGGGAATGACTGTTTGTGGGCACCATAGACAGAGCAACATTGATTTGTCAAGTCATCATTTGTTTTTTCTTTAATTTATGCGAACCACACAATTAAAAATGCACACACAAACCACATTCACGTTCAGCATGCTGCAGATTCTCCACAAGAGAGAGCTGTTCAGTCACTGCCGGGCCAGGTTACACATGTCGTCCTGTGCCACCAGCTGCAAGTTAGACCTGCATGTAGAGTGCGGCTCTGGTCACGTATGTCTGTCCAAACCTGACCCAAGTTTGAGAGAGTAGTAACTGAGCCTGACCTTTGTATGATATTTTTTTCTACACCTAACCACACACTTTAGTGCCTAAACCTAAAAAGGTTAACCGAAGAATTAAGTTTCTTACCTATGTTGTAACTTTATTTTGAAAAGACCCTGTGTGCATTTAATGAGTGGAAAATGACACACCATACCTGAGCGTCCAAACCTGACACTGGACAACACATTCTCACCCCGACCTCGCCACTTATCGACACTTGGTCCAGATACGACGTGAAAGGTACCCTGGGTGCGCTGGTTGTTGACGTTCTGGGATGCCGTGTCAAGTTCTGCCTGTTACATACAGTCTCTTTCAAAATAAACGCACTACGTCAGCACAACAACACACATTGACCTTCTTTTTTTTTTCCTTCAACAGCTAACGCACGTGGTTGGGTTTAGGCAACGAAAACATGTGGTTAGGTTTAGGAAAAAAGAACAGGGTTTGGCTTTTGAATCTTGCAGGACACAAACACCGCTCTCCTGGGTGAAATTCTGGGTTTGTTGGACCCATCCACCACCGCTCTCACCCACCCTTCTCAAACTTTGCCGCCTTAACTTTCGTCCTTGTCCCATTGCTTCTCCCCCTGCACTGCCGAGCACTGTTAAACTATAATGGCGACCAGCTGCATATCATGCTGATGTTTAATGACGTTTTTTTCCTCAGTGTCTGGCGCCACAAGCCGCTACCCAAGTGCTGGATTTCGACAACTTCGAAGTGAGACTGGGTTGCGAACCCTGCCCGACAGATCAGTCCCCGTCTGGTTCCTTTGAGTGCTAGTTGGCTATCCACACTGTAATGTAGACACATTGATGCTGCCCCCTACAGGCAAACAAAAAATCACAATTTTAACACTTCCACCACCTACAGGCAATGAGTGTTACAGCTTTTTGTCTTTTTTTAATAGCTCCTGTTGTCTTTGTTTTTACACTTGTTAAAGGGAAATTTCGGTTTATTTCAACCTGTCTCCTATCGTCCTCAATTTGTTTTAAGTGACTAGTGACATAAAAATAATAGTTAGCAAGTTAGCCGTTAGCCTAGATACAGCCGGGGCGCATTAGTAGCGTCAGACCTGTTAAAACATAAGTGAACAGGCAACCTTCAAGTGCAAAGTTAGTCCACTAAACAAGCTTTTTTTCCACAAAGACTGCCTCATATCGTTAGGATAAATGTCAGAGAACATATAGAAAACGACATGTAAACGTGTTGTCTTACCTTACCGGTGTGCTGCCATGTTTGTTTACCATTTAGCTCTGCTTTCCAAAGCGCGATTCAACAGTGGTTTCTAATTTGGCTTTTATCTTAGGTAAGAGAAAATCTGAGAAAAAAATCGTATTTTTGTTTTTCCAATGCAAGGAAAAATACAAATTCTAGATTTTATGTTTAAAAGTAATTATAATGATTGGATATTTAATTCCTGGACCAAAGAAATACAACTATACCTGCTCCATTGATCCCAATTACTGTGATTTCAGTAACTGTACGTGCCTCTGTTGACCAGTTGATTGATTAAAAAAATAATTGGCAGCTATTTGATAACTAGTTTTCCTGCGAAGCATTTCATGGTGCCAGCTTGTCACATATGAGGACCCCTGTTTTTCCTTTTAATCATTTTTATTATTGAATGTATTTGAAATGCTCTGGAAAATGACATGTTTAATTTGTTTAAGTTTATTATACAATATGTCAGTTTCACTGCTGCAGAAGTTCTTCTTTTTCTTACAGCTTTTTTGTCGGCATCACTGCAATTCTTGTGTCAGAGTCTTTGCACACAGCACCACACCTGCCCTTATAGTGTTTAGAGGGCATTACCTATACAAATAAGTTACTTATGATCAAGTGGGATTCATCATTCAGCACACCTGGGTGAGAGCAGATTTAGATGGTTAGGAATGTTTGGTGCCTCTGGAGTTGATGTCTCTTGTATTTTCTGTTAACAAAAAATTAAGAGAAATCTAAGTGAATGTTGGTGCACGAGGCCCACTGTGTCACACACACCTCCAGTGGAGATCAAACACAATACAGTGTGTCTAAATAGTAAGACAATTCAATGTGTGGCTATAAAACACAAAATGTTAGCTTCTGGACATTCTGTGGTATGATTTAGGCTTAACATTAAACTCTTCCCAACACGCGTTAACATCACAACACACACACAAACGTGTGCTCACACACAAACAGTAGGCATAAAAAAGAAAAATAGTAGCACTCATTGCCTGTAGGTAACATTAATGCCAAAATTGCAGAAGGTATTACTGTCTTTGCCTGTGGGTTAGCCTTTTCTATGGAAAACATTTTGACATGTCACAGTAGCAGGCGTAAATGATAAAATGAATGATGGCTGAATTCCATTCGGCTGCTTCGGTTTTAGGGTCCTGGTTTTGTGAACGCTGGTTTACTTTCACTTGAGATGTATGAATAGAGAGGCGAAGTCCCTCCCCTTTTGGCGGACCACCATGGGACCTCGTTCCAGAAAAAATATGTATGGTAGCAATTATTTTTTGATCTTGTTTGAACTGTGCCATGAATTACACATCTGATGTTTGTCAATTTAAAAGGTCATTTTGCAAGTAAAGAGAAACACAGTTTAGCTTTCTCTCTCACTGGAGCTGCAATGCCTGTGTGTTTAGTATCCGGATACACAAGCAACGGGCCTTACTCGTTCTTTTGCTTCCCGCCTGATAAAAAGACCTGAAGTCGCTGTATAAAACACATCAGGCAAGAAAACGTCACATTTCTTGCACTGAAAATAGCAAAGTTAACATGTCTTGTAAGCAGGGGCGTAAATATAGACAGTGCAGGCCCCTGTGTTCAAAGATAAATGATAGAAAAGAAAGAATATTATTGATTTAAAAACGATGCCATTTGCTATATATGTCTCAAAAAGGCAAAACCATCTGCATCATGGTTGTCTTTTTTCTTTTCTTTTTTAAAATAGTCAGTAGCTATCTAAAACAAAATGATGTGCTTTCTCTACGTAAGCTATAACATTTATAAATAAAGTATAACAACTATTCAATTAAATGATTAATTCATACTTTCTTTGGTATTGTAAGGCAGGTTTCTCTCTCCTGTCTTACCTAAAAAGCTTCTCTGTAACTTGATCCACTTCAATGTCCGAAAAAGAACGTAGGACAACCGAACATCAACAACAATAGTGGCATCTCACATCTTATATATATATAACTCCGCCAAACTTTATCATAAGTCTCATTACCTGCACGTAAGGTGCGCGATATTAGATAGTTCCAAATTTAACGTAAGGAGCAAAATAGTATATGTAAACAATACATGACTGTAGTTAACACTAAATTATGTTGACGCTAAATAATGAACAGAGAGAAAAACAAGACATGAAAATAAATCTCATCTTACAATATTTTTGTCAGATATGCAGTGATGATTGCTGGGTAATGTGCGCTGATGTTGTCCAATGTCAGGTCCCAGTTGTGTCAAGACAGTACATGCATGATAGCGCGTAAGAGGGCCCGTCATAATAGTGTGCACTGGGGTCCGTCGTAACCTCCTTACGCCGCTGCTTGTAAGCAAGTGAAATGTGCCAAGCTAACGGCCATGTTGGTGTTGGCGACGTGTATCATGTGATGTAGTCCGCTGAGCAGTTTCACACAAAACTAAATGTCACTACAACAAACTGCAACTTTCTTGACTAGCAAAATTATCTTTACATTGCACAATTCAAACCAGGATAAAAAAGATTATTTCGCCACTTGCTATTGACAACCGTATATATATATATTTTTTCCAAAATAAGGTCCCATGGGTCACACCAAAACAGGAGTCATTGTTAATATTATTGGTCATATCTATGCTTTTACTACTATGACAAGTCAAAATGTCCGCTGGGAGAAATGCCTATTTCAGTGCACATCCTCTACATACACAACACTACTGTTAGTTTTGTTGCCAATAGGTGGCTCAGGTCGGACTCTCACTGCAGCTCTGTAGCTAAATGATATTGTCTGGTCCTGGTTTCTGTTGCTTTGCATCAATGTCACAGTGTGTCCTTGTTCTTAAACTCACCACCAAACCAGACACTGTAGCCCTGATGAAAACCCATTTTCAAGGCATTGATTTTTTTTTCTCCACTTATTCTCTTTTCCTCTGTCACACTAAATGCCAAACCATTGGATATAAAATGAAACAAGCACATGCTGCAGTTTCAACAGTTGCATCGACAACAGAGAAATGGAAATGAATGACGCCAGGTTTACTGCTGGAGGGCTAAAAAAGAAATGACTTCTCGCTTGCCTCCAGCTATGAGACTGTCTTTATTTATTTATCTATTTTTTTATTTTACCTATCTGCAAATCATCTTCCCTCTTCACATAAGAACAGACACATGTGTTGCTTGTGTCTAAACACACCGACTAGTCATCTGTGTCCACAGTGTGATATTTAATCACATTCTTCAACAGAGGGACATTCATATCTATTTTTCTAGAAGTTTCTGATTTAGTTTGCATGCATATGTCACATTTTAAGTCTTACCTAAGGACCTAAGATGGTTGATGTGCCTTGAAAGCAGCACAGACTAACCAACAACAGGCTCCATATGGGTGGTGTCTTATCAGGGTCAAACACAAAGTAAATCATAAACATAAAGCACAAGCTATTACATATTTATTGGACAAAAGAAGGTTATATTGGCCCATTAAATATCTTTAAAAGTGGAAAGTATGTATCTCAGCAGGAGTAAACGCAATTTAGATTTTACTGTTTTTCTGGTATGGTATAAATAGTTTTTAGCCTGTGCAGAATTTGGCACTTCCAGACAGCCTAACCACATATGGCTCAACTTAAGTCTTACTTTTTAATTAGGAATCTACTTAGCTG
Source organism: Epinephelus moara (assembly GCF_006386435.1). Taxonomy (NCBI): domain Eukaryota; kingdom Metazoa; phylum Chordata; class Actinopteri; order Perciformes; family Serranidae; genus Epinephelus; species Epinephelus moara. The sequence continues at coordinate 7,492,411 of NC_065526.1, read as the reverse complement.
TCTTAGTTATTATGATTACAAGTCCATTTTACACTCTCTTTGCATGGATCTTGAAAGTTATTTTAAGGAATATTAGCTGGCAAGAGGTGTTAGCTCCAGGTGATGCTGCTGTGAAGCAAAACTGTTAGCCAGTTGGTACCAGAAATAAACATGGGAATAACGCAGTGTGCACTTGGAGCATGCAGTGCAACTTTCTTTCTCACCCAGCATCTCATCTCTGCTTCTAAGACTCTGGCTAGTAAATGGTAATGGGTGCTGCCATAACATAGCTGTGGTCAAGCTTTCGATCGGCCACACATGCTTCGAATCCGCTCTCTCGGCTTTGTGCCGTACCAAAGTGGTGTTTGGGAGCTGGCATTATTTGATCTTGATCTCCAGATTGTGATGTCTTTCCAAGCAGTTGCTGTAGTTAGAGGCCTGCGAGGCACAAACCAATGCTGTGCAGCGTTGGTGACTACCACCAGAGGGGGGTTGGGTGGAGACACAGCACTCCAGGTGGGCCGAGTTGCACCCCCCCTCAGGCACTCTGCCATGTCTCGGGAAGGAGGAGGGTGCGGTAAATGGTTCCAGAGCAAATATAGCCTTCCAAACCTCCTGCCTCAAGGACGTAGCCCAAAGGCCAATCGGAAGATTGGAAACAGATGAAAGAAAGAAACTTTGGTGTGGCTTTTGGTGGCTCCTGCAGGATGAAAGCATTTTCTGTACAACGTTAGAAATATTTTTGTTAAGACTCAATGGGCTTCCTTTTTTGTGTTGGAGCATTTGGACATGTATGGACCTGAGCATATACGTGGGTGTGTGTTTCATACTCATTCAGGAGTGTGATTGTATTGCCTGAGTAGCCCTCCAGCTCTTGTCTTGTTTGTTGACAGTATTAAACAAATGGTCAGAAAGCCCATTACTCAGGGGGGAATGAAGTGAAACCGTATGTGCATGTGCGAGGATATGTGTGTGCTCTGTGTGCATGGCCCCTCCCTGCCCCTGCAGCTTTCTCTGGGGTTTCTTGTCACCCTGTGTCTTGGAGGTGAGAGGGCGGGTGATAATTGAACACTCCCTGGCACTTTTAACAAATGTATTGAAAGGAGGAATCGAAAAACCTGTTAATGAGATTTCCCTCCCCGGGCGGTGCTCAGGGTTATTATTCTTATAATTTTCTTAATCTAATGAGTTACTCAAAGTTTATTTTCAAATGTATTTCTCCCATTCGCCCTATAGGGCTCCTGTTTTATTAGCCTCTGCTCCTCGGCAGCACACAAACTTTATTAATAAATCAATTTACAATGCTTTGGAGGAGGCCCCTATTGAGACTCGAGCAGTCAGGATCTTTCATACTAAACAAACACTACGACAAGGACTCATAGAGCATACTGTGAATGTTGGAGCAGCACTGGCCCTGTACCAAGGTGCACATCTTTGTACTTGGGTTTTTTTATTTACCTCACAAGATGGCTCCTGGCTTAGGGAATGGACCATGAAAATGGCTGCTCTCATGTGCCTGCAGCGCTCTATATAGATTGGAGTTTTTCATGTGGCAGTTAGGCTGCTGGGATATACACCCCAGGGGATGTGCTCTCATTAAGGACAGTAGCTCTGGGCACTTTTGCACTGCTTCCTGTGGCCACTGACCTCCTTTTCACCCGTGGGCTTGCAGCTACACCACAGCTCTGCTTCTTGGTCTCCCTGTCACTCCCAACAACGGCCTGGGGGCTGTCACATGACTCGAGGAGTGACTCCTGACCTGCCCGGCCTCCCGAAACCCCTCCCCTCCTGTTGGCGAGTCGGTTAGAATGATCACAGACAGCGTAAGGGTCACATTTGCCCCCACCAAAATGGCGGTTATGTCCTTGGGCTTTTGAAGGAAGAATTTTCCGAGTTGACAGTGTCAAAACATCATGTCAGAAATGGCCAGCCTTATGTGTCATCTTAAAGCAGTACAGCTGCAATATTATTCATGTGGAAAAACTTTGAGCACTACGGTAAAAGTAAAGCACGCCATCTATCATTTCTACAATAGTCACTGAGAGCAAATTAGTGATAGAGGGCACCTGTCTCATTGGACCCTTTACCTTGAGTTCAAGCAAATACTTGCTGCTTGAATGGACACAAGTGGGATAATAACATTGCTTCGTCACCGTCCTCCCTGAGCCATTTCTGCAGCCATTTCCTCCATGTTGAGGTTCATTTTAGCCACAAGACAAACTAGCTTGCGAGGAGCACCTAAAGGTGATCTACGATCCCGACAAAGGTAGTTAATCATTGATCAAAAAAACATTACTGTGGACTTGGGGCATTATGGCTCTTTGCCTGAAGTGTGCAGAGAAATATCAATAAAAATCCCCCTGATCTTTTTTTAATTAAAGGCTAAAAGCCCGATGTTCTCAGTCGCTGTTGTGCCTGAGCACAGACTTTAAAGCATCGTCATTTTCATTGTCCATTTCAGGCAAAACATTAACCACATCTTATAAGCAAAACATGTTATGCTCACATGCACAGTATTAGTACGCAAAAGACGTGATTTTAAAGAGGTAGGCTGTGGGGTGGCCCCGCATAGCTGATTGGTGGATTGAGATATCAGACCAGTTCTCATCAGCACCATCCATACTTATGCCTGCAGGCCAAACAATTTTGTCCTCCACTAGTAAGCAATTAGATTAAACTCAAACACACATACACACAGAGAGAGCCTCCGCAAAACTGTGTTCCCCCTATGCAGCATTCTCCCTTCCTCAGTATGACACTTGCTTCCTCCATATGTGTGAGTTTTTGTTAACACAAGGATGTGAGCAGACACACATAGATACACACACACACACCCTGTAGGTATAAGGTTCCAGTTGGTATATCTCTGTCTCTAAGCCCCAGTTTGATGCCCTAGTCTCATGGTATCCAACCCCCACTCTTTCTGCATCCCCTCAGGCTTCTGTGTGTGTGTGAGTGTGTGTGTAATATGGCTACTGAACCAAGAGGGCATTGTTTCTCTCCAGCGGGGTTTCATAATTGAACGTTCACATTTATGCACTCATTCAAATGGATACTAAAAGTAGAAGTGAAGCACGTAACCATGTTCTACACTTGAATTATCCACGGCAAAATTGAAACTTAAGATTGTTGAACTGGAGATTGTTGTTATGAGGTATCGTGCGCGACTCCTGTGTGCATTTTTAGGTGGATGCACGTGCAGCAGACAAGTACACATATACTGATTGGAGGCTTTCCACAGGAGGTGCAAACTCCAGTCAGTCTGCATCAGGTTGTGTGTTTCTTAGGCGCATGTGTGTGTGAGCGAAGCAGGGAAGAGAAAAGACAGCGGGCAGCAGGGACAAACCCGTCAGCCACTCAGATCACATCAGGTCTGTCGGGACACATTGGAGCACAGCGAGCCTGATGGGATATGCCCCCCAGGGGTGCGAAGCAGGCCAGATGACATACAGACACAGGGGCAGGCAAAGAAGGAAGGAAGAATAGAGGATGGCACATCCTGCCTTTAACGCACAATATGTTCCAATAACATGCATTCAATTATGAATGGTACCCGTGACTGCATTATGTACTAATTATACAGTAACACCATAGCATCACTGACGTACACGTACATGCAATCACACATCCCCGACATACACACTCCAGCACAAGCATATGCATGCACGCTCGGTGATATCGCCATAAACATGTAGCCTGGATCTCACACCAGATAACCTACATCTTAAACAACATGGCACATATGCTAATGTGAAACGTGAAGGCATGATGTTTATGAGCTGCACACGATGCATATGCTTCTGCGTGTGGGTAAATGCACAGACACGCTTGGGTACATATGTCCGCGGGGGCAAAATGGGAAATAGACACTTCTCTTCATGCCTGTTTTTTAATTGGGGCATTTATTGTTTTGTGGTGGTGTTTACTTCATTAAATTAAGGCACATTTGGAAAAAAATGCAGCATGTTTCAAGGTTTATATAAGCAAAATTATGCTTTCAGCCATTAAGTTGCAAATTAACATATCTTTATGACTGTGGGATATGCCAGTTGAAGATGCTTTTACATTTTCACACTAATCAACTTGACTTTAACATGTTGGATTTCAGTTTGATTTGCTTTCATCACAAATATTGTTTCCCCCCTCGGCTGTGTGTGTGTGTCTGCATGTGTACTCGAGTGGAGCTGCGCTAGTGTGTGTGTGCATGTGGGTGTGTGTACGCCTGTGTGCTTCTGTTAGTTGTCCATGGCACCTTCATGTCACCCCAACTGTTCTCTTTCTTAGGAAATCACAAAATATGTGTGTCTGTGCGTGTGTGTGTGTGTGTGTGTGTGAGGAGGGGGGTGTTACAAGGACAAAATGAACTAATGTTGAATATTCCGTATTGGTTTTACTGTAATTCTTTTCTAATTCTTAGTTTATTCAATTTCATCTCCTTGAGGCTGGTAGGTATGGAAATGAGGTCTGTTCTTTTTTTTTTTCTTTTTTTTTGCCTGTGTAAATTGCAGCTATCACCTCAAGCCTTTTGAACAAGATTACCCAGATGGCCTTGCGTGGTGTGCCTGAAGTTTTATTTTCCTCCTTTGCCTGCTTTTCCTTCTTGGCTGCAGGGGAAAGGAGAGGGAGCTGGGAAGCCTCCTGAAGACTCTGGGCGAGGCCAGGAGGCAGCAGCTGTGGCAAAGAGAGATCTGGGGGAAGAAGGAGAAGAAGAAGAAGACGAAGTTGGGGAGGGAGCGCTGGGGGGTGCGTGAGACTGGTGCAGGGGGCGTTGTTGTGTGCATGTGTGTGTGTGTATGAAAGGAGGGGGCACTAAAATCTAAAGCTGAGAACACCAGCTATTATGAACACTACCCCTTACCTGGCTTGGCTGTCAAGGGGACCGGAATAACCCTTGGAGTACTTAAAGAGGGGGCTGGTGGAGTGGGTGTACGCTCTGGATGGGAACAGGAGGAACTTTAGGGGGGTGCATACGTGAACATGTGTTCGGAGTAAGGTGTTGTTTGCAGATACAGCGCAGTGTAAACATGGCATTACCACATCACCAGTCATATTAGCAATACTTACAATTCAAACGGCGGGAATCGCACCCTTAAATGCCAGGATTTTTTTTTTTCAGGTGAAAAGCATGATAAATGGCAACCTCCTGCCCAGGTGATCATTGTTGTGCGAGTGGTGGGATTTGTCATTGGGTTTCCACTCACCGTGCCCTGGACATAATCTGCTGCTGGTTTTCTGCCCCGAGGAAGAATACGATTTTAATACATTAAGGTGGCGCCGAGATAGAGAATTATGCAGAGTTAAAGTGTTCACCTGTTTATTATTCTAACATGCAACAGCCTCCATCCACACTAATCTCCAAAAGAACACACCCAACTCCCAGATTGCTGATCTTGGCTCGGAGGCAACGGTGAAAGGAGATTCTCACCTGAGATAAGGTGAGGAGAAGAGAGGAGCAGGAGGATGAGGAGGAGGAGGAGGAGGTGTAGCATATATCACTTTAAAACATACTTACAAAAACATGATACTGGAGGAAAAGCTGATGGGAGACAGTGATCTTCCGCTTCTTCCTCTGAACACCTATCGAGAAGACATGCCTCTTATTTTGTCTTGTTTGTCCGAACTCTGAATATAGTTGTTCCCGGTTATATAATAAAACAAATGTCTCAGCGTGGTTAGCCTTTTGTGAGGACTGAAGCGTGTTGTTGGATCAAAATCCCTGCGTGTTATTTCAGCAACAGCTTTTTCAGATGCTGCTGCCAAAGAGTCAATAGTAGGCTATCACTGTTTGTTTTCACTCCCTCCATTTGTTTGTTTTGTTAAGGTTTTGCTCTCCATCATAATGAATCTTTTTTTTTTTCATCTTGTTCTTATTTATTCTCATGGCTGGAGGTAGAATGTGGTGGTTGATGAGGGGCTGAAATGAACTCAGCCTTAGCCTTAGCCCGGGGGCTGGCGCATATCTTAGCATAAGTGATGGCCGACCGGAGGGCTAGAGCCTAGCTGAGAGCGCCCTCAGGACAGCAACTCTGACAGATCATGTATTTATAGGTCTGTTGAAAGACCTCTATTGTGTCCCACATAGCCTCGGAGCATGTCTGTCCTCTGTATTATAATAAAGCCGCTGGCCTTACCGCTATGATGGATGGGTGGCCCTCGAATGGCAAGCTCCAGAATCATTAGAGCACTCCTAACATGCAGGTCTACCCATGTGAAAGGCTGGTGCAGGGCGGGGTGCTACCGGTGAGCAATACAGTACAGTTCAGACCTTTTAATCAAGGATAGGTAGCCCTTATTAATTCTCCACCAAGAGAGCGAGGGAGGGAGAGAAAAGAGGAATGGAGTGAGGAGACGGGGGCAAGTTTGCTGATGTTTTTGCCAAAGGATACATTTGCAATTATCTCAATGGCTTAAAACGCCCTGCAGGCTTTTTCAGTACAGGTTAAAATGTGGCACCTATAGCATTTACAGGCAGCTTCACTGGTCAGATTTCATTGCTGCTGAAAATTTCACCAAACCCGTGCATTCCATCACAGCTCCGCTGAGCCGTATACAGCGTCAGTGTAAGATGTGTGACCACGGAGGTATAACTGAGCACAGCATATATATTAGGAGATTTTTTTTTGGAGAAACTATTTAAAAAAACAGAAAAGAAAAACAGAACTTGCTTGAATATGCTCTGCAGCCCAAAAAAAGGAAGAAAAAAAAAAACAGCTTGACTTTTTCTCTGCGCCTAAAGCCTCACAAGCAGAGTGGTGTTTGAGCTGTTTCCCAATCTCATGTTCTTCTGTTACCTCTGGAGTAGAATATAAATGATTCCCTCTCAGTGTACAGTGTATGCCAAGGGGCCTGCAGCGACCATAGTCCGGTCTAAAATTCCTCACTGCAAGCGCACCATAACTCAAGGCCTGACTGATAAATAAACAATGGAAAGTGCAGCGTGTTGCGGAGCACTACCTCAAATCCTCCACTTGGAGCACTGTCACATATTACAGCCCAATCACCATGAGGTGAGCAGAGGGTCTCATGAAGGCTGCTGTATTAAATCTACTATTCTTGACAAAGGATTCAAGCCAAGTCCTTGTGTAGCACAGTGCAGGATATCTGTATACACTTTACAGATAGGTGGACACCGTCAGCATCTTCATTAATTACGCATTGAATAATAGCGTTAACAGAGTCTTATCTCAAGCAGCTGAGGATGATTACCAGTTTGACTCCCTTCCTCTTTCTGCTTTAATTCAAGGGGCACTCCATTGATTTTACATGTCTAAGTCAATTTAGCAGTCACGCAGAGTACAACATAGTCTAACAGAGCAGCTGTATAATGTCGACTGTGGCTCTGGAGAAGTTTTGTCATGTGGGACTGAATTGCTGAGCTGACATCACTTGAGTAATTGCATCTCGGGCTTGGGGACGGTAAATTCGTAGCCATGCTGGCAGCGACAGCAATGTCGGTCAGTCCACTGGCCCACCTTTTAAGTCCAGACTGAAATATCACAACAACAATAGGGTGGATTGTAGTAAATCCTACTGACTTTTGGGATCCACTAACTTCTCCTCTGATGTCACCATCAGGTTGACACATTTGGTTTTAGGCATAGGCTGTATAAAAGAATGGATGTAGCTACCGTGACGTCAACCATTGGTTTGTGGATTCCCATTCTGAATCCTGAATTTGGTGTTTCAGCAGTCGTCATCCTGTTTTTCTTTTGGAGCCAGAAGTGACCAAATTTGGATTAGCAGTTGGAGCTGCGGACGAGCGAGTGGTGGCTCAGACTTACCCCAAATTCCACCAGATGCGTGTGGGTTGCATCTGCGCTCTGGAACGGCAGCGGAGCCGATATGTTTCAATTCTAGTCAATGTGTGTGCTTCCACCAGCTGCGGCTGTGCTGCGTTCTGGCTCCGTCACAGCTGTGGCGCTCCGGAGCCCTCCGCAACAGATACGCAGGACTTCTATTTTTGCCGGATGCCGGAGCACAACGCAGCAATTCAGCACAGAGTTAATTTTCAAAATAAAATACACAGTGTTCATGGCGGATCATATTTCCCTGCACTACACCTTGAAAACGTCATAATGGGTGGAGGCAGGCCTGAAGTCAACAGGTCAGAGGTTTTCAGACGTCATTTCACCCCGTTGACACCATGGACAAGGAGATGTTAATCATGTAGGTGCACCGAGATGTCTTCCTACTACTCCTCTGGTTGTGTGTTTCTGTTTATAGTAGGGATGCACCGAAAGAAAATTTGTGGCCGAAGCCGAAGCCGAATAATATTAAACGCTTGGCCGAATACTGAGTACCGAATACCGAATATCGTTGTTTAGTTTTTCATTAGTTTTTGCAGATGAANTAAGCCGATGGCCGCCGTATTTGACAGGAGTACATTACTGTCTGTGTCTGTGACCACCGTTCAACCCGCAATCGGTGGGATTCGCCTTTCGTTTCTGCTGCTGGTTGAAATCTGTAGGCTGCTCGCACAGCGTGTTGAATGATTTAAGCCTATTTTGCTCACTCAAAATGCAAATGCGAGTGCGGTGACGGACGGATCGCCACACTGCCGACATTTTATTCCGCCCGTCACGGCACGCTGTTTGATTGCGTTATCAAAACACGCCGCTATTATTCGGCCTTGCTTTTAACTTATTCCACCGAATACCGAATGTGTGTTTTATATTCGGCCGAATATATTCGGTTACCGAATATTCGGTGCATCCCTAGTTTATAGAGACTACATCTTGCTATATCTCGCGATTATGCGTGAATTTGCGAGATCTCGTGGGTCCTCGTGACTCCTGCTGTCTGGCGAAGCTGCACCGCTCCGCACCACAAACGCAGCCGATGGGTGTTGACGGACGGCGGAGCACGCAGTGGATGACCAGCGCAGCCATTCCGCAACGGACACGCATCCAGTGGAATTCCGGCGTTATAGACTGCAGCCATTCCCTTGAATATGCACAACTTTACGCCTTAATAACATGTGAAACAGTGAATTATATTTTAAAATATGATGTCATGAATGTTTACCAGGCTGTAAACATGTTCTCTGCTGTACACTTGGGCATTTTAACACAAGGGTCTGTGGGGATTAACTCGCTCTTGGAGCCAGCCTCAAGTGGCCATTCAAGGAACTGCAGTTTTTGGCACTTCCTCGTTGGCTTCACTTTCCAGCCCCAGAGGTTGCTGCATGGTTTTAGGTGAGATGTCTCAGAAACTATTAGATAGATTATTGCCGTGATATTTGGTAAAGACATCAATGGTGCCCAGAGGTTGATACCAAGAGATTTGGTGATCCCCTTATTTTTCAACAGGTCAAAGTTCTCATTTAACCCGTGAATTATCTCACAACTATAAACGCCAACCTCAGTGAAGGGATCACAAACACCTTTGGGATACAATATCTGGGATCTGTGAATGTCTGTACAAAATTCTGTGCCAATCCAGCTACTGGCTGTTGAGTGAAATGTCTCTACATCTGTTGGGCAGATTGCCATGAAATTTCGTACAGACATTGATGCCCCCAGCAGGATGAACTGTAAAAACTCTGGTGGTGCCCCCTCTCCAATACTTTGGTTTAGACCAGTCCTCACAAAACTAACAGCATTCCTCAGCTCCACTCCACTCTGTGTTTAGTGCTAGTTAGCAAATTCTAGCATTCTAGTGCACTAAAATGGTGAACATGGTTAGCATTATACATTATTGGCGGAAATATTGAAAACATTTTGCTGCTTGGAGAGATCAGGCTGGGGTGATGTGAGTCCAGAGCAGGTTGTTAGATTAGTGTTGAGAAATTTGACTCTTTGGCTATCACCTGTTGTGCTGATCGAAGGCTGGACACCCATTAGATCAGCAATAGAAGTGGCTATTTTAACACGTGCTGTTCAGGGTTGATGTGTTCTGGCCTTCGCTTGGAAGAGAGCACAGCTTACAAACTGTGATTGTACGAACTCAAATTCAGTCAGTGCAAACCTCAGGAGGGGTGTGATCCTGGACCGCCCTGACTCCCCGCCAGATCAAACGTTCTGTTGCTGCCGTTACACAGGTTAGACCCAGGCCAAGTCCCAGACAACCCTGCTCTAATTTAACCCCTGGTTGTGTGCATGTATGGTGCAGGAGCATGTGCTTGTGTTTGGGGCGAGGTCAGAGGCCAAGAAAAAATATTTGCACCTGGGTCAATCACAGTTATGTTACACTACTAGCTGACATTAGCATTTAGCTCAAAGCACCACTGTGCCCAAGCCTCACAGAGCCATGAGTGTGGATGATGACTCTTGATAGTCTAGAAGATTCAGAGATCCAGTGTTTTTGGGGCTCAACCCTCACAAAAGACTAAAAGTTAGGTGATCTCAGGTTCTGCTGCATCAATTTTGACAACAACCTTCTTTTTTAACAACACATTCTCGCTCCAACCTCGTCACATATTGGCGTTTGGTCATGGACTTTCCACATCCACTTATGGCGTGCAAGGTACCCTGGGTGTGTTGGTTGTTGCCATGTAAAGTTCTGCCTATTACATGCATTGTCTTCTTTCTAAAAACACTTACATTTTCACAGGAAATTTACCATTACATACAGCAGTGCAAATTAACATTTTATTTTTCAAACAACGAACGCACATGGTTGGGTTTAGGAAAAAAGGAACAGGGTTTGGCTTTATAATTTTACATGAGGTGAACACTGCTCTTCCAGGTTACCCCAACTTTCGTTCTTGTCCAGCCGTGTTTCCCCCTGACGCCACCAAGCGGCGTTTAACTATAACAGCGACCGGCCTTGTATCATGCCAACATTAAAGGACGCATTTTCCGTCAGTGTCTGACGCCACAAGTCACTGCCCAGGCACTGGATTTTGACAACTTTGGAGTGAGACCGGGTTGTTTTTAAATATGTGAAAGTGCAACACTAAAATTTACATTATTAAAAGTGTTGTGGTGGTCAGACTTTTGAGTCACAGAAACTATATTTCAGAATTAGACATACATGCACTTGTGAATGATATAAGGTTATTTTTTGGCTTTTGTCACGAGCCATCCACCTCCATCGTTGCTTCACTGTCCAAGAAACTGCACTGCTGCCAGGGTATCTCGAATGGCCGAACTGACAAAACCGCCACAGACGTTATCAAAGCTTGCTGGGTTACAATCTGTTATACATTAAAAGTGGATTATTACAAGTTGCCTTTGGCTCCTACAGAATAGAAAACTTGGGGGACGTTAAGGATTATGCGTTAATGTGGTGCTGCAGAAACAAAAGGAGCAGGGGTTTCACTTTTGCATGCAGCTTTCCTCTCCAACAAGTTCAAGCCAAAGAACCCATCAACGCAGGTGCTGAGCTCCACTTTTTTGTATTTAGATTTGCTCCATTTTACATTAAGACTTGAATTTCTATAACTCAAGCAAAGCCACTGTGACATATTATTACACTAGCGAGTGTCCATTTGAGATATTATCCTACCAGCGATTGTCCATCTAAGAACATTTAAAGCCCCAAAGACTGTGCAGGCATTCATCACACAGATGAACTAATTTCTCCAGTAGAAATAATGGCTAGAAATATGTGGCCATTATATTATAATAAAGGTATTTATGAGCCTTCAATCTCGCAGCCTCACTATGAGATATCTTTGAAAATTTGAAATCAGCTCCCGAGGCTTCGGGAGGGGGAGGAGAGAAGGGAGAGAGGGTGAGAGAGGGAGAGAAAGAGAGAGAAACGGCAAGGGAGAGATGTGGGAGTTGTGTTTTGCTTTTTCGCCACGGGTTACATTTATAATTATCTTGCTGGCATAAAATGGCCAAGGGGCTTTTTCAATAAAGGTAGGAGGCACCTACAGTACAGAATATTACCTACAGATCAACACAGAACAAGAGACAGGACTGCGGATAGAATAAGACTGAATCAAGAGTACAAAGTACATCATCTAATAAGTGTATTTAGTCAGGACATTCATTAGGAACAGTAGCCACTGCTTGCATGGCGCCATAGAAGTAAGCACTGTGAGGGCTGATGATTTGAAGACGAGGTGAATGAGTCCATCCACTGACCTTCACTTGTGGTGAGTAAGCAGAGCCTGCGGAGTGAGGGAAAGATGGCCACGGCCACTTTCTCCAGGCCCTACTCTGCCTTTTGATGACTGGAAATAATCACTAGAGAGAAAGCGAGTGAGAGAGACATGATCACAGACTCAACACAGAAGAGAGGAGGATCTCAAATTGCTTTATTCTCCTCAAAACCCCCTGTCCTCTAAAGGACTGGAAGTCAGCTTCTTAATACCATTCATCTTTTCTCCAACCGACTGTGTCCGGAGAGGAGGATATCTCTAATTCCTTTTCAAGTCAGTCTGAATCCAGGAAGTGAGAAGAGATAGGGCTGGACGGGGTCTCATTATACTCAGGCTGCCCCACAGGTAACAAACTTAAAAATCACATAGGGTGCATAAAAAGTACAGCTGGATTTTAAACTGAACACATGTTCAGTCTCTGTCTTACAGCAGCCAAACAATATTTTATTTTGGGAGAACAATGACTGTTTTTATACTCATCCATTGAAGTTGAGTCATGGACCGTAAAAATAATGAACATAGCCACCGTGACATCACCCACTGGTTTGTGGACTCGAGTTTTGCAGGCACGAGTTTGGCATTTTGGCTGTAGTGTGATGCCCCTCCCTCTGTCTTTGAGAATGTTCCAGCCAGCCTCATCACACAGGAGGGTAGTTGCATTGATTAGGCTCACCTGGGCTTCCAGGCTATAAAAGCTGCCTCATGTGTTCACTTGGCCTGACATCCACTGGGCATCATTGCTTTTGGTTTGCACCTTCAACACCTCCTCAGCACACCTGACACACACCCATGCATGGCTTCCATTACTGACTTTGCTGACCTACACACTCCATTGGTTATTTAAGTTAGTTTTAGTTTAATAAATTCTGCTTGTTTTAAGTAAATCTTTTGTGTGGACTCCCTACTCCTGAGTAGCCATCTTGGATTTTTGGAGCAACAACTGACCATAGTTGGACGAGAGGGTGGAGCTGTAGAGGAGCGAGGGATGTATCTGACTCATCGGACCTCGCACTCACACACTTCATTATGCATAACTTTAAGCCTTAATAATATTTAAACAGTTGAGATATGTAAAAATTCATCCCTCTTGCAGTTGTAACGAATGCTAAAATTAGCTAAAAGGACCAAAACTATTTTTGGCACCAGGCTGTTGACATGTTTATTTCTGCTTTAAAGTTGGGCATTTTAAAATAATGGTCTAAGGGGACTGACGCTGTTTTGGAGCCAGCCTCAAGTGGCCATTTGAGGAACTGCAGTTTTTGGCATTTGTACCTTGGCTTCATTTTCAGGCACAGACGTAGCCGCTTGGATTCATGCAACTAAACCAACTTTCTACCCAGGTATACTACATTAGTACCTTAAGCATTTTAATTCTTAAAATCGTAATGATATGTATAACAGGAAGTGTTTTACATCTTAGGAGATGAGCTTAGGCCTAATTGCGTTCTTGCCAAGAGCTGAGGAGATAAGAGGTTTGTTATCACTGTACAATAAATACAAAGCCAGCAGCCTGTTAGCTTAGCTTAGCACAAAGACCTTAAACAAGGGGAAACAGCTAGCCTGTCTCTGTCCAAAGTTAACAAAACCTACCTACCAGCACCTATAAAGCTCACTTGTTATGCACAAAAACCAAAGTGTTAAATGACAGACTGTGGTTTTACAGTATTTGTGCTAAGCTAAGCTAAGCTATCAGGCTGCTGACTGTGGCTTTATATTTTCAGTACAGAAACACTTTGCAAGAAAATGAATGAGGGTTTTTTCCATATTTGTGGCAGCATAGCTCAAAAAAATCAAGACAACTGTTCAGTTTATGATAAAAGCACCAAATTTGGTACATGTATACCTTATTGCATGTAGAAGACACCTGGATACTGGGGCATCATGGCGGCAAATTCAAATATGACCACCACCTGAAAACAGTTTTGGCCATAACTCTTGAACCAGTTGAGCTATAAGCTTGGTGTCTATTTCATGTTTTTTGACCACAAGAAATACATTGGAATGCTTATTTTTATGATTGGATGCATCTGGACCACTAATTTGCATATTTCCAAGATGGCGGCCATCTAAAATAAGCTTTTTTTAAAAAACGCTTTTAGCAAACTTGGTGTCTATTTAATATTTTTAACATTAGAAACACAATGGAATACTCAGATTCATGAGTTATTTTTAAATTATATTTTATTTGTGCTCTCTTATTTGCATAATACCAATATGGCCACTATCCCACACACATTTTCACCCAGATTCAGTTGTAAGGATGAATTTTTTCCATATTGTGATTCCATGCCCCCTGCTGTGCCAAACAGCATTGGAAAAACTCTGATTTTTAACATGAAACTGCTTTATTCAGTGTTTTTACTGGCTTTAATCACCTGGTTGGTCTGTTTTGGCAAAGAGGACACCTCTGTGGATAATTCGGCTTTCCCTAAAAACCTCCTGAGCAGTTAATGCTGAAGGAATCCTATACGTAAGAAACTGACTGCAATGATGGCATTGCTCCGTCTTTATTTTTTGATTGAGAGAGCAGGAAATTACATAATGACAGTGACATGTTTTAAACGTTTATCGGGTTGTATTTTGCTCATTTGAAATGATCAACAGGCTGCTGAGAATTTGCTGAAAGTCTGAAGAAATGGCTGATGATGTCGTATAGATTGAATATTAGAATTGTGTTTCAATTTTTTTTTACATCGATCCGTCAGTTATATATATCGCCTCTAACACTTGAATGCTGAGTTGAACTTTTATCTTAAGTCTGGTAACTGTAATAGTTTTAGCAGAGCGTTGATGTGTTTGATGCCTGCTCCATGAATAATTTGATTTTATGATTGAAAGCAAAGCATTGCTGTGTACCACTCACAGTTGCACCTCTAGCCTATGAGAATAACAGTCAGTCAAAAGGGAATCTAGGGCAAAGAGGCCTTGAAGGGGACACATATAGCATAAACCGTAGATAGCCAAAGAAAGTGGAGATTCTGCCAAAAGGGATGAAGACAAGACGACAGGGCTCCGTGTGGGATTTCACTTTGGATTTTGGCCCTGCAGGGATATGTGGAAGCACAACTGACAGGACTTGCGTGGAGAAGTCGGCTCCATTCAATATAACTAAGTAAAGAATGCCCCATGTAGTCACTGATGCACCAGCATAAATCCTCCAAGGTACAATATTGCCTTGGCAAAGTTAGCTTCACCTCTCTGGTTGTAGAGAGCTATAACACTACATAATGTAAAAGATTCTTGTTTGCCACTGAACACACACAGGATGCTGGAGAGAATCTTAAGAGGTAGGATAGATGCAGTAAATTCAAATTTAAGGAATTACCATTTAGCTGTGCAGACATGTGAAGCCAGTCCCTACAGCGATGTAAAAACAGCGAACAGACACCATGACAACTTTAGTTGAGATTTATTTCACATTTGTTTTGCTACATTCCTCTTTACTCAAATCTAGGGAGCGTAGGTGGGTCAGTCATCTTAGAAATACTTTATATCCAACTTCATATCAATATGTGCTACAAGTAAAAGTGATCTTGGAGTGGGTAGTACAATAAGCCTTAATCTGTTCAGTCATGTCTGAGGCAACAAATTTGCTTTAAAAAGATTCAATGTAAAAAACACAAACACATATACAATGAAAAAATTTACAGGTCATGACTCGGAGGAATATTATGATCCAATTAAATCATTCCCAAGGTAGCACACAGGGGTTAGTAGTTCATACTCCCCGATGAAGCAAATGTGACATAATAATTTACTAAATTATTTTCTGTACTGCTGCATATAGGATGGCCTTTGATGCTTAATTTTGATGAGACTAATAATGTCAACTATATGTCATGGCATAATCCAATAAAATAACTTCCATTAAAGTAAAAAACACTTCATTGGTATCACAATATTCAACATCATGTGAAAAAAGATGCTTTGTTGAAACTAACTGTTTATGACAACTGAGACATTCTGTACTGTAAGCAACACATTAGTGACCTTTTTACAGCAAGGGACTAAAAACAGACTGTGCCAATTTGCCAGTGAGACATCAAAATCAAATCACTGGTGACAAGCTATGCAACATACTACATGAGCTATATTTGTTTTTAATTTATATGGGTATAGTAGAAATCATATTCAACCTAATGTAGGCTCCAAGTTTTAAAACAAACTTTGCTTGGGGATCCAGCGTATATAAATCCTTTTTTAATTGTTTTATGGGGGCTAGACATTCACAAATGTCCTTGGAATCTCAAACTTATCAAATGTCTTGTATCTTCTTATGGCAAAAAAATCTCCTGTTGCACCTCATTTTTATTCTCTAGATGGTTCTCAAGTTTAAGAAAACAAAAACATCAACAAGGAAACGAAGAAAAACAGAGTCCACAGAGCTCTGCAGCATCGAGCGTTTGGCTGCCACAGAAAAGTCTAGCACCTCCTGCTGCTCAGGAGGTTTCTAGTCCAGCTGCTCCTGCTTTATCCTGTTTGAATTGGATCCTCGCTGACTCGTCCTCCTCAGTTCCCTCCTCAGGACGTACTCGCTGAATTGGGATGAGTCCACGCCTCCGCCGCAGGAGCCGGCGATCTCGAAGCCACGTTGTTGGAGGCGCTCTAGAACCTGGAAGGGGTGGAACGGGATAGAAGGAGGAAGATGTCAGTGGCAAAACAGGACACCAGTCACAGAGGGGAAACCATCATTAGCATTCTTTACCAGCAGGCAATGCTCACTCATACAGTATATCTTTCATAGTCAGTGCCAACCTGGTCAAGATGCCTGATAAATCATTCCTGGAGGTCTACCAGTCCCCATGAGTTATGATGCTAAAACGTTAATGTGACCTATAACCTTTTGTTTACTGCTGCAAAACCTGAAAGCACATCATCGTCCGAAACTCTTCTAGTTACATGCTGCCGAGTTAGTGCTAGGTCTGGCATTGGAAACAGCTCTGGGAGTAAGCTGCAACATACGGCCTGTGACGGGAATTTGGATGAGACTTTCACAAGACTTTCACAAAACCAAGAGCCTCTCGTTTTGCCTCATGCCTCATTTTCATTGTTTTCTGGTGTACATGTGTGTTTGCCTGCATGTGTGTGTAGCTGTTCCTGATCACGCAGCCTTGCAGACATCTACAGACCGTGTCCAGGGGGGCTGTAGGATCACATTCCATCGAAGAGGCCCCAGGGAGCTGTGAGGCTTTCTCTCTGCCACTTGGCTCAGTGTGGGCTGCTCAGCAAAACCCCCTCTCCCCATTTCTCCCCCAGCCCCCAGGCCCAAGCCTCCGCCAAAACTACAAAGGTCCCCCTACTGCTGGCAGCTCTCTCTGCCCCCCTTCCTTCTCTCAAAACCCCCGCCCTGCCTCCATTAGCCGCAGATACAGCATCCACCGCCGGCGTGCTTTAATAACCAAACAGGATTATGGGCCCTGCCTGGGGACAACCTGCCAGGGAGCATGCTCACTCTCTTGCTTGCTCTCCACGACTCACACACTTCAGAGACGGGTTTGTTTGTGTGTTTTTTGGGAGGGAGATGGAGATTTGACTTCCTCAGATGGAGACACAGTCCAAATCATTGTGAAATCTTTTCAAATATGCCTCTCCTCCATCCTTTATTGATGTGTATCTGAGGATTTTGCCATCAATGAATTAGTGGAATATCAATATATAATCAGGGAAATACAATATTGCCAAATACATGCTGAATATAAAAGAGGACTTTAACACATTTTTCAGTGTGTAGAAGTTTTCTTTTTAAAGTCTTGTTTTACTCTTACAATATGGTTTTGCTTAGAACTTATTATGCTTCAGAATGGATCACAAATCTTTCTATACAGTGTATAAATGGACATCTTTGCAGTGGCGCCCCCAGGAAAGTTTTATAAGGTTGGCCAAGAGGGGCCACTGAAAATCTAGGGGCGGCACACCAAAACCAAAAAATATAACTGACTTTCAGGAATTCTATTACTCTGTTGAAGTTGTTGAAAACTTTGCCAATATAAGAGTAAAGGAATCGCATACTGATATACATTGGTTTCTTACTTTAAAGTTAATGTTACTATCTCATGTGCAAAGACTAATGTCGGTACAGTTAACATTTTGAGTTGCACAGAACTCCTGTGGTAATGTGTTATCTCTACAACTCATTGTTTATCAAATAGGCTGGTTGTCCTTTTCCTTAAAATATACAGCTTTAGTTTGAAGGAGTTCATTGACTATACAGAACATTTATTGTGAAAAGGCCTTCTCAAGTTTAGGGCTTACTCGTGGTTACCCATAGAACCTACTTTGAAAACCATGCTAGTTGTTCCCTGGCCAAAATTTGACCCAATTTTGGAGCATTTTTTAGCCCCCTTCCCAACAAGTTATACAGACAAAGTTGGTACCAATGGATGCCTTAATTTGTCTAGTTTCACCTGATACCACTACCTTGACACCTAAAAAATAATTGCGCCACAGCCTCTTAAAGGAAATGACCACTTTAGACTGAAAATACAGACAGTACTTACCCTCATGCCGACAAGAAGTCCAGTGTAGTTTTTTAATCCACAAAACTCGTTCAGGGTATCGGAGGATAACAGCTAGCCAAGAACAAGAACGTCTCTGAACGTTCTCGAGTCTCGCGCGAGTTGCCATTTAAACACAGCACGCCTGCAGGCTAACTGACCACGATGAGAAATAATGCTATAAAAGTGGAGTAAATTACGTCTTTTCAAGTCAGTTTTGCATGCCGCGGCTTCAGGACACTTGGATTACGACGGACGAGCCGTTCTGACGTTTTTGAAATGCATTAGCGGAGTTTTATTACATTTCCATTACATACAGTTCCATACACTTCAAGTGTATGGAAAAATCCGGCTAGGTGTTATCCTCCGATACCCCGAACAAGTTTTGTGGATTAAAAAACTACACTGGACTTCTTGTCGGCATGAGGGTCAGTAAGAACTGTCTGTATTTTCATTCTAAAGTGGCCATTTCCTTTAAAACAGTAATGTTTCCCTCCAATTATTTTTGCCAGGGTGGCAATGAGGGGACCAGCAATTACATTAGGGGGTCATGGCCTCCCCAGCATCACTGTATCTTTGGATAATTAAATTTCAAGTCATAGTTTTGCTCCCCTTGAACTCTCCCAACACCTTAAAGATGTCAAAGTACGTCTTTGAACAACAGAAAAAGTCTTGTGGGTTTGCAGAACTACTATTTGGTAAGAAACTGTACTAAAGCTGTGTTCTACTTATTTGTTTCTTGGACACTGCAGACCAAAATGTGTAGCTGCTTGGCTTTATTTTATTTTAAATTGAGCATTGATCCAACAATCGCCTAAGACACTCTGGGGAATCATCTTATGTCTGCTTAAGTGTTTCACTGCATTCTGAATTGCCCACGTCCTCTTTCTGTCTGCCAGTTCCCCCCCAGTTTGCACATTCATGTGAGTCTCCAACATGATTCAATGTGTCGGCTATTCCTTCACTTAATGGGTTGAAATCCACCATTAATGCATTTACTATCCTTTCTCTGCAGGTTGGCACTGATCCCAACTTCAGAGGGAAACTTTAAAACAGTCAAAATGTCTTACGGACTTAACTGTAAATGCTTTTCATCCACATGGAACACAGAGGAGCAATGGGTGCAATGTAGGGACTATATTATGAGTGTTGCAAAGGGATGCATAATATTAAAGCTGACCATCTACCAACTCCAGAGCCAAAGTCGAAATCATTATTCCGGTCAGATCCCAGAAAAGTAAAGATGGTGGTAGAGTTGCGTAATGATGGCTTGCTAAATTGATGCTTTGATGAACTCATCAAAGGGCTCATTTTTCCGCAAGGCTGTTCTTGTGACTCGATTAGATTAAAAAAGATAAGAATTTGCAATCAGACATCAGTAAAATTCCAAAAGTCTACAGTATAACAGCAGATGAAAAAAAAGCTGAATGAACAGATCATCACCTCAGTCAACTCCTTGGGCATACGACTGAATGCAAAAAATATAGAGAAACATACTTTATCTAACCTTTGAGTGTTTATACTTATAGAGGCATGCTGAATAAAACTCTCAGGATAAGAGACAACACACCCACAGCAGCCCACAGTTCCCATTACCTGGACAGAGTTGAGGTGGCAGTACCCATTGAGTGGGAAGCGGATGACATGCGTGGAGTCATGGTTCCAGCCAGCATTGACAGAGTTGCACATGACATCGCCAATTTCCGGAAACACGTCTTCAATCAGGGCCTTGTCGCCGCTGAGCGTAATCCTCTCGCCCAGGTCAGGTGCAACACGCACCACCAAGCACTCGCAGGGACGCGACACCCGGCCCAGCTCTTGGTCCTGGCGCCAGCGCTCCAGCTCAGCAAGCATGGGCTGCAACTGGAAGTATCGCGCCTCCTCATACAGCAGACTGTAGTCCTGTAGGAGACGGGGCAAAGGATATTATGTATATTATCTTGCATGTGCTGTTTGATATGGCAGTTCTGTTTATGTTAGCTCTGATTGTACCAGGTTATAGGGTAACTGTGGACCCTATTTTATAATGTTTTTGTATCTAAGTGACTGATGGGAATGACAGTTTTTGAGATCAGCCCAGTATTGAGCAAGATCTTTGCAGCTGGATGCAGCAAAACAAGCTGCAATATAACATTAATGGGCAATTAACGCTTTTCTTTTACCACTGACAGGCTCAAATTATCATTCTAAGTGTCTGACAACATTACGGAAAGGATCCCTACAGAGATAGACCTTGTTGCTAAAGAGTAAGATTCTTTTGTTTAACTAGAAAGTACCCAGAAATCGCTCTCACCAAACCCACCAGACTCCATTTAGATAAACAGTAGTTTTATCACCATACAACACACCTCATTCAAGGTTGACAGAAAACAAAATAAAACCCTCAAAAGCCATCTTGATTCATGTCTTCACTGTTCCAACACTCTCCAACTCTGGTTTGGTCGAATAAACCCTTAACTCATCCAGTTAGATGTCAAAACATGCTCGCTATGCACACGCTAAAATTACTGTTTTTTTAAATAGAGTCTGGTGGGTTTGGCGATGGCAATTTCAGGGCTGTTTCTAGTTAAACAAAAAGGATCTTACTCTTTAATAAAAAGGTCTATCTTTGTAGGGATCATTTCCAGAATGTTGCCAGACACTTAGAATAATAATCTGAGCCTGTCAGTGCCAAAAATAACGGAAATTGAAGGTGCACAAATGCCCCTAGTGGTTACATTATAGCCTGTTTTGCGGCTGCTGACTGCAGCGCTCTCACTCAATACAGGACAAACATGTCCAAGCTGTCGTTCCCATTAGTTACTTAGACACAAAAACATGAGAAAATGGGGTCCAGGTTGAAAAATACCCAAGTTACCCTTTAAGTAACAAGTCTTGCTGTTTAACATTCATCCAGTTACTTTTGTTAAACCTGACACTTTAAGGAGCAAATGTTAATACAGGGAATTACTGGACATATCTATCACACAAAAACGATGAGTTTAAAGATTTACAGGCAGTTAAAATGTTGCATACTGTAGTACAAAATCAGAGTGCGAACAGTTTGTGACTCATGCTGGGTCACAAGGTCAACACTGCAAAGACCATGATTAGCAAAAACCTTTCCAACATAGGCATTGTAGTATGAATGTTTTATTTACGGATACTTAATATCCCAACAGTCTATAATCTCTCCTGTTTGTTTTATTTTTGTTACATAAAGCTCATAAACTCCCTCAAGCTATCATGCAGAAAGCATTTGATGTATACCGTACAGAGATACTTAAGGTAGACTAAACTCAACTGGAGGAAGCTGGTAGACTAAATGCAGCACACAGTATATCTTGCTTGTACTCGAGAGCAAAACAACCGAAAAACAGACTAAGCTAATCAGTTTACGGTTGTGATTTTCTTTCTAATGTGGATCCAAACCAAAAAAGAAACTTGAAAACCACCGTTCTACATGAATGAGCAATAAACCCGAGCAAAGACACCATTCAGCAAAAATTACAAAAGCTCCAGTGTGGAGTAGATATAGTGCGACATGTAACACAGGGTTGCGTGGGGTAGAGGAGCAGATCCTTTACCCGCAGGACTGCAGGGCCTAAATCTCACCACGTTCGAGTTTTCTCATGCTCCTCTCAAAATCTACTCAATGTGAATGTGGCCTTAGCTTGAACTTGAGCCTGTCTTTTGTCTTTGCTTATTTTAGCTGACATACTTTCCGCTGATTGAGTCACACTGTGGACAGTCCATCAGATAATGT
This sequence comes from Epinephelus moara, assembly GCF_006386435.1. Classification (NCBI taxonomy): domain Eukaryota; kingdom Metazoa; phylum Chordata; class Actinopteri; order Perciformes; family Serranidae; genus Epinephelus; species Epinephelus moara. The sequence goes on along the minus strand of NC_065526.1, from coordinate 7,470,141 downwards.
GGTTATTTGTTTTCTCCCAGGGCAAGTTAAGTAATTACTGACTAAATGACACATAAGAGTTAAAAAAAAAAAAGGAATGCTAATGTGTCACATACAGTGAGACTCACCCTGGATGGACACTTGGCTTGAGAACACAGAGCGCTGATGAAATCGAGCACATGCAATGTGGTCATGGGCGCCAGAGCATTTATTTATTTGTCTTGATGCAAGCTTATTGTTTTCCTTACATATCTCAAGAGAATCTTTGGCCACAGAGAGCTGGAGGGGACCAAATTGCGTCTCGTGATGAGTAAATGCATTATGCTTGAGCTTTGTTTGCCCTGATACTCTGTCTCCAGCATGGGAACCGTTTTAAGCGATTCAAGGAGGACCAGCGACCAAAGGCATTCCACGGCCTTAGCATTCATTGTGTGTGCTAAGTTGTAGGACTGCTGACTGGCTGATGGGACTTTACAGTTTCTAGGATGGACATCCACTCACTTTGAAGTCGTCTGGGATGAGGAGCTTGGACGTCCTGAGGAAGTTGAGGATGTAGCGGAACATGTGTCCATCCCTGTCAATGAAGTAGTGTTGCTTCAGGCTGTCCAGGACTATAGGCTCTGTGCCATCAAAGAGACGACCAATTCTACCCAGAGAGAAGGGAGGGGTGGGGGGTGAGGCAGAAAGGGAGGGAAGAAGGGAAGGAGGGAGGGAGGGGGACAACATGTCAACATTTCCAATCTTACATTCCTTGACTTTTGCGTGCAAAAGCTCGAAACATGAGTTCTGAACTAATAATATGCATAATCAATATACTACTCTCGAGCTCATGTTCCTTGCACCTTGAATGGTGGGAGACAAGGAGGAGAAAGGAGAGGGAGAGAGGAAAAAAATTATACAGTGAAGCAAGAGCATGTGCAAAGGGATGTGACTCACTCATTTTCTCAAGCTCTGAAATGTTTTTCACACCTTCGCACTGACATGCACACATTACTGAGCTCGATACACGCATCAGGAAAGAAGGAAAGAAAGAAAGAGATTAAAAACAGAGGTGGTCTTGAAAAGGTCAGGGCCAGCTGGTAGTTGGTTGCCCGAGGCAGGGTGCCAGTCACCCTCGGGCCTGAGCTCGCAGCGACAGTGCGGCCTCCCAGCCTCCAGATGGCCCCATGCCCTTTGGCCCTTTACTGCTGCTGTGACATCTGTCAGAATAACCAAGTTGCTTTTGTCTGTGCACTGCATTCTGCACTCCTACAAATTGTTTATCGCCCAAAATAACTGTGGGCTTTACTTACACAGGGAGACATTGTGCGATACTATCTGATAAATCCAACTGATGCTGCAGATTTTTTTGGAGGGGATAGAAGGATAGAAGGAGTAAACATTTATACTCCCGTCAAGTGCATCCGCGAGATGTTTCTGTGATTTGACGGGATGTGACATTTGACTGTTTAATGTCACGGGATGACATTAAACATTAAACAGGATGACATTCTGACGCTGATAAATCTGGCTGGAAAAGAAACTCCCTGTAAGACACTGAATCTTCTGCGATCTCGTCCCTTGTTTTTCGAGCAAAATACTACACCCAAAACCTCCATCACACGCTTGAAATACAGAAGCGTGGTGGAGCAGACTCACCGGGATTCTGGGAATTTTGTTAAGGTGGCCAGACTGCTGGTGTACATGTGTCCGCCCACATCAATGTGCACAGGGGCGTTGGACTTGGTGAGCTGTGCAGGTGTTGGGATGCCCTGGTTGCTCAAGGGAGACACTGGTGACCGTGTGATCATGGGCCTGGACATGCTGGAGCGATTATCCTGTAGGACACAACACAAGGAGGAAAATATTACAAAGGAAGATGTTTTTTCTTCTGCATATCATATAAAAAATGCACGATTACAACCACGGGCGGCTGGAAAATTAAGATTTAGCTCATTTAAATTTGTAAAAAAAATAATTAAACGCAACAATATTTCGGTACAACATGACACACTCCACAGTCAGGGAATGAAAGAGAAGATTTTCGTCTCTGCAAGTTAGAGCAGCCTGACCTTGACCTGAATGTTGCCACAATCCACAAGCATCCACTCCTGTGGGCCATAATCTCCAAAACCAAATTAATTTGGAGCATCAATCTCATAGTCTTGGAAAATGAGCAATAATGACTCTCGATTTGAACACTGTAATAGGATTTGGAGAAATTGTCGCCTGTTAACCTACAAACACCATTAAGGAGACAATTTGTGTTAAGCTCTCAGAAGGAAATTACTTCAGTTCACCCCCCAAAAGTTTCAGACCCCGAGTGCAGATGGAAGAAAATAGCCCAGTGTAGTGCCTGTGACGCCTCAATTACTGCGGATTATTACAGAATGAGATAATACAAGCATTTTCTGGATATGATTAAAACTGTTTTAAGAGTAAATTAAAACAGGAAACAGAGGAAACAGTGCGTGCGTGATATTCAAATAACGTGACAATAGTGCGCACTCGTTTAAGGACATCTATTCACATGCTGCGTTCAAGAAAACCTAAGTGTGTGTCACTTTGCTCCTGCAGCAGTGAAAGTGACAGTCCGACCCCAGTCTCTTTTATTTAACCCCACACATTATCGGACTTTGCGTGTTTACCTGCGCCGGCATCACTGTGTTTGGAGAGGAAGTCACCGAATGGTCATTTTGCTTGAGAGATGCTGCGGGAACCGGCTCTCCTCTGACTGCGAACATCAGTGAGGGCTCCCTGCACTCCGCCGCTCGGATCGGCAGCCGTTTGAGGGAAGCGTGCACGGACTCATCCACAGAACTGATTGGACGCGGTCGCTTTCTCGCTTTCTGATGCGTTAAGTCCATGATGTCCGTCTCGTCCATTACAGCGCAGACGTCGAGGTGAGCAGATAGGACGCGGTCGGCTTTTTTCCAACGCACCTGCCAAATGTGGAGAGGCGTGAAAAGCGGGATAGCGAGCACACCGGGGGAAGAGCGGCGCCGTGGCTGTCACACGGAGCAGCTTCTTTGCAATGGCTGGGAGAAGTCAAAGCCCCCGACAACATTAGCATTGTAGCGCCCGCGGCTCTTTTGGGCTGTCGCTGTTTCAGTGGCAGGTATCTGCGTCGCATTTTCACAATAAAACAAATCTTGCACAGGGGGAAAAGGGGAAAACACCGTCTGGGTGTGGGTGTAGGGTCAAGGCGCACATCTGGACCTGCCACAGCTGGCCTTTGCCCCCTTTTGGAGCAGTGTTTCTGCGCGCGGTCACCCTCCTCCTGATGCTGCTGCCCATTGTTCAGCTTTTTTGTGTGTGTCTGCGGGTCAAACCCTCCTTCAACACAACAAAGTCCAAAGTTCAGGGAAAAAAACTCAAGTGATGACCAACCCACTCAACCACCTGGACATAAAGCCCCTATATAGCTCCCTCCACCCACAAACACACATCACTCACAAGCACCTGACTGATCCTGGTCTTTCCAATCACACAAAAGCAGCCAGTCATTGCATTTTCAGCAACATTGTTAATATAATCTTTTTATTATCTGTGCATTTATCATTTGTGTGACCTCATGTGCACAAGCACCACAACATCCCTCCAAAAACAGCAGTGTGTCCCTCACAGAAGACACTTGAAGCATCTTTTTGATCAGCCTCTCATTGGCCGCCCGCCTGACAAACATCAGAGTTACTGTGTGATGACTGCAATGTGTAAACACCACCTCCGCTGACCACATCAGCATTGCAAAACCACCACGCTAATGATCATGGAGTATAAAAACCACACCACAACATGTCCAATTGCTGTTAAAAGTACTGCCACAGCACTCTCCTGGGTTGTTTTTTTCTTCATAGAAAATGCAGGGAATCCACAAATTTTAATAACATTCAGATTAAAATTAATTAGTTCAACCACTGGCCTTAAAACATCCACATTCCTGCTTCTCATTGGCAGTGTGAGTTTCACACCTAGATACCCAATTAGCAATTAAGCTTGCCTTTGAGTGTAGGCCTCCAATGCGGTGTGTGATCCTGGTCTGATTTGCATGCCGCTTGTGCACGCGCTGATAAGCGCAGGCAGCAGCCATACATAGTTTTAAAATTCAACTCCAGAATCCCTCGCAGAAGGCAAAGGGGCCTGCAGGGCAAAAGAGAGAGAAATCACATGGCTGCTCTTCAAAAGGGGACCTGTGTAAGGCAGCCGGCAAAGTGCGTGGGATCACACTCAGAATGCAGGTAATTTGTTCCCTGACTAATTTGTGGAGATGGTGGTGTGTGTGTGTGTGTGTGTGAGAGAGTGAGTGAGTGTGAGAGCGAGTGTGTGCCTGTGGAGAGTAAGTTCTGAAAACAGCTTGGTGGAATTGGATTTCCTCAAAGCCTTGTCATCGCAAAGGTGGATTGAGTGTAAAATCTGTAAGGCATTATGGAAAATTGCAGGGGAGAGAGAAGAGAGAGTGAAAGAGAACGGGTGGTTGGGTGGGTGGGTGGTGAAGGGGGGGTAGCGGGTTGTGGGAATGAGCTCTTATATCACAAAATCACTCTGAGTTGTTGGAAGTAAAGATACACATGTTTCGGACCTTTTCTTGGACCAACATCCACGTCACATTTCTGGCTTTTTACACCTAAGTCTCAAGGACAGTTCAAAGGTCACCACATCCTCACAATCCATCACTCAGCACATGATGCACGGCCAATCAGTGACACTCACGAATCAGCCATCAGCTTCAAGATGCGCACTCAAGATCCTCCACACCTGCACTCTTCCTACAGTACCTGTTGCCATTTTGAATTTGGCACAGTGCTACAAAAGTCTCCCGTGTTTGTAGACGTGTTCCCAAACTTTCCAGCCTTTCTGAAACAAGTCGCAACGCATGTGTTTGGGGAATTTGCTCGTTTACCCAGCTTGTGTCATTTTGTTGCACCACAGTATGCACAAACAAATCTAAAACAGGCACAGTGCATCAAAAGCCCGGAGTATTTGGGCTGCTCCAGTTACCCCTGTTGTTTTTTTCCATCACTGGCCTCAAGTCTTTCAAGCCGTTTATGCAAAATCATCATCTTCTTTACATCTCAAGGAGCAAACACACACCGTATAGCTCCGTTTGCATCTTTTAAAAAAAGCCAACGCGGGGTATATTACCCACAAATGCTCCTGAAACTTTAGGAAACAAGTGCCTGTCTGCCATTGCAATAATCAAAGGGCCTGTTGGGATCAACATCAGCAACAAACTCATTTTCCATCCCACAATGCAGCTCTTCAGTGTTTCGACATATCGCACAAGACACAATTAGCATTTCAGATCAGAGCATTAACATTCAGTTCGAGGCAGGCAGACTGGTATTTACATAATCTGGATGGGTTGTCTCTGCTTTGTTGCCCGTGGCCATTTGTTTCAAATGTCCACACACAGACAACTACAGACTTTGGGTTCACTTCAGTCACTGCCGGCTGCAAAGGCAACAAAATAACAGGTAGTGAGGCGGTAACAGAACGCTCGGGGTAAACAGGATATGGTTGTCTGGTCAGGTGTGTGTCACTGGATTTTTTTAAGTGGTCATTAGGCATTGTGAGGCAAAGCGCCCAGGCAACATTTTAATAAAATGTCAGACAGTGACATCAAAGCAGGTATTTAGATGAGAACAGAGATATAAAACCTCACAAATCACAACTACACGCAAATACCATGTTTCTCAGTAACAGCAGTATGTGTGTAAGTTTGTGGCGACAAATAAAGAAGTGTGTTCAGTGTGAGAACTACTTTGGTGTTTAGTGAAAGGATGAAGAGGCTGCCTTGCAGTAAAAAAAAGTTACCAGAGCAAAGAGACCTTGCTGACCTGCTCCGGAGCTACGAGAAATTTGATTTTCTGGATAAGCTACTTTTTTTTTAACCTGGAAAGTAAAGGTAGCAAATAAAGGGAAATAAGGCCTCTGGATCATAGTTATCCAATCTGTGTTTCAGAACTCGAGCCACTCTGGTAACAATAACTAAAAAGGCAATCTGAGCTGATACACAGTTTCAGATTTGACATCCAAGCAGCAACTCCAAAAAACACATTCCCTGAGTTTTATCACCAGCACAGCTACTTGTCTCCCTCAACATTTGTGGAGTTACTGTAGCAGTCGTCAGCGTGACATCACAGATAAGGAAGTGTGATCAGGGCTCGGTTGCCGCAGGCTGTTGGAGACAGTGGTGCATGTTCAGTGGCAAACTGTCCCAGGGCAAAGGAGTGGCAGAGCCTTAATATGAAATATAACAACAGTATTTCTCTCCGAGGGGTTCTGTTGGGCAGGTAAAGCACCTCTAACTTCAAACTGAAATGTGGACTTTCTTTTTAAATATTTATCTTCTGCTGGATCAGTGTGTTTAAGTGTAATCTTAGTGGGAAACAGATGTACAGATGCTGTGTAAAGTAGTGGGGTTTTGTCGTTACAGCGCCATCAAGTGATCAGACCTGACAACCCAACATCTCAATCTTATTCTGTTTATTCATGCGCCCTCTGAAACTGGTGAAACTGGCTTTCACTGCAGGTGACCTAAACGTCAGAGGGGTTTGTTTATGATGTTACATTTAATAAATGTTGTTTAAAGTCTGCCTGCAGTACAGCGAGAAAGATTTGAGTGACTGAACCTATTTTTTGTGTAGGATGTAAAATATAATATCACAGTATAAACTTTATGAACATCAGCAGATGTTGATTCACACAATACATGCTCCCATGGGTGAACTAGGTCAGGATTATTACTTAGCAAACTATATTTGCCGATTCGCAGTCGGACCTTGGAGTTGATTACGCACGGCGCGGTCAGAGAGCCAAGAGAGGAGAGGACAAAATTCGCTCCTATTTTTGTCTCCGTTTACATAAATATGATTCTCTTAACACGGTTACGGCTTGTATTAAAGGATGATTCACAGATTCTGCATTGACGTGTGTAAAAGGTACATCCTGTCTTACAGAATAAGAAAAAAACGCCTGCGGCAAAATTACTCCACAATGGCGTCTTTCATTAGAAGATCTGGGGCAGCCAGGAAATAGAACTGTTTCGCGACAAAAACTGGCTTCAGAAAACACTTCATGGACACGACGGAGGCAGGTTTGAGTAAGTTAGGAGCAAGTTGTGGAGCCCCAGCGACACGGATACGGCGATGTGTTCGGAGCTCGAAACGCGCCAGGAGCGAATTCACACGGTGGACAAGTGGAGTGTTTGCTCGACAAGATCGCAGTCTAATCCGCTGTTCGTTTACACCAGATGCACCAAAGCTTCTCATACGATAGCCACGCGAATACATTTGTACAGTAACTGAGGAACAATAGCCAGGAAGTGGTTAAATATTTTTTAAAGAACTGTACCGCTCGAATCGCTTGGCACATGCGTAAAAGCTGCTGCGCCTCAATGTCCCAGTCCACCCAGCCTCGGAAATAATAGCAAACCAAATAAATCTCCGCTTACCTGAAACATAGAGCGGCATAAAGTAGCTTTTTATGCACCTTTTCCCTCCGATTTGGCCCACGATCTGCTTCTCTTCCTACACCAGTGAGAAATGCAATAGCTTGGCTAAGGTAGACAGAACAAAATACAGAGAATACTTGCTCCAGGGCTCCGAAACCCCTCAAGGCAAAGATCAGGATACAATTAGCTCATGTCTCTGCCCCAGTCTAAACCAATCTGCAGAATAAAACTCCCAGCAAAGGAAGAGATCACAGCGGCAGTGCCTCAGTCTTTGTTGAGTTTATGTTTTTATAAAATCAAATAAAGAAATCTTTTTTTTTTTCTGCATTTACAACACCCTCACTCCTCCTGCCTCCAACTTGCCTATTGCCTCCCTCTCGCAGAGAAGCTGATTTTAATCGTTATGATTAGTTTTGATGTAACGTTCCCCCGGGCGATTGCTACAAATGGATGGAGTGTTTCTTTGCCAGGGAGGAAAAGCAGCAGATGATGATAATTATATAGATTGTTGGTAGAGTCCTTTGATTTTTTTCCCCCCCTCTCCTACCCCTCAAACATCTAACCTATCTTGTGTGCGTCTTTAACACATGCCATCCACGCAGCATGTGCATCGGACAACTTGTTGATTAGCCTGGAAATCAACTTATTAATTTAATGGAATGTGGTTAATGAAATTCCCACTCCTTTGTAATCTTTTCGGTCTCTTTTCCTCCCTTTGGACAACCTCCAAATGACGTAGTTGTATAAATAAGCACTTGCAGCTTGCCTTGCCCCAATCAAGTCTGAATCAGTGCCTGAGGGTGATGTGCGAGCTCATTTCAAATGTTCAACCATGCATGATTTCAGGAAGATTGAGGCACTTCTGAGGCTTTTAGATTTACTTGGGGAATGCAGTCAGCAAAGGAAGTGCATGTTTAAAGTCAGTCCTATTGTGAAATCCCTTCATGTGAACGTGCATGATTATTCCGCCTGACTCCAGAGTGCTACTTTGCGCACATCTGGATTTAGGATTGACAGTTATTTCTATACATTCTCAACAGTTATCCCCACACATGCACAGTGGACTGAAGCTGAAAATGCCCGCTCTTGCGCCCCCTACTGTCGAGAGCATTCACTTTTTTAACAGCAGCTATGAGAGCAAATGAATCCTGCCATGTTATTGTAACACTACCCAACTTTAAAAGCAGGAAAAAAAGAGAGACAACATCCATTTGAGGCAAATATTTACAAACAGGCTGTGTATCTTAATGTCCATCCAAGTTTGTTCTCAAGTTTGAGCAACAGTGGAATACGAGTGCCACGTGAGGGACCCAGTGACTGATGGATGCGAGCATACAAACAAAAGCATTTTCCAGTTCTCATCAAAAGAGTTTCCCTCTCACAGCATCTTTTGTAGATGATAAACAGAATTGCTTTTTGAGGGAAGGCCAGCTATCCCTTCCATCCGATCCAAGGGCCATTAAACTTTCCACTTTTTTGACCAGCGTGTCCCACAGGAAAACAAACACAGGATTAAAGTGTTACAATGAAGTTATTTGCCCTGGAGGTTACTGGCTGGCGCAGGATACACCATGCCCCAACTATCATCCCACACGCACACACACACATTTTTATGCCATTAGTCTGACAAACTATAGTGAACGCAGAGCGCCCCCAGGCCTTAAAATCCCATGCGTTACCCATTTTACACACAAATGGAGCCCATTCATAATGGGATCCTCTCACTTCAGTATTCAAAATATGCATCAGATGTTGTTGAAGCTAACCAGCGGAGATCTTTGGATACATGTGGTGTTTGATACCGAAAAACAAAGCCATTGTTCTAATGCCGCTTCATGTGGAAGGGTTAGTATTTTCCTTGGATCCAGACCTAAGTGCTACAGCAGCAACAGCAGGCGAGCGCTGGCTGGCTGCACCATATTTTGGTGGACAAATTATCCAGATTGGTTGCAGATGTGAGCTTGCCCCAAACAGAAACTGCCTTGCCTGAATGACATCATAGGGATATTAATGCATACACAGGAGAGAGGGGAGAGGAACCCTGGAAAACTTATGCTGCTGGCTGGAATTTTGAGAAACTGACACACACACATACACTTATAGAAATTACTTTGGTTATAAATCTTTTCTGGTATGAAAAGGAGCTTAGGTCGACACAAAACATTAAAGGGACACTTAACCGATTTTAAACCAGCTTTGTATCACAACAATGTGCATAGTATTGTGGTAATCTTGATCTTACCAGCGCCCAGATCTCCCTGCTCATCTCTCAACTCAAATCGTCACGCAGTGGATTTTCACTGGCTCTAGAGCTACAGATTGGACTTCATTTTTGTGTGCCCGCCACCACGGACACAAAGAGTATACAGAAGTGGTTCAAATCTCTCAAACTCAGACCAAACTCAGATCAGACGGTAAAACTAGGCAGTGCTTATCAAATATAAACCATGGTTCTGTCACTGTACTGTCTATTTCTCACCTAAAATGTCTTCAGAAGCATATTTTGGTGCACTGTTTAGCTGTAATACAAGAACCTGTGAACAGGAAGCGCCATACTTTTCGCTGTGCTGCATACACCGAGGCTGCAAATACTGAGATCAAACAGTAAAACTAAGCAGTGCTGATGAAATATTAACCAAGATTCTGTTACTGCGTTGCTTATTTCTCACCCAAAATGTTTTCAGACACATATTTTAGCTTACTGTTTAACTGTAATTTGACATCATGTGTTACTAGCCAGCTGCCGTATTGTTTCCATTTTTAAAATATTCCTTTATTTGAGAAACAAAGGTACATTATGTACAAATAAAACTGCATACCAGGGAAGGGAAAAAACAAAATTAAAGAAAAAGTAAAGCAAGCAAGACTCAGCTTACAGGGGGTGCACGCGTTACCTGATGAGTCAGAGGTCACCCCAAAACATAACTTGTTTTAATTGCCTTTTTATTCTTATTTAATTCTTAAAGCTTCTTACTGTGGTGCCATATTGGTGTAGTTCTTGACAGAAAAGCCCAAAATCCAGTTTGGAGTCTGCCCATCTCTTCGTGTGAATGTGGAATTTTCCCAATAAACATATTGGGGTGGTGGCAGTGGTGTGTCTTTCTCAAGGTCCTCTACCAGAGGCCTGAGAGTGTGGACTTCTGGACAGAGACCTCAGATGTTGTACCTGGAATCTGCCGGAGCCTCTCACAGCCCCAAGTGCACCGATTACCCCTGACATCACTGTTGTTTCTTTTTTCTGATGTTGCTGTCGCTCGGGAATACTACATCTATCACCACTGCCTTCTTCTGTTGTCTGTCTGTCAACACAATGTCTGGTTTGTTAGCCATCACCAGTTTGTCAGTCTGGATCTGGAAGTCCCACAGTACTGAGCTCGGTCATTCTCCACCACCTTAGGAGGTGTCTTCCATTGTGACCTTGGGACCTCCAGCCCATACTGCAGATGTTCCTGTACACTATGCCAGCCACCTGGTTATGGCGTCCCATGTACACTGTTCCTATGTGCTAAGTCATATATATATAGTTTCTTCTTCTAATTCACAGAGCCATATTGTTCCTTGTAGAAAAACAGCCAAGCTCACATTACACCAGCAGGAGCAATTTTTGGTCCGGTGTGGCGCAGTGCATCCTGGTAGTTGTAGGTTTTCTACCTCTTGATCAAAAGCAAATGCTGCAGCCCTTTTTCTCAGTTTCCTCAGGTCATGTAGCACCAATTTCAAAAGTATTTGTCTTTCAACTGCACAGACAGCCTAGTTTTATTGAAAGATAATCTTTCCAGCAGTAAAATACTTCTTTAAACAGATAATATATTGCTGTATAACACACATCACTGAGTCCATTTGCTGACTTTATGACTCGTCTTTTCTTGTGCTCCTGTAAGACAGCACTTCCTGTACTTGTCACTGAAGTGGCTGCTATTTAGCAAAAGTTATATCATTTCACTTCAGAGCCTGAATTCAACACAGTTCAAATACTGAAAGGAAGGTTTTATCATCATATTTTTAGCAGTAGTTTGGACTTAAGGGCATCTGAATGTGTATTTTAATATAGTAAGATACTGCTTTGCTCCAGACACCTTTATGACCTTCATTTGTCGCATAATATCTACATGGCTAAACAGGGTGAACTCCCGTTGCACCTACTGATTGACATCAGTCCTCCTGGTCCCCGCAAACCAGCCAGCGTGGACTAAGAGAGATGTTGGTTTCGCCTCAGACCATGTTAATAACTGCTGCTATACTCACCACACCCCTCTAATGGCCTGTGGTTATGTAAGGGAGTGGGATGGATAAGGGAAAGTGCTGAAGCTGCTCCAGAGCCTGACTCAATCTGCCCTGCAGGGTTGCACAGTTTTAGGCCAGAACTGTTCATCAAATATTATCTTTGGCACAATGAAATTTAGCTCTGGAGAATGACTCTGTTGCTGCAATGTAGTCCAAGTCCTACCATCCAGCACGGCCTTGGAAAGCTAAATATTAACAATGATAATTATATTACAGAGGAGCTTCATTGTTCAGTTAAGACAATCAACCAGCCTGTGTGCTGTAGTTGTCTTTTTTCATGTTGTACTCCAGAAACTTCCAATATGCAAACTCTGTGGAGCTGTGCATGTACATGTCTGTGACTCACCGTTACAGTGGGGTTATTACAGCTTACAAAGCGAGCATAGTGCACATGTCAGACTCTGTTCTGCTCATGAAACAGCTGACAAAAAAGTGATCACAAATCATGATTTTTATACAGATAAGTGACTTTTTTCTGTAGCTAAGAAAAAAGGAGGATCTCCTTTTGTATGGGATCACTTGCAGCCCCGTTTGTTGACTTACCTCTCAGCCCCAAATACACCCATCCCACCCACAGTGGACAGAGGAGTCAGTGACACCACTATGAGGGGAAGAGAGACAAGAGGAGGGGGCTGCTTGGGTAATGCTGGGAGGCTCTAATAAAATGTAATCCTATTATATGGTTCCCACTAGAGGGCAACAATAATAAAGGTTTCCCTAATAACACGAGCAGACCAAACCCAAATGGAAAACAGCTCCTCCGGTCAAGTCCCACACTTGTACATATATCCTCTCATTAACCCAATTGCTGTTGGGCCACATTACACCGACAGGCCTTCGAGATTTAGCTGTGATGGCGAGGCAAGAGTTAAGTCAAACAAATGTGTTTCATCAAACTGCAGTTTGGGCTTCTCTGCATAAAGGAATTGAAGGGGGTGGGGGGGTTGTGAGGGAATGTGTGCGGGTGGGAAGTTAGAAGCAGAGCCCCCAGGAAACCAATCAGAACTTCTCCACCCGCCCTTCCTGTGTCAAAGCCACCGGGGTCTCAGGTGTGTGTTACATGAGCTAATACCTCCCAAACTTGATTGTTTGTGTTAGAGTAATCAGAGTTTTGCAAATTACCATTTTGGAAATGATAGTCCCATCATTGGTAAACAAAATCACAGTACAGTAGAGGAACAGCGCGAACTAGAAATCATGAGTTAAGACTCTAAACCTCCAAATGATGATGAAGTTTAATTCTTCCTCAAACGAAGTGAAATATTCAGTAAAGATTAAAAAAGTTGGAATTTCATCACATCAGCTTCTTTACAAACTCTTTGCACGGGAGCAGCAGAAGTGACTTTCTTTGACTAGCATTAACAAGGAATGGCAATCTCCCTACTGCAAAAAGACGTAAACACAAACTCTCATATTTATATGATTTGATAATGTAATGAATGAGTTATTCAGCTTCCTAGCTGTCTTGCACAAATGCAGTGAAATATTTATCATAAGTGACAAGGTGAGTGAGAATATCAATCATATTCTCAAGACAGCTTGAGTTATTAAGTGAGCCAATGTAACAGTATTACAAAACCCAGAATAACAAAGTTATTTATCTCTCTCTCTGCATGTGTGTACGTTTACTTGTATATGTGTGTGTGTTTATGTGTATGACAGCATCAGACACACACACACACACACACACAGAGAGAGAGAGAGAGAGAGAGAGAGAGAGAGAGTGAGTCGCATGCCTTCCTGTTCCTGTACCACCCTCCAACCCCAGAGCCGCAGACTCAAGGCAGTTTCCAGAATCAAACAATTTCACGCAGCTACTGGAGGAGGAAATGAACTGAGCCCAGAGCAATAATAAAATTATACAAATGTTATTACAGACTCGCCTGCTACTGTCCTACTTTAATTCAAATTTGGGCACTCCAGGCGGTGCTGGTGGCAGAGACCTTCCTGAATAAATCAACATTAGCTTACGTCTAAATTATTAAGGAAGTGGGAGACTTTCTTGTTTATAGTATGAATTATTAAACAAGTGTTTAACGCTGTTTTTCTTCATGAATCCCCAAATATTAATTGCTAATGATCTTTAAGGTGTGTGTTTTATCTTTTGCCCCTTCTGTTGTATGCTGGGGAATTGAAAATCTGGATTCTCAAGTCGCAAGAAATCTGCCTGTTCCCAGTTAGATAAGCACAAGATGCACTTTGAGATATACTTCGCTGGCATCTGTATGATGTGCAAATGAAGCTCTGATTATAACAATATTCCCATCATATAGGCATTGTTGGTATTTGCAGTGACTGTGAATGTAAATTAATGAATTACGGAGGCAGCCACTGTGAAGACTGTCCACGCATTATCAGCTCTCTGCTCAACATCTCGCTGATAAGCCGTGATGTTAACAAACAGACAGCTGAGAAAGTGCTGGTCTATCATTTGCTGTCACTTTTTATTTGCCTTTTCCTAATTGAGGTGTCTGCAGCAAGCCTTTGGAAGTTTGTCAGCACACAGAGAGGACATTTTCCTAGGATTTGATTGGCACTTTACAGAGTATGAAAACGCACCACATGGCATTTCAACAACACCTTGCTCTGTATGCACACAGAAGACACATATAAGTACTTTTAATTCATAACAAAACCAAACTCCCAGTCCAACAGAGACTGCTCTCCTCACCTGTCTTCCCTATTTAATCTTCAGATGAGCAAAGGCCGATAAATCAAAACGGAGTGAGCCCATTCCCCCATCGTCTGTCCCAAGAGGAAATAGTCAATGCATGAACATTAGATTTATGTACTCATTTATTTGGGCTATAAAGATGATTAAAGGGAGCTGAGAGGGTGCTGGCCTCGAGCCACTGAAGCCTTCAGGAATACAGGCTGCATGCCTCCAGGTAAAGGATAGTGCTGCTGAGAGAATCAGTGATGTCCATTTTCAACTCCAGTAGGCCTCGAAGAACAGCATTCGTTACCACCGACATCCTCACACCACTCAAACAACTGTCTGCGAGCTTTTTATACAGAAAAGTATCGAGCTGGAGTTTAATTGAGGCAGCCTGGGTGATAATAAGAATCCTCTCCAAAATTGTCAAAATGCTAAGAATACCAAGGCTGGAGAAAAAAAGAAGTATTTCAGTGTGAGCTCAGCTCCTATTTGAGTACTGGGTTCCTGTTATAGGGCTATGCAACACTTAATCCTCCTGTGTAGTTCTGAATTAATGGCCTGGACCAATTTCAAATGAAATGCAGCTCAGACTTATGAATAAAACTGACTTGTGTCTACCCACGTTTGCAGTGTAACCTGTACATCCAAGGCTCTTGGCTGCCCTCCCCTGGAGAAATACAAATGGGAGCATCACTGCACAGTAGGTGATTCACACAGTGGCCAGTAGGTGATGCTGTTGCCACACATAAGGACAGCACTGACATGGGGAGGAGGGTGAAATGGGGGGGGGGAAGTTAGTCCATGTAGGAGTAAAAACAATTTTGATTTAGTATCTGGATTACACCGGCTTTCTAGCTTTGCAAACGCAATATAGTTGCAGCATGTAGACAACTTCAGTTGATGCGGCAGGATCAGTGGAGCTGATCATTTCCTCCACATTACAAAAAAATAGATTGAATTGCACCTGTTCTTCTAGAGAAGGAAATAAAGTGCAGACATAACAGATCACCTCTATTTCGTAGCACAAAGTGGTATCATTTCCTCTGCTCTCCGCTGATAGAATGAGATTACATGAAGCTATTCTCAGAGACTTAACTCACAAGGAGCACGCATCCTGGACATTTATCTGGCCATGGGGAGACATAATCTAAAGGTAGATGAGCCAATCCATCATTGATCTGAACCTTTCGTCTGCACAGTGCCCAGCTGCTGCTACCAGAAACAAGTGACTGTAGTGGAAAGCCTCACAGATACAGTCCACCAGATTGCTTATGGTTGTGAGGAAGGTGGAGGTTTGTGCAACCTGTTTGCATGTTTCAAAACTCCAAAAAGCAACCATAAATAAAGGCTTAGTAATACAAAACTTTATTATTACAACTTAATATCTCTTACATATTATAGCACTTCCAGTTTGTGAGCATAAAACACATATTTGAACACAAAATCATAAAGATAGATCAGCCACATATCTTCTCAATAACTTAAAAACGTGAGCATGAAATACAGCAGATCATACAGAGAAATAAGACGTGTTACAAGAACCAAATCTAGATCTACAAAATAGACATTTTCAAGAAAGTAGAAAAAATAAAATCATTCTGGACATAATAAAAGTGGAGAGAGACTTTTACAGAGTGTTTCCAGATGAATGAACTGGTTGTTTCCCTGACTAATGCACTGAAAATAGAGAGCACTGTAATACAACTCTGATAATAAAGCCTGTCAGAGCTGCCTTACATTGCATGGGACCTGTAATGTGCTTAATGATTGCAAGGAAAATCTCCCCCTGTTATTACATATACAGTACATGGACCAAATGTGACACTAATCCAAAAATAACAAGCCTGCGTTTTCTTCTTCACTTCTCCAATTCAGCGTGATGACCCCACATAATTGGTTGACCCCACACATATTTCCCTAACACAACGTATCGCGGGCTGTCATCCTGCAGCATGCAATGTGTGCCGCATGCCAACACTGCTACAAAAATCGTTGAGGGAGGGCCTCGGGAGGAGTATTGAACAGGTTGTAGATGTTTGTGGGATTGAGCCATAACATCATATTAGCTTTATGACAATGAGAGTAATTCAGCCTTAGTGGGAAGCCTCGTGGACAGAAATCATATTCTGCTTTGGAGGAGAGGGGCGGGGGACAAGCTTAAGATGGATACCCCCAAGTTTTGATTGTCATTCTGTGCTACAGATTGGTCTCCTTTTCCAGTGCACGTGATAGTCATACTGAGGACAACACTTCCCCCGTCGAGTCCTGGAAAGCTTCCTTTTTCTCGGCTTTCTCCACATCGATGGTGTGGATGGATCCAGGCTTGATGGCGACGTCGTCTGACTCCACCTCCCTGTATTTTCCTGACGGGTCCTTTTGGAAGACCTGCTTCAGCTTCTTCTTCATCTCAGGGTCAGGGCAGTACAGGTACTCATACAGGCCAGCAGCCAGGATGGCACCCAGGATTGGTCCCACCCAGTACACCTAAAATACAAATAAACAAATTAATTAGTCAGCAGATGTGGGAAGACTTTGTTTTGCAAGTCACAAGCAAGACACACGTCTTCACACTCAAGTCCCGAGTCAAGACAGGCATGTCCAGAGTCAAGTCCCGAATCCTAACCTTTGAGTTTCAAGTCCTAAACAAGTCATAATACACTCTTCACCAACTGTGATGCCATTTAAACAACAAAATAATAATATATTAAATGTACACATATCACAAATGCTTTTTAAAATTTGTATTTATTTGTTAAAACAACTTCCATCTATAATTTCAACACATTCTCACTTCGACCTTGTCACACATTGACGTTTGGTCATGGACCTTCCACGTCCTGATATGACGTGAAAGGTACCCTGGGTGCATTGGTTGTTGATGTTCTGGGACGCCGTGTCAAGTTCTGCCTGTTACATGCATTGCCTTCATTCAAAATACACTTCCTTTTTCACAGGACATTTACCTTTACATATAATCTCTTTCAAAATAAACACACTACGTCAGTACAACAACGCAAATTGTCGTGTCTTTCCGTCCAACAACTTACGCACTTGGTTGAGGAAAAAAGAACAGGGTTTGGCTTTATAATCTTACGAGACATGAACACTGCTCTCCCAGGTGACAGTCGGTGTTTGTTGGACTCATCCACCACCCCTCCCACCTGCCCTACTTGGACTTTCAACCGCCTTAACTTTAGTTCTTGTTGCGCTGACCGGCCGCGTATCATGCCGATGTTAAAGGACGGCTTTTTTTGACAGTGTCTGATGTCACAAGTCGCTGCCCAAGCGTCGGATTTCGACGACTTTGGAGTGAGACCGTGTTGGTAATTTATGACCCACACATTTTGCATATTGCAATTTGTTCTTTGTTGACTACCTGTAGTTTTTGTATGCAAACTAATTATCTTTGGCATCATTTTGTCCAACTGTTAATTCTTCATGGTTCTCTCCTGCAGCTTGAATGGATGTGTGTTGGCTTGTTGGGAGTGCATAGCGTTAACATTTGTTGATTCAGTAAATAAAGGAAAACAAATTGAGTTGTATTACGCTTTTCAAATAACATACCTCTTCATCTTTGGGCTTGGGGGAAGGTATCAAGTATTTTTCAAGTCCAAAGGCTCGAGTCTAAGTGAAATCATGAGTCACTGGTGTTTGAGTCCAAGACAAGCTGCAAGTGATCAAATTCGTAAGTGAATTCTGACTTGACTCTACGTCATGTGACTGCAGTTCACACGTCTGTTAATCAGCGCCCATGGGAGAAATTTTATTACTGTCGACAACATGCCGCACTGGCATCGCTACCAGTACTGTCAGACTGTCCTGCCAGGTTACACTACAGCTTGGGAAAATAGGGTCAACCTTAATCAGAAGCAGGTAGATCGGTGTCCAAGAGAGGACACTTCTGAATATGATACCAGCCACAGTGACAGTTAGTGACAGTGTTATACCCGAGCACATCACCCAATACACACGCACACAACACTGACACCATGCTGTCTGCAAATAGCTCAGTGGAAATAATTGCCAGGATACAAAAAAAATCATGTGATTTTACACCGTTTCCAGTGACGTCTCATTATGTAGCTGGAGGACAGAATGCTGTACCGTGCATTTGTGATTTGACGGCACTTCTTTTGTTGCATGAAGTCATGAATTCAAGGTCCATATGCTAGTCTTTAAACTACCTCACCGGGTTTTTCTCTTTGCATTCACTGATATAAGTGAAAGACCATTCTTTGATTGTATTTTTAGGTGACAGCTGTTTTTGCTGTTCTGGCAGTGGTGCTGAAAATGTGACCTTACCAGGTTTCAACCTGGCATACTAGCCTGTACTATGGTAGAGCTTGCCCTCTTCAGGACAACATCATTAGCAGCTGCAAATGATTTCAGAGCATTTTGGCACGGTACCATGACACGACATTTGAATCAGTGCGCTGATTTATAATACCGCAGAAGAGCTGATTTATTATACTGGATTGATAGTCACACAGAAACTGACCCAGCAACTATCAAGAGTAACTGGGTAATATTTTGGCCATGCAAAGTCCCAGAAGAAAAATTATCCTCTTAGTGAAGTATCTCTTACCCAGTGATGCTCAAAGTTAAGTGTGACCAGCGCAGGTGCAAAGGATCGAGCAGGGTTCATGCTGGCTCCTGTATAAGGGATCTAAAAGACACAAAATGACATTGTTTTCAGTCTAAATGATAAAACATCACACTTCTGTATAAAGTCATCCTATGAGATATGCTTTTAGGTGTGATACTGTCTTACTTTGACTCACAGAACATGCTGTATACTGCAGAAAAATACATCTAATGCAAGTCATGATATGCATTTGCTAAACAGACCCAGGGAGAGATCAGTTGAGCAGTGCGAGAGAGATAACATCTATTTCCCTGTGCATTCATTTGCTCTGCAGGGCTCAGGGAGCCCCGAGAGATTGGTTGCTATGCGATGGCAGCCTCCAATAAAGATGTGCACGTGGGTGTGAATCAGTGAGACGCGTACAATATCACACATTGAAGAATAGATGCTTTGATGCACCTGCTCTTTCTCAAGAAGCATCACTGCTCCAGCTTTCAGCGCACACTGAAGGGGGCCTCACACTTGGAAGTAGTCTTTGTTCTGCAATACTTTAATGTGGTGTGTTGAATTTGAGAAGATTTCAAGATGAGTCCTTTGAGTTAGTGCTTCAGGATTGGGAGCACAGGAGGTGTCCGCTGATATGTAGATGCGGTGGCAGAGGATTTCTAAGGTTGGTGTGTTTATAGAACAGTTTTAATATAAAGTTTGTGTAACTGTTTGTATGTAATGTAGTTGGCCACTCTCTTGCTGGAGTTTCTGAAACCTAACCTACTGGAGGGTACTTACCGCAAATAAGTGGCCAATAGCTACAGCAAAGCCGATAGCAAGGCCAGCAGAGCCTCCTAGGTCTGAGCGTTTGGGATCACAGGTGGCGAAGACAGTGAAGACCAGTTCAAACGTGATAAGGAGCTCCACAAGAAGGCCGTGTCCTAATGAGATGTTGGAGTTCACCTTGGAAAAAGAAGATTTTCCCAATGAATTTAACTGCAACGAAACGTACCATTCACACAAGTAAAACATGATTATGGTTCTTCTTACTGTAGTGACACCGAAGGACCCTCTGACAGCAGCAGGTGTGACTAGGTAGAGGATCCCAGCTCCTGTAATACCGCCCAGGCACTGAGCCACCACATAGAACACAGCCTTTGCGAGGCTCAGCTTTCTCGTCACAACCATAGCTGCAGTGACCGCTGGGTTAATGTGTCCGCCGCTGATGTGGCCAAAACATTGCACCATGGTGGCGATGCTCAGGCCAAAGCAAAGGGAGATAAGGACTAGGTCAGCTGGGGGAGGTTTCTCCTCCCCGGCAGCCCAGTTGATGGTGGAGCCCAGACCGAGAAGGACAAAGATGAGAGTGGCCAGGTATTCTCCAGACACAGCCCTCCAGAAGTCCTTGGTCCAGATCCCTTTAAATGCCACCATTATGCTGTGACAGTTACACCAGGACAGGAACCTCCTGGCAAAAAGAATAATGAGCAGAATGATTAGCCTACTTATGTATTCCTGGTGTGTGCATGTGGCTGGAAATGTACTGAACCCTATCAGCATGGCCGCCTCTGGGCACAACATTTATAACTCCACTAGGGATTTAAGCCAGTGACTTTCCATCACAAAATGCCATACAGAGCATTCTTTAAACATTGTATACAGGGGCAAATTATCACACTTACAGTCACAGCGTACAGCGTTAAACTGCTGTCACTCATTGCACTTTAACCAGGATGCAGGAAAAATTAACATCTCTTGATTATTAATGATAAAGGGAACGTGATTTACATTAATTGAAGCATCTGTTAAGTCACTGCACATTGAGACAAATACTGAAAATAAAATATTAGTAAACCTCCAAGCCAACAAAGCTGCACTGACACTTCAGTCATTTGTTTTCCTAGGTCTAAAAGCTAAAACTTACCCAATGCAATAATGTGCTCTCCCTCCCTCTGTCCCCGTTGTGTGTGATGTATTCTCATTCATAAGTCCTGAGTTATTCAACCAGCAGACACATCTCCCCCTTCATCACAACTACAAGTTGAAATGGCTGTGACCCTGAAGTACTTACAGGAAAGCAGCAGGCAGTGTGAGTGCAGGAGGAGAGCAGAGAGCAGGTCTGTCAGACGAACATGATCCACACATTGTGCCCCGGGATTGCATCCAGCAGCTTTATTAAGTTACTAGCTGGGCATCACCTCACGGGAATTAAACAGCCTGCACAGGGGGAGGAGTCGTGAGATTTGCTTGCTGTGCAAACAGTGGCACTGTTGCACAAAGTGCGGCCGCACAGTGACTCAGTCAGCCTCAGCATCTTAGTCATATCAGAGCTTTGAAAACACGCTGGAGTGAGCACAATATTTACAAAACCAAGTACACATTAAAGGACCGTTTTGTCAATTTCAAAACATACTGACCATTTCTACTAACTCTATTTGAAACATCTTTTTTTTTTTTTTTTTCCCCTTAAAAAAAAGGTCATCCTACATTACATTGTTAATTTACAAATAAAGGTTCACTTACCTTTCTGGAAATTTTCCACTTTTCTTTGTTTAGGTTAAAATGCTATTAATAAGCTGATGGCACACTAAAAATGTGAGTGAATTCCACCAGAGATAAAAACTCATTATTATACCATTCTCATCTAAGAAAACTCCGACCAATCAATATATTCGGACCGAATGCATTGATTGGTCGAGCAGCCTGTCTGTCTTCCCCACGTGGAGGCCTCCGACTGACGTAACCGCTCGCGTAACATCCAACATACTGTGGCATAGCCTCTGAAACATTAACATTATCTTCCTTGTGCGTTTCCACTTACTAGTACCGTTAGCACTACTATCACTGTAACCTTATTCTAAAACTCATCAGTCATCACTGACTCCGGTTGAGTTTTAAAACTCCGGGGTTGCCTTTGACTGTCTTGGTTGTAACGTTACACTCGCGCTCCTCTTCCGTGTATCTAACGTTACCTTGTCAACACGTCTATCATAGACGTAATGAGGACGTACTGGAGGAGGGGGAGTTGCAGTAGGAGGGGGATGGGACTTTGGAGGGAGGTGGGAGTTGTGGATGTTCAAACTTTTTCTAAGTGCTGTGTGAAATGCAAAAAAGGTAAGAGTAGCTAGTACTTTTACTTGCATAAGCAAGTGGCCTAGGCTGTTGTGAGCATTTATACTTGTGCGGTGGTGTGTCTGTGTCACTCTGCAGTTACACCTCCAAAACACTAGTTGGCGGTGGGGTTTCCATGAAGTGCTGTAAAGTTTAGTTGATTCAAAACACACATTAAACACACATTAAACATGGCTTAATAGCAACAATTTCAAACACAAGTACACAAATCAGCTTCACTATNCAAAAACAGACAGGAGGTCTGCATCGCCACGACGTGTAGTCACATTTCTAGGGAGCAGCATGTCAGGCTACGGCGTAGGGTACGACGCAGGCTCTACACCAATGCAGACCCAACGCCGTAGGTGCAGCGTGGATCGACGCACAAGTATAAATCCTGCATACCTGCTAACTGTGCTAACAGCATGAACAATGACAACACTGCAGAGAGAGCTGAGCACTCGCTTTCCGCAATGCTTCCCATTATCATCAATAACTGCCATATTGGTTTCGCAGCAGCTATTAGCTAGCCAGTGGAGTACACACATGCACTAACATGCAGGCACGGCCAGACCGTCTACCACAACAAAGGAAAAAAGATGCTCGGATTACAACACACACATACACACAGGGAGCATGACTTAATGCTCTGCTCAGGACGCCGTCACTCTACTATATCTTGACATAGCAAACAGCTGTTTGCTGCTATATTAATGTTCAGAATATCTTACAGAGGTCCTTAGGTACATTGGAGTGTATTTAAAGTGTGATATTGCTATATTTACTTAGGTGTAGGATCTTATTCCACCACTGGTAAAAATATAGCTCGCTCTCACAGACACTCTGGTAAGAGTAAAATATTATTTTTGTTTTTATTCATTGAAGCAGCCAGGATAAAAAGAGCAGATTAATAAAATAAGTGCTGTGATTTGTCCTTTTGACTTAAGTCACCTCATAGTTGAAAAAAAAAGCCAGCAGTCTTGTTATTGAGTAACAGGTAGGATCTGAGGAGTAATGCCAACAAAGTCCTGGTTTACCATCCAGGTTTAGAGGGAAACCATAAACCTTACGTTTACGTCTGCGTTGAGAAATACGCAAATAAAATTCCACACTTCTATTTTATCTGGATCAAGTGGTTAAGTGTGTGTTTGCACAGTAGCAAACACACGCACACACTTTGTTTTTCTTCATCAGTTGTTCCATGATAAGCCTCCACATAGACACGTGGTCTGTTCGGTATGAATGGAAAGATAAACATCTTCATGCTGATCAAACAGTATCCATGTGGGATGAATGCAAAGATCCTCCTTCCCTTTATACGTTCAACTGTTTTCATCAAAGACAGTCCTTTTGTTTTGGGGTTACTGTGACCTGTAAGAAAATAAATAAATAAATAAATAAATACATAGAATTAAAACAACAATATATTAAGAATGTCTTGAGAACAATAATTGCTAGAATTTCTAAACTTCATAACTTAAACATAAGTTATCTCCTCTCACAGAGGTTTTCTACTATCGCTCAAGGTGACGCTCGTACAAGAAGGAACTCAAACCATGTCAGATGACTAAAAATAAAGTACAGTGCCATTTCTCTCCCCTTTTTTTGTCAGCTCAAGTGCCTAAATTGGCAACTGTAGAGTAACTGTCATAGGTGTAGATTTCGTGGTGGGGAAATTCACATGACATGAAAGTAGCAGACGACTTTCATTGTGACAAAATCAAAGACATTTATAGCATAAATTGATGCATAAAAATTAGTGTTTTGCGCTCAAAATTTTCTGGCAGATAACCCCAAAGCCCTCTGTGTCCTATATGTCCGCCCTAATGTTGAAACAAACCCCACACCCTTGGTAACTGTAGCTGTAACAGTGCTGTAGCTGTATATTGTGGTTGGCCTTTTTCCCATTGATTTTTGGGAAATAGGGGTCGCAGACCTGTGAAAAACTACATGGCTTATAATGTAAGAACTACCCGATGTTGCAGAGAACATTTGAGGCCATGCCTCCCACAAAATCATAACATTCTCACCTCCTTCCTGTGTCTGAGGGGAAAAAATGTCTCCAGCTCCTTCAGAAAAAAAAATGTCAAAAGTGTGAGAGCTGCCAAACTGAAACTATTTTTGGTGGAAGCACACTTTTTTTTTCCCTTTTCTTTTTTTACACTTGCATGTATTTCACATGCCTCGCTGGATCACGACTTTTGCTCTGAGCCAACAAAAGACAATTCACTTGTAGAAGCCTGGAAATCTTAAATCTAAACCTCCAACCAGCTGTGGATTGACTCTTAATGGGATAATTAATGACTCTAAATCAGTGGTTCCCAACTGGTCCAGCCACAGGGTCCAGATTTGTCCTTAGTTCAAGGTCCACAAAGTTTAATATAATCAACGTAATACATGTCGTCAAGCTAGTTTGCTGTCTCTGTTAAGTAGGTGTCTGTTATTAGCTCTCTCGACAGCAGGCACACCAAAGGGTAAGCCAAAATCTGAAGGCACACCTGTATATCTGAGCACAATAGCTTCTATAACTTGTGTTATCACTCTTATCACGACATAAGGCAATAAAAATAAGAAAAATAAGACAGCTAGCTTCATTTTTTTCTCTTTTCTTTTGGTGGTAGGTTGTCTTCACTGGTGCTTTTTTTGTAATTTGACCTGTACAATAAAGCGATCCATCCTTTTAAATGTCATCATCCCTCACACTGGCGGCCAATCAGGGCCTCTGTCCGCGAACGGCGACAAATAGGTTCCGCGTGAAGGTTTTTTAAGTTAAATTAAATTAAATTGCATTTTGTAAGCAGAGTTAAATCAGTCAATTAAAAATGCAATCATAACTCTTTGTATAGGCCAAGTTGAATATTGCAATAATAACGTGCCGTTTTCACAAAATCCAACAGCAGACGTGAATGGGCATCACGGCAAACCATTTGACAACCACTGCTCCACAGCATGAAACAGCATTTCAAAATAAAAGCTTGTGTCGCACTTCAAAATAAGGGGTGTTTTTTGCAAACTTGACAAGTTCACAATTCACTTGTGGTCCTTTCAGAATGGACCTGCGACCCACTTTTGGACCACGCCCACCTTTTGGGAACCACTGCTCTAAATGACACAATCAAAAGATGCTTTATTTTGATTGGATTACATATCAAATTCAGGGAATATTCCGAAGTGAATTTGCCCCTGTGGCATCTTTCATTTTTAAAAAGGCCTGCATGCTTCATAATAAAACAGCAAAGGACAGTTTTAACCAAACATATTTATGCACACATCATTTTGCCTTTGTCCCATTGACAGCCTACCACTGAATCAGTAATACCAATCTCACTCAGCGACAACCTAAAATTATATTCCGTTTTAAATATTATCATTTTTGATGCCATAATTCAATCTGTAGCTCTCATCCTATTTCAATTTTTCTTTGATTGTAGACATTTGTCACTTCTATAATTACATAAACAACATATAGGCAACACAGAGGGTCTCTTGTGTGGACAAATCTACACTGTCACTGAAAGGAAGCAGGCATAATTTCTTCTGTCATAGCTCATATCTGTTGCAGCATTCTGCTCTAGCCTCTTCTTCATATCAGCAATTAACAAAAATGCATATTCTTCTCTTCATAACTGCAGGATCATTAAAAAATATCGAGCTGTTACATTCTGTGTTTATCAGATGGTCTGATAAGTAGATTCTGGGAAAGTTTGCAGTTGCATCTCAGAATAAACAATACGTTCAATAATAAAACAGAACATACAGAACACTGCTGAGTGTCGATTGTTTTGGTTTCTTGTTTGACATCATGACACACTGAGGTTATCATCAGCTTGTTATGTCTGTAAAACAGTGGCTTTAATGTGGCTGAGATTACATGATGTTTTCATGACTTGGCTGTGTTGTTTGCACACTGATGACTCTAAATGAATAGTTTATCTCTTTTTTTATGTTTAAGGCTACGTGTCGATCTACACGATCTTCCCCATGCTGCCTTTAAAAGAGGAAAGCAAATTTAAACGTTGTTTTTTTTGGAGCCTATAGTGTGCAGACCTTCTCTGTGGCCTGCAGTGAAGTGTGGGAAACACATTTCGATACAACAACTGACCCAGACGTCGTCCTTTCAGGACCCAGACCTATAACTGATATGTGACTTGCTCTGTCATTTCAGTCACATTAACCTAACCATATAAAACCTCTGCTGGGAGGAGGAGATTATTTCCTTTTTGATGAAACCAGTATTGTTTTTGTAATCCAAATATCAACCAAAACACATTACATAATGACTGTCACTGAGCCAGGATTTTGAGAAAAAGGCCTTTAAACTTTGCAGTACGGTGGCCACAAAGACACAATGGAGTTGCCGTCCTAACTGTGAGTACATGTTGTATTTTAGGGGGCACCTTGGGGTGAAAGATACACAGAAAATCTCAGGGACACCTTTATTATGTAACTGGTGAAGTATTGAAAACAAGCATACTGAACAACACAGCACAGGAAGACGAACTGCAGTTGTAAGCATATTCAGTTAGCAATGGACTTCACACAACACGACATTCATTAGACCCTGACAGACTAAAGAAATATATATAATTATAGAATGGACATATATTTGGACTCTAGGACCGCTTCACAGGTAGGGAGACTGAGTGATTGAATTCTGGAGAATTTAACCAAGCTAATAATGTATAACATTTTGACTAAAGTTTAACGTTAAACATGAAGTTTTGATGTGCAATTCTAAGCTGCTCGGAGGTTTGAAATCAGATGAAACCCCACTGTCCCAGAACGTTCCTTGTTATTTTCAGCCTTTCATTTAGAATGTCAGGGAGACATAGAGAAAGGGAGTGAGAGTGGCGCTGATTAGCAACAGGGTGCAGCTGACAAGTGTTTGCAATGTGTCAACATGCTTTTACAAGCTTCAAATTGTATCAGAATTTGGGGATGACAATTTCATATTCTGAAAGCCAATACTCAAAACTGAACAAATAGCCTACTGCTCCACCTGGATATTTTGCCTGGATGTGCACACACTCTTCCTTTGGTTGTGTTGTTGGACATCTTGTCAGAGCCCCCATTGTTGAGAATGTTTTCCCAGTCACTTCTTGAGTTACATTATTAGCATGCAATAGGAAATAAATGTCTCATGCAAACCCCAATATAAACAACTGGTAACAATTTGGCATGTAAATAATCTTTGCAACTTTAACTTGATAATATGTGAGCTCTATTTGCACATGCTTAACTATGACATTTAGTACCTTTTGGAAAATTCCAAATCATGGCAGGAGCTTAGACTGGATTAAATAATGGACATAACTACCATGACGTCACCCACTGGTTTGTGGACGCTTGTGTCTAAGCTTCAAGTTCGGCATTTCGGCCGTCGCCATCTTGGTTTTTCGGAGCAAGACGTGTCCTTGTTTGGATGACAGGTTGGACCTGTGGAGGAGCGAGTGGTGGATCTGAATGAGAACCAGAGTCACTCAAAGTGACCACACCCTTAATTATGCATAACTTTAAGCTTTAATAAAATGAAAAAGGGTGAGTTATATAAAAACCCTCCCCGCCTATGTCATGCAGCTTTCATGTGGCAGCTGTGGCTCAGAGGTAGTGTGTGCCGTCCACCATTCGGAAGATTGGCAGTTCGATCCCGGCTCCTCCAGTCGGCATGTCAAAGTATCCTTGGGCAAGATACTGAACCCCAAATTGGTGGTGGTGGTGGTGACATGTGTCATCAGTGTGTGTGAATAGTTGGTGAGTATCAGGTGGCACCATGTGTGGTAGCCTTGGCCACCAATGCGTGACTGTGTGTGAATGGGTGAATGTGACATGTAGTGTAAAATGTGCTTTGAGTGGTTGGCAGACTAGAAAAGCACTATACAAGTGCCGTTTGTTGAAGAGGGAAATTAGCTGTAGAAAACCAAAATTGTTTTTGTACCAGGCTGTAAACATGTTTATTTATGCTGTAAAGTTGGGGACTGGCTGGCTTCTGGAGCTACCCTCAAGTGGCCATTCAAAGAACTGCAGTTATTGACACTCCTGTGTTGGCTTTGTTGTTCTGCCCCAGAGATTGCCGCTCTGGCAGGGTGACTCATTTCCTTTTGTTAAACTGCAATCAGATTAAACCTGGTTATCGAGTAGCAGGCACCACATTAAACTCAATCATGAAAAAAAAGGTTTACACAGTGAATATGTGCCTACGATGGAGAGGTGGGTTTAGTGTTACAGAGCCCTTGTTACTGATCAGTTACTGTGAAGCAAACACTTAAATATGAATCTTAACTTGAATTGTAAGTAAAAGAAAAACAATTACTCAGGTAAAGTCGAAAATCTTGCCCCAAAATGTCAGGATCCACCCTTATCTCTTTGTAAACTTGATGCTTGTGCGCCTGAGAGAATCCATTTATAGTCAGTGACCCAGGTGGCACATGTACAATCATTCACAAACACAATATGTACTTTTTTTAATGACCAAACTCAATGATGCATTCAGTGACCATGTAAGTGACCTTGCTCTGAACAGGCATTCCCTGGAGTTTTCATGCGTTAATGGGTTTCATGTGTTAATATTTGTCTTCAAAATCCTTCATGCTCCTTTAGTCCGACACAATAGTTATGTTCACCATCAAGCAACAGGAAGGTCAAGAGGAGAGTGAGGCTGATTTGAGATTTTGAGATATGAGGATTGAAACTGCAAAGTATACTTTTGCCAGCATTTCTTATTATAAATAATATAAAAAGGGGTTTCTTTTCCTTATGAGAATTATAAAGCAATTAAGTTGATTGTACAAGGATTATCTTTCTTTCTTATCTATATTTATTTGACACTGAGGCACCGGCGCTCATGACGTAAATAAAATACAGTGACTTACGTTTGTTAGCACATAAATATTCCACTCAAACATATCACTCATTCTGTATGTGTAACACCATGTGTAAAACCTCAGTGACTTTTTCTTTCAAATGAATGGTTGACTGATTGGTTGTGCTGCTGCTACTTAACCTTTGCTCTGGATACTTCACCTGCTCTCCTTGGGACGGGCATGAAGGTGGTAGACGTTAACTTCTAGAATTTCAACGCGTAGAGGTGCAGCATGGATATCATGAATGCATACTGCAAACAACTGTGCATCACTGTCACATGATCCATCCTGTGATAGGAGTGAAATATTTTTGTCGTTTAAAGGTTAGATTTTGCAGTCTCGATTTGGATGTAAAGACATGCTGCTGGGGAAGAGGAGGAAGATATATCGTCGTCACTCGTCATGCTTCACCGATGCCAACGTGTATCCTCTTGCCATTCCAATCAAAAACAAGAGAAGGGCAAAGTTTTCATGGAAGGAGGGGTCTCCTTTTTGCCTTCCTAAAATAAAAATGGCATCTCCGATAATTTTTATCCACTTTAGGGGTCAACTTAAAGGGACAGTTCAATCCAAAATCAAAACAACCTATTTTTCCTCCAATCAAGATTGTTTTAGCGTGAGTGTTGGAAATATTGGCTGTAGAGATGTCTGCCTTCTCTTAAATATAAGGCAGCTAATGGCACTTAGCTTTAGGTGCTCAAAGAGCCAAACACAACCCAACAAATTTGAAAAACTCAACAGCAATATCTCTCTCTGAAAATAATGATCCGCTAACTCAAGATAATCCACAGACCTTGTTGTGAGCAGTTTCATGTTGGAACTATTTTCTCTCTACAGCACTATACAGCTGCCAAATGTATCATCCTGAGGAAAGAGGGCATGCATCTACTGCTCATCTAGCATCACTGAGCTAACTAACATAACAGCTCAGCCGAGGAGGACGCCGTAATGTTTACAAATCAAGCTGTCATAAGCACGAGCCTCTTGTCCATGAGTAGATGCACGCTTCCGTCTGCACAGTGACACGGTTGGTAGACAGAAAATAGTTCCTACATGAAACTGCTAACAACAAGGTCTGTGGATTATTTTGAGTGACCAGGTCATGATTTCTGGAAAGAGACATGACTTTCTTGGAGCACCTCAAGGCTAATACCATAGACGTCAGTGGTTCCCAACTGGTCAACTGGGGTCCAGATTTCTCCTTACTCATTAGCTCAAGGTCCACACAGTTTAATATTTTCAGCGTCATACTTGTCGTCTAGCTAGTTTGCTGTCTCTGTCAAGTAGTTGTCCTTTAGTCATTCACTCTACAGCAGGAAACGGCACTTCAAAATAAAAGCTCTGTGCCGGAAATTCACTGTACTTAGAAATAGTGTGTTTTTTACAAACTTGGCATGTTTGAGAGTCCCTTGCTGTCAGAATTCAGAATGGACCCGCAACCCACTTTTGGACCACGACCCACCAGTTGAGAACCACTGATCTACGCAATGCTCTTTTATACCTAAATGACACAATAGATTTATTTCCACTGACCTCTAAAACATCCTTAAAATGACATATAATTACTATGACATTACATCCTAACAGTCGCTGTTTAATCACGTCCTTAACGTTTTGAAATGGTTGCTGTTAGGCTATAAAACTTCACGGTTGCCTTTAAAGGGATAGTGCACCCAAAAATGAAAATTCAGCCATTATCTACTCACCCATATGCTGAGGGAGGCTCAGGTGAAGTTTTAGAGTCCTCACATCCCTTGTAGAGATCCCAGGGGAGAGGGGGTAGCAACACAACTCCACCTAATGCAGGCTGACGGTGCCGCAGATTCAAACGTCCAAAAACACATAGGACACTTGGATAACTACGGACGAGCAGTATGGAGATATTTTGTGGTTTCAGTGATGTGTTTTTGGACGTTTGAATCTGGGGCGCCGTCAGCCTTCATTAGGTGGAGTTGTGTTGCTACCCCCTCTCCCCTGGGATGTACTAGCATACTATGTTATCAAAAGACGTCAATGTTGACTTCGGGTCACAGACACTGGTCTCATGGATGAAAGTTCTGTACTTGTTTGACCCATCCACCAACCTTCCTGCCCACCTTTGAGGGACTGCTTCCATCTTAATGCAACAATACAAAGACTGTAGTTTTACATACTACATTGCCTTATGTCCCCCTCTGCTCCCGTGATAATTACTACAGCCAACGGAGGGCACAGCCTTACAATAAACGCAAGTATGGGTCTCAGTAAGCTGTTGTCACAGTTGACCTATATGCCTGTTTTTTTGGTATGACTGGCTGAAGGCAGACATCTGTACGGCTGATATCGGCAACACTTAGCAACTCATGCCAAAATAATCTAGATCGTTAAATAGCACTACAGGTAAGAGGAAAAATCTGCATTTTTAATTTTGGGGTGAGCTGTCCCTTTAAGATTTGGCACAATATAAAGGTTAATGTCAAACCAATCAGGAATTCAGGGTCATAAATTCTCCTCGGCAATCTCATCGCTTTCAAATTTAGACTTTCAATTAAGGGAAACAAAACAAAAGGTCAACACCATTAACAAGACAGCAAACAGTAGCACCTTGTATTCACCAAACAATTAGACACAACCTGCACCATATGCATAATGTGACAATTATGCATGCGATACAGTTTTATTTACAATGGTAAATATGGCCACTAGGCTTGCTCATTTTACATTGAATAAATCTGCACACTATACAAACATGAATATTAATGAGCTACATAAATGGTTATAAAACACATTTTCAGTATCATGCGGAGTTCTTTTCCTTTATCCTGTTTCTATACTTCCTCCGGGCGTCACACACATCAGAGGAGTCCCTTCTTTACTAATTAAAAGCTTGCCTTAATTCTTCAGATTTGCATGCGTTTAAATTACAGTTGAGTCGATTAATGTTTGTTGATACAGTGTGAGTTCTGTTTGATTAGAGAGCTGTCCTCCAGATCAGGCTACTTGGTTTCAAGTGAAATCATTTGTTGAAACAGAATTCTTTATGTGTATTGAATAGTGCTTTGTTGACATGGCTCTGCTCACCTTTTCTGCTGCATAACACGTTTTGAATGGTGTTTTACAGCAAATGCAATTAAAGTAAAGTGAAGAACAGCATTAACTTGCTACAGTCAAGATAAATCAGAGTGCTTTTTACTGTAACTATCATAAAATCAAACCTTAGAAATGTGCTATGACAAATAGTCAAACAATACAGTGTTAAAAAATACCCTGATTATATTTTTCAATAATCAATTCAGGCTGTGATTCTCAGGATCCACCAAACCCAGCATAATCACACTGTCTCTGGTAACAAACATGTTTTCCTTGCTGAGTAATACCGCCATGCTTCGTTAGACACGAGCTACCGCCTTTGTTAGCGCTGCTCCACGCCAAGTTTTCTACATGCCACAGTGAAGAGAATCCCAACATTGTTATATAATCTATAGGCCTGACAGGGAGCCAAATCAGTGACCTCCTCTTGAAAGACAGGACACGTTAAAGGTTTGATTCTCATTGAAGTAAATGAACCAAATGAGAACAATCTGCCCGTGAAAGCTCGTTTAACCTTTGACACAGAGAGAAAAAACAAGCAGCTAACTGTAAGAGCTGCTCATGGTGTAGTCATGCGTGAGGATGGCACAACTAGCATGTGAGGGTTTGTTTTTAATTATTTTATCATCTGAAATCAGTGCTCACAAATCGCTTTTGAGAAAAGGGCCCCAGGTTTGTGATGGCACAACAGACCTGTAGGTGAATGCAGTAGTTACATGTTGTGACTTGAGTTCTATGATCACCAGTAGAGCCTTTTAATGAGTGACTCTACCATATGTTACAGTTACTTAAGATTTAATGGATGTGAAGCAGGGTTGTTGCTGCCTTTTTATAGTTGCAGAACCCTTGGGCTGAATGGGATCATGACACACATACAGTAGGCAATATATAAGTACATGCATTCATAGCCCATAGAGCTCCATTAAGAGCCTACTTTGATCTTACAGCTAGAGTTACAGTTTTAATCATTCTGTTTGTGCCTTGATCTGATCTGAAAGTTTGCTTTTGACTTCTGATTTTTATGGTGGCCAACAAGGGCGAACTTGCTACAATGGCCCAAAGCACGCTGCAGAAATGTGCTGCAGCTTCAGTTCAAAAACACGTATGAAAAGCCAAAACAAATACAGCTCACTCTGACCTCATCACATATCGACGCTTGGTCGTGGACTTTCCACGTCTACATATGATGTACAAGGTACCCTGGGTGTGTCTGTCTTGATGTTCTGGGCACCTTGTCATCGTCAGCCTGTTACATGCGTTGTGTCTTTTCAAAATACATTTCCATTTTCACAGGAAATGTACAGTTTGCATATAGTCTCTTTCAAAATAAAGGTACTAGGTCGGTACAACACTAATTGCCGCTTTTTTGCTTCAACAACAAATGCATCTGGTTACGTTCAGCCGGCACGCACGCTGGCTTTACATTCATACGGGAAGCGAACGATTAATTAAACCTACTTGCACTTTCCACCCCTTAACTCTCATAGTTGTTCAGCTATGTTTCCCCCTGCTGTTGTCAAGCAGTGTTACACACTGATGGCACCAGGCTGCGTATCATGCCAACATGAAAGGACAGCTTTTATCTTCTGTGTCCAACGCGGAAGTCACTGCCTGAGTGCTGGTATTCAATGACTTCGGAGTGAGCCCGGGTCGTGATTTTCGACCTGACAGAGAGCATGCAAGAGAAAAGCTGGAAGAAAAGTGACATGGAATGGTTTTATGTTTTTATATTTGGCCTTAGTTAGTTTCTTAGTGTTCCCCCTAGAGACCTGGAGAATTTCCATTGTAAATTCATTCATTAATTTCCGTAACCACTTATCCTCTTGAGGGTCACAGGGGGGCTGGAGCCTATCTTAGCTGACACTTGGCGAGAGGCGGGGTACACCCTGGACAGGTCCAGACTATCACAGGGCTGACACATAGACAGACAACCATTCACGCTCACATTCACACCTACGGGCAATTTAGAGTCACCAGTTAACCTGCATGTCTTTGGACTGAGGGAGGAAGCTGGAGTACCCGGAGGAAACCCACGCTGACACGGGGAGAACATGCAAACTCTGCACAGAAGGGCTCCCCCACCCTGGGCTCGAACTAGGAAACCTCTTGCTCCGAACCACTGCACCACCGTGCTGCCAAATTTCCATGGTGTTGACTGGATATGCAGAGTTTTTCTGTTGCATTTGTTTTTAACATTTGCTTGTTTTGGCTTTGTATCATTTCTATATTTGCAGCATATTTGTTGTTAATGTATTTGTTTTTTCAATTGCAGCACATTTCCATTGTTGTATCCAATTTTTGTGTTTTTGAATTGGCATTGTTTCTGAAGCTGCGGCACAAATCTCAGAATAATTTTGGACTTATGACTGCATCCAAAAGTATGTTAAGTTTTCATGTCCTGTCTACAGACTAAATTTAAGCTGCCATATCAATGTCAACGACCATAAAAAAAAGCTGGCAGCGGGGCAGAGGGATCCCCTGTTTAAATACAGTAACGCCGGATACGATATAACCATTAATCACTTAGCGCACAAAGTTCAGGTTGTGTGTAAAAGTAAAAGCTTGGTGACAGCGTCCTTAGTGCCACCAGTTTAATAACAGACACAAAATTGGACAGCAGAGCTCTGACAGCAAATGCAATACATCATTATCTTCTCTAATATGGAATATAACTGTCAACCAACTATACATATAAAATATAAACAGCAAAATGAATTAAAATATGAATTAAAATTCCTTCAACTGTGTCCATTGCAATAAGCATCAGTAAGGAAAGTTAAACAGCAACGAAATACATCTTGATAATAAGTTATTGAGAGTTCATCGATTCATTAATCATTAATTAAGTGTTTTATTATGATTATAGCAACCCAAGATTTCTTCCCAGTGGAACTGCAGCGTGTATTTAATGCACTCTTTAAAACTGAGTAAGCTGTCAGCGCTCTTCTCACTCTTTTTCTCATCCTATACACTCACACTGCAAGCATCACTGCACCACATTATGTTGCTGCTGCTCCTGTAGTATTTAATCAGCCCCACCTCGAGGCCCTGACTCTAGTTTTCCTGCGGGGGAAGATTTTGTTATCATCATTCCCCATCTCCCCGTGTGCAGCCTCCAGTGTGTGCCGCAGGGCGTGATGACACAAAGCCTAAATGCTGAACATTGACTGCATATACTCTGTTTTCACATATCAATAAAACTTTTCCCCGTGAGTCGGACGCCCAAAATGTAATTAGTTCCAGTAGCTGGCAGTCTGAGCAAATCCTATGGTCCGGTAAACACACACACTTTGTCCTCTTTCACTCTCCCTTTCTCTCTGTGTTGCTCCCTGTCTGTCTCTCAGAGGCACTCAAAAGACCTTGAGATTAAAGTGCTGTTGGACAAAAACAACTTGACAAGATCCCAATGTTTTCTGCTGTGGGGAGAGGGCACATTCCATGTAAGCTTCATTACTCCTATTCAATCATCCAGGGAGTATACTCAGATTTTCTACTTGGGCTAACTTGAGCAAAAGGCATCATTGCTGCTGTGGAACAAATGCAGGGCTAAAAAACCAATGTATCTTTTTTATGCAGGTCATGTGTTTTTTTTAACTTTTAAAATAGGAAAATGTCCCTTAAACATACCTGAAGATATCATACCTAAAGGAAAAGGACAGCTGTGTCAAGTGTCAGCGATTCAACAAGCACCTCAGTGTGATTAGCGCATTTATAATGATAAAAAAGATATGACTATGTTTGACCTGGCAGTGTGTTGTGGGAGCTCTTTTGAGTGAAGGCACACAACTTTGCCTCCCTGCACTTCCCCACAGTGCCAGGGAGTCCCCCCCTAGTGGAGAATCCTGGTCGTAAATCATTCCAGCATTCCCAGATGAGGAACAGTCCGACCATTGTGCCCACTGATAGGCGCAGCCATCCCAGGGCTGGAGAGGCTCAGCCTAATTTACAGAGCATTAACATGCAAACTATATGTGCACAGATGCAACCATTGATGGCTGAGGGGGCTCTGCCTGTAATCCCACACACAGAACAGATAACTATTGTCCTCTGTCCTGTATCGTCGTAGTCTTGCCGTCTCCACCATGTTGCTGATATGCAGGACAGGGAATGTTTCAGCTTGATATGCACTTACAGGAAATGGCCCTGGTGGAATTTAGCTCAATTTGCACTGTAAGGGAATAAAACGCTATTTCATTTAAGAAGACTGAAATCCAAAATAGCAGTTTTTTAAAATAATTCTCAGTTACAATATTTACCTCACAGATCATTTGACCTGGATAACACTCCACAGTCATGCCATGTGACAATACCTCATGTCATGAGGGGCCTTTATGGGAAAATCGCATCATCTTCAGCACAAGTCATCACCTGCTGGGGATTTAATTTTAAAGCTCCCATCTCTCCCTCTCTCCCTCTCTGTCTCACTCATTGTTTTTGACTTCAAAGAGATTCAGTGTCTTGATAAGAATGTTCCATTGCTAATACTGTTACAGAGCTGCAGAGATATGTATATTTAAAAAAATGTATGTAAACATTAAGACAACAAATGGAGGGCTCCAGATATACAGAAACTACCAACACCCAGAGAACAGCAACATTTCCGCATGATCACTCAGCTGGGAAATGGCAAACAAGCAAGTGGACTCTCTAACACACACACACACACACACACAGAAAATGTGTAAAAATGACATGCTGGCAACACAAAAACAGTGCCAATGCAAAGTCAGTGAGGATCTGTTGTCGTGGTGGAAACACAAATTAAGTGTTAAAAGGCAAAGTAGTCCACATAAGATGAATGGAAGGAGTGGTGAGTGGGTCATGAAAACATGGACAACCAGGAGACCACTATTCATGTCTCGTGTGAAACCAAATGAATTAGAACAGAACATCGTTTATTTGTCATTGTCATATGTACAACGAAATTAAAGTGCCACCTTGTCAGTGCATCAACTTTCTCAAACTATATCATATAAAACCATAAGCAGCATTAAAAAGAAGACAGCTGAATGTCAACGTAGTTCACGTAGTTATCCTCATACAACGGTTCACATTATGCCAAACTAATTAGTGCTCCACAAACGATGTTACGTTCTTAGCGTAAAGTTACGTAGGTTAGGTTTAGGCAAGAATATTACCTTGGTTAGCTTGAGGTGCATTACATTTTGTAGGAAAAATACGAACCGTACATGACAACAGCCTATGTTAACTGACTTTGGACATATTTGTCCCCCTGTCCTCTACCACTGAAACTGGTCTGCAGTCCATTTTGTACGGGAGTAAGTTAGTCAGTCACAGGTAGATTGACTCAATTTGTGTCTGAACACCTGGTGGAATGTGGCTTGACGAGGCTGGCTGCTGCCGCTGGCATCAGAGGCTGTGCTAGCTCGAACCTCCAGGTTTGCTGCTAAATGCTTTGCGTTGAGGTGATATCTTAGGCGGGGAGTTCTCCAATAGTATGAAAATTCAGTCAAGAGTTCCATTTGGGCATTTTTTAAATGTAAATGTTCATTTATAGGGCCAAGCAGCATCGCCTCATCTACCTCCATCATGTCACCAAGTCACTGTGGCCTTCAGTGACACTCTGGGTCAAAGGGGATCACCAAACATGATTAATCAGCGTTAAAGTTATTTTTCTGTGATTAATCAATCGAAATTAAGGCGTTAATAGTATGCAACTATGCAAAGTCTTAAAGTTTATATTACTAACGT
The DNA here is from genome assembly GCF_006386435.1 of Epinephelus moara. NCBI lineage: Eukaryota > Metazoa > Chordata > Actinopteri > Perciformes > Serranidae > Epinephelus > Epinephelus moara. Next base: position 7,432,462 of record NC_065526.1, on the reverse strand, counting down.
CCCGTATGTAGATTTTTTTTACCGAAACCAATGGTGTGTCTCAAATCACATACTTCCGTTTGTACACTTCCATGTAGTATACTATGTGCACTATGTACTTATTGGCTTAGTCAAAAATTTCGACAGGGTAGTGTCTCAAATCAAACACTTACCGGAAATGACAACAAGTTTCGACCTCCTCTTCTTCTTTTAATGCCTAATTGTAACCAGCCAGTGGAGCATTACCGCCACCATTTGCCCACAACGTCAAAATGTCCAGCTGTTAGCTAGCTAGCAAACTAGCATTAGCTTTCTCGTTATCAATCGCGGTACCAAATCATTACAGACTGCTAAATTAACCCAATAAACACACTGCTGGCTTATATCTGACAACAGTATAGTGGTGCTTAGTGCAAACAAACACATGAATAACTAACATTTGTACAATGCAGTGACGTTCACGGTCGCACAGTCCTCGGCCACCATTTCCAGTCAAAAGTGGTCCCTCCCCTTCCGCTATGTAGCCAAGATGGCGACCATTGAGTGTAAGAAGTGTCCATAGTTCCACACTCAACTTCTTGACCGTTTTGAGTGCACCATCCGGGTACTCATTGTGCACTGCATTTTTCCATACTTCTCAGTGTGAACGCACTTATGCACTCAAAATATTAGGTGTAAGTACAGAAGTACGCGATTTGAGACACAGCACTAGTAAACGTCGACTGTTTCACAAAGTTAATCACGTGGATGATGTGTTTAAAAATGCGACCGTTCATAGGAGTCTTTGCACTGGCTTTATTTTCATGTTGCTAGCATGTAGCTTTAGCATATTTCGTGCCTACCACCACGTAATGCTTTGTTGAGTGGGCATGTCCATCCCACATATTCATGTGAGAGTGTGTTGCACATTTTCACACTGAGTTTCACCCACATGTTGTATATTCTACAAGATGTGACAAACATGCACAGTGGCAAGATTTTAATATCCTGTCAGATAGAATTGCATTGCACAGTCATTTTAAACTGAGGGATGACCTGTCTACCTCAGTATGCCGTGTCTTCATTTCAGTCCACTTGTGAACTGAGTGTGCCATCTGGGCCCCTGCTCTTCCTGGAAAAACACCAGTCTCGCCAAGGTTGTCCCTGTTCTCTCAAGATCAGTTTGTAATCCACCGCCCAGTGAGCAAAGATCGTAAATATCTTGCTATCACAGCAACTAAGCACCGCTGAGTGAGTTTGTCTACATCTTACCCGTTTTGATTCAGCAGAGGGCAGGGACATCAGAGGAGAACAAACTGTTCAGGGGCCAGTGTGAGTAAATACTGATACTGGAGTTTCAGACAGTATCCACAGACAGTCCCATAGACAGTATCATAGAACATCCGGCCTCTTGTTACATCCCACCAAGGAATTTGGGCTTCTAACTTTCCAGTATGACACTTCCTGTGATTGATGTTCACAGTATTTCTAAATGAGTATATGTCACAACTGGTGACTGTAAGGCCATGTGTTTCCTGAGCAACAAATAGCCATTTGGAGCAGCAGAGTGTGATGGGAGGGACTGATCTTTCTATAACATACTGTCTGAAAAGAGCAGTGAAGAAACGTATCCAGGTCCTTCACTTAAGTGAAAGCACCGCAGTGTAAAAATACTCAGTTAAGGGGAAAAGTTCTGCTGACTATTTTACATATGGTTCAGTAGTTTAGTTTCCAGAGTCAGGGGTAGTGAGATGATTATGGGGTAGGAATGAAGACATTTGGATTCATATTTGAAGCTGTTATCTTTGCGTTTTGTGTGAAATGTTTAAGAGTTTCTTCTCTTTGAGCTTCTTGGTGTTATTGTTATTCTGGTCCTTTACCTGCATGTGCATGTTTCTCCTTTTGTCCTTGTGCTATATTAGAAAAAAAAGAAGTTAACAACAACCTGTTCTCTTTGAGAGTGCTGACTAATTAAAAGGCTTTCTGCCTGTTAGGCCAACTTAGGACACAGAGCAGCCACTGAGTGAACACTGCGACAAAGCCCCATTCTTTATTGCAAAGCAGGCTCAAGGCCATGCGCATTTTGAAACCCATCTTAAAGCACAGAGAAAATAAAAAGTAGCTTTTTTTTGTGGATGTCAGGTTTTAAATGATGTATTATAATGCTAAGATGGGGGTTGATGTCAAGCAAAAAACATGAAAAACACAGGACTGGAGAAGAGCTTTCAGTGTCTGTGTCTGCTCGGTGCCTTAGATTAGGTTTTATTTTCAGCATCGCCGGATTCAAATTGATATTCATCATCCGGTTCACAATTCGAAGGTGTCGTAATTAGACCACTTAACCATATGCGGAGGCTAACACTTCCCCTTATATATTGACATCCTGTTGTTCAGAGTCGCTCACGAATGATTTTCTTTATGACACCTTTACAGATGGCAGAAACAATCATATCGTAGCTTGTTATTCACAGTTTCTTTTGTTGTTTTCAACATCAAAGTGCAATAGTTCTGAGTGACTGGTGGGCTCAACCAAAAAACAAAGAAAACAATCAGTTTCTTTTTGCCCTGCAACCACAAACGGTTTCTACCAATCCTGCCTGCCTGTCCTCATGTGCGGTCTGTGCCAGTTACACCACAATTCAACAGTTGATTTGACAAGGCCTGTAAAAAAATGACATAAATTATATTGCTGCAACACCAAGACAGACAAAGTTAAGATGCTAAGCTGCTCTCTACATCAACTTTATAAGGTAATGATACTGTGAGCCAATGTTGTGATTACAGCTTATTGTGCTGCCCACAAGTGAACAAAGAAACCAATGAATGCAAGTGTAACTAAAGGAGATTGGTCTTTAAAATGCTTGTTTCCCTATATGCAAAGCTCTAAAACTGCTACATCACTATCATTGCTCCCATTACTTTAAACCTAGAACCACAACGCAGCACCCAGAGGAGACTTACAACATGTTTGTCATATATAGATGCATTGCTCACCATAAACCTGCACCAGAAACACATAAAAAGGTGCCCATCATAACTTTAAACTTTGGCAAATAGATGTTATAGATAAATGGCTGAATGTTGTAACTGGTGTTTGGTTGCTATACTTGTCAAGAAATGCTTAAGGAAAACCACAGTGTACACAGGCTCCAAAAACACTTGTGTATGTGTCATTCTGACACATGTAGACAGAATGAACACAGTCTTTCTCATTACCAAGCCTTCGTGGAGACAAGCTGTCAGGTTGAAACCCACAGGAGCCTACTGCAGATGCTGCAAACCATCAGCCTCAACTCTCAAAGCGAAGGAAATGGGATGTCTGCTAGCATCAGCATTAGAGGAGGAAAAGAAAATATTTACGGGGAAAGCATTCAAACTGAATTTTTGATTATAAACCAGCTCTTCCACAAGGTGTTAGTCCGTTGGGTTCAGTTTGAGTTTACAATCTGCTGTCAGTGCTGCCAGCGGAGAGATTTAACTATCTCACTAATACGGCCACACTCAGAACAAGATATCTGGATGTCTCAGTAGCACAACCATCAGTTTGCATCGCCACTATCCATCACTGATGAGGAGAAAAAAACAACTTTGGTGCTACACTTATTGAAAAATTAGAGACAGAGAAATCCACCAAGATGTCCGCTGACAACTCCTGTATCGACCAATGTGATCAATATGTTATTATTATGAGTTATAGAGCTCGCCTCCCCGTAGATATTGATCCACGTGTCAAGATGCTCTTGTTGAGACCAAGGTCAGCCAATTATATGCAAATCTGTGTGAATAATGTGGAAATGTGACAATACAGAAACAAGAGCTATGTGGTCTAATCAAGACAATGATCATCCAGGAGCATTAATCACAATAAATCAGCCCAAACACCAACAGCTTTAATGTCAACTAACTAGATATAAACAATGTTTATACTACGCTAATATTTATACCACATACCACAGACAATTCATGTTTTACTCTACAGAACGTTGCCCTTATCAAGGCTGCAACAGGAAACATTAAAGGCAACTTGTCAGTTGATAAGACTAATAATGTTGCTTTGTCGCATCTGTCGTATGAAAAAATCATGATAAACTGTGTGAGAAAGAAAGGAGCCAAATCAGCAGCTTCAACAGAGAGGATGGTGTACCTGCGAACAACAAGGGCAGCAACCCTGCATTTATTCACATATTGCATGTACATTTTTTACTCACATGTAAACATGGTATTAGGGTGCAACTGTTGCTGTCCACGTAGAGTGAGGTAGATTAGTTAGAAAAGTTATTTATTAGCATTTAAAAAAAAAAAAAACTTGACATCATCATCATATCATTTTATTTATCTTACTTATTACAAAGCTCATGTACTGACTATATTTATTTCTTTTTTTTTAAGTGAGAAATTATGTGAATAGGTGTGTCACCTGGTGATACGTCAGAATAACAAACCAATGATATACAATGATAAACAGAAATAGATAACAACAATTATGGTCCAGGTTTGAATTTTAAAGTATGTTATTGTAATTTTGGTGCCGTAGAAAAATATCTATTTATTAGCATTAGTCAAGCAAAGCAATATCTTAGTAGTTTAAAGGCTCATTTATACTCCCTTTACATACGAAAACAGATAGGCACATTTCAAATGTTGTAAATGTCACTGCCCTCATACTTCCATGTGTCCTTTATGTTGGAATAGATACAGCCAGTAGATGGCACTAGAGGGAAGAGTCAAAAGTTTCACATGACAGCAAACAGGGCAACAGCGTATGTCGTAATATTGTACCTTTAAATGGAGGCAGCGCTGTATATTATTATAAACATCCCAACATATAGACGGAGAATTCCTTTCACTTCATTACTGATTTGGTTCGTCTCCTAAAATCACATCTCACTTGAATCAATCTCTGGTGATACTGCTTTGTTTTGTCCATATCCCTGAGGGCTCATTTATGCTCAGCGTAAGATATGGAGTCTTCCGTCTGTACTCTGCATTCATTTCTTCTGTATTTGTGCATGTTTACTAAAAGCTCACGGATATGGACAAAACAGAGCAGTACCACCGGAGATCTTGGAGGCAGTGTACTGTAGTTAAAATGAGATCGGACTGTAAGAGACGATGAAGAAATTTAAATAATGGAACGGAACAAATTGCTAATTTATAATAATATATAGTGAAATTAGTGAAAAGAATTCTCTGTCCACATGTCAGGATGTATAAAACAGTTGCACTGACCACCATTGTCTACAACGCTGCCTCCATTTAAGGTACAATATTACGGCCTTCCCTACCATCGCCTCATTTGTTGTTGTGTGAAGCTTTCGACTCTGCCCTCCAGAGCTATCTATTGGCTGTAACTATGCTATCATAGAGGACGCATGAAAGTATGCAGGCAGTGATGTGTGCAGTGTTTTATGTGGTGTAATGTAATCAGTTTGTCATTTGACCTGTGACCTGCTCAGTTTGGTTCCGGGTTGCAAGCTGCAGAGTTAGCTAGGAGATAACGGACAGTCATTTATTGCATGTGTATTACCTGCCAGTTGCTCAAGGAAATGTCCAAAATGTTCGACTCAAAGAAGTCATTATTGTCTGAGAAAGAACCCAACACAACATTTGACACGGATGTATTTATTTTTCATACGTAAAGAGAGTATAAATGAGTCTTAAGCTTTCAGAAAACCTGAACAAACATAGATGAAATGAATTCAGAGTATGGACAGAAGGTGACGTCTCTCTCCGTTTCTGTATCTCACTTTGAGCATCCTTAGGGGATGTACTGGTGCAGCAACAAGTCTGGGACAAAATAACTTTATAATATAAAGCTTTAAGTCAAGTTAAGTCAAGTCAAACTTTATTTGTAGAGCACATTTAAAAGCAACCACATTTGACCAAAGTGCTGAACAGGCACAAAATACCAAAACAGATAAATACAGAAACAAACAGCAATAAAGTGTCACGCTTAAATCTATGGTATGCCAGCAAGGAGAAGTGGGTCTTCAGCAGTAACCTAAAGGTTTCTGTAGTCTGAGCAGTTTTTATTTGAATAGGTAGATTTTTTCAGAGTTTAGGGACAACCACTGCAAAGACTCGGTCACCACTGTTTATGTGTCTGCTCCTGGGAACATCCAGGAGCATCTGATCGGAGAGTTCTTTTACATAAGAGGGCACCAAACCATTTAAAACCTTAAAAAGAAGCAATAAAATCTTAGAATCAATCCTTGAGCAGACAGGAAGCCAGATGAGGGAGGCTAATACTTTTCTTATTCCAGCTAGAAGATGAGCGGCTGCATTTTGTACTAACTGCAGAGGATGTAGTGACGACTGAACAACACCCACGTACAAGGAGTGACAACTGTCTAGCTGAGAGGTAGTAAAAACATTTCAAACTCTCAACATCTTTAGGGGAGAGATAGGCCAAAGTTACCTTGGCTTAACTGGAAAAAGCTAGTTTTGACAACTGAACTAATTTGTTTATCAAACGTCAAACTGTTTCACCATACTTGGATTGCAACATTAATCTTCACTGGGATGTTAAATGCTCACATCTTCTTGTTTTTCCCCCACATTTACACTAAAAAAAGCACATTTTGTATTTATTTATTTATTTATTAATAAACAGTATAAATCAATACAAACAAATTATGTCAGGGGATCAGAACAGAACATTAACAGATATATATATCAGGTCATGGGATGTTATACAGGGTGCACAATGTGAGTGTTTCATCCGAGGTGCACCTGAATGCAGCACTCAGCTGACAATGCGGAAGAGATTTATCTCGTCATTATACGTCACAGGTTAATTGGCTGTAGTCGCACGCGGGCTGGGGCTACCTCAGCACTACAACACATGCACAACAATGCAATTAAGTTAAGGATGATGTCATTGTGGAATACGTCATGGTGAGCATTATTGTGCGTCGGTGTAATAACAAAGAAAGGTTGCACCTCAATCAACCACTGATTTAATGCACCACCCGGCTGGCCGGCACACCAAGTGATAAAATCAAACACACCTACGTGGCTAACAAGCTAATTGCTAAAATGGTTCACTTTTACCTTCAGTGAGATGTGTGACAGAGCCTCTCTCAGCTTAACATGTCTTATACGTTTTTAGGAGCACAGTGAAGTGAAGTTTATGTTACATAAAACAAACTGTTTGGGGTTCCCAGCTTTAATAATATGGCATTTCTGGAGGCGGAACTAATGGCTGACGATGTTCTGTTCAGCACTTCATAATTAATCAACACCTTGCAAGCTAAAAGCTAAGGAAGTGTATCATAAGATAAGCTTTCAAGCTAAGTTTAAATGTTAGCTCAAGCACATAAATTAAAACACTGAAGAAATAAGACAATGACTTTTATTTAGTAAACAGCCTGTAGGGTATGTTTGAGTTAAAGTTCATTTATATACTGTAAAAATAGGCACTTAGCCTAGCCTAGCCTAGCCTAGCCTAGCTTAGCCTAGCCTAGCCTAGCCTAGATTAGCTTAGCCTAGGTTAGCCACAAGCTAATGAAGGCTAGCTTGGATTAATTACACTAGTTTATCATGTAATAAGTGTAATAAGTGTATGAGTGTGCTGTTACCACTATGTTTTCTATGATATGTTTCTACTTTATAATTCATATTATGCTATATGAGTGTATATAGTTCATAATTTAAGCTAACGTTACCCCTGTGTAGGTGAACAAACTATTAAGCTGCAAGTTATGCAGTGACCTGTGGGTGTTAGCAACTGGATGCTCTGTATATGTGTTAGCTCAATATGCTACCTAGGGGCATTAATTGTAAATACATACACACATGCATTTCATTTTATTGATTAATTTTAATTTTCTCCTCCAGCCCAGCTCTTATGGATTGGACTGTTTTTAACCATGACCTTGGAGCCACAGTGTTTTCTGCATTGAGAATTAACAACTGAAGAAGTTGACCCTGAAGCAGATTGAGGAGGATTTTACTTTGCAAAAGACTCACAGAATGACATCCAGACAGGTGAGTGCACTGCTATGTGTTGTGCAAACACTGTGCAGCTCTGTTGTTGCTTTAATATTTGTATTTGTGTCTGCAGCTGCTGTGGAGTTTGCATTGTTTATGCCAGGTTTATGCATGTCTGTGTTGTCAGCTTGGTGATGTGTCATTCTGCTTTTGATTCTGTAGGGATTGTCAGGGTATTTAATTTATGTGGCTTAATGTTGCTTGTTGCACCTGCAGTAGTGTTCATAGACTTTATTTCATCTTGGTTAGTTTAATTGTCTGATCTTTGACCTCTTGAGGAAAGCAATTGTATATTTATATTTGATAATTATTGTTATGCACAAGCTGCAAAGTGCCACCTTTAGAAATGTATTGCTGGTTTGGACATAAGGGCTTGACTCTGTTTTATTGCTCTATTTATTTTATAGCTTAAAGGTGTTTTTAACAGTTTTATATATCATTACTTTTACTTGAGTGTAGTGTTCTAGTACTCTCTCCATCCCTGCTTGTCACTGAGCAAAACATCTTAAAGGGCATTAAAGCTAAGAAGGAAGAGAATCACTTATTTACACCAGAAGTGTTGTGAGGTAGCACTGCGCCAAAGCCCCAAACACTCTCTTTATTCCTCTGCCTTCATCCACTTTGAGTCTGAAATGTCACACTAGCTCTCAAATTACCAGGGCCAGCAGATAGAGGAAACGCCAAATACCCTTTAGTGTTATCCACACTTGCTGCTCCATCCTGCTGGGCTGGTCACCGGGGTAAAAGGAACCCCCTGTAAGAAAACATCAACTCCTTCTTTGAGAGCCGAATCACAAATCGCAGGCACTACACAGCACCACCTAATGATGCTGTCAATTGATTTTGGTTATGTATTGTGTAAGGGTTTTCAAGAAGGGCAAATTCTAAGGGTGGGTGTGATAACATTGGGAAAGCTGAAGTAGTTGTTACACAGAATGAGGACCATTCACGCTGATTGTAAAGATTACAATCAGCAGAGGCTCTCGGACAATAAATAAGGCCATGTGCTTTAGACAATGTGTTTTCAGTGATAGAGGCTTTTGTCTGCGTTCTGCTGCTTTGGCATGAAAGGTTCTTCTCCTTCTTGTATTTTACTCTAAAATCTCCTGTCGAGTCTCCCTAACAAGACAGGAGTAATAAAACTTGTGGCAGCTCCTGTTGCCACCAATTAAATAAAATATTTTGATTCACTTTGCATAGTATTCATTGATGCAGCCCTTTGTTAGTGTACTTCCACTGATAAATTAGTCTCTGGTGAATAGCCATTGAGCATTGCTTCTTTTAGCCTCACTGCCAAGCACGTCCTTTTCATTGCACTCTGTACACCCATCCACTCTTAGATGGACACTCGCTCACCAGCTCAGCGCTGGTAACATTTTATTCCTCTTCATTTTCCAAAAATAGACTGACGTTGGAGTTGGGCCCACAAGAAGAAACATATCACTTGCTCATTTCATCTGTCACCTTGCTGACAGAATGTAGAGCCGCCTGGTGGTCTAAAAGACAGACTGACGGCTTTGCATGAACTGCCCACAGGGCAACAGATGTCCCGAGCTCCAGACTATCAAGCCGCTGATTAAACAACAGAAAACACCAAAGGCAAAGTAACTAGAAAGAGTAAGAAAATGGACCAGGAAACATCTGTTTGTTAAAAGGGCAAAGATCAACTCACTAATTAGGGGGTGTACTACTGAGTCAGTGAAAAAGCCTCTCTCAAAAGTCTGAGAAAATAACTGATGATATCATCATCTTATGTAGCCCAGCTGGGGCTTAACATTTAACAGAGAGCCAGCCATTGTGTTGCATTAATTAAGATAAAGTCTAACTATAACATTCGACTGGAATATTATAAATAGGTGCATGAGCTGCAAACATAAACATTATAGTGGCATTGTAAAACTGGCGAACAATCCAAATGAGTGATACAGCATATCTGAATCCGTCTCTCACCTTTTTTTTTATTTCAGTATAACACTTGGCACATTCTGTAAGGCCGTACACATGGTGTGCAGCAAACATGGAGTGCATATTTGCATTCTGCGTGTTGTCTTTAAACACATAGCCTACCAGTTTATGTGTAGTATATGGAGTGTGCATGCAGGGTTTGTGTTTGCATACATTGTTTACACTATAGATTTATAGCCCCGGGTCAGGATTCAGGATAAAATACACGCCCGGCAACACATCTATTGTAATATGGTTAGAGCTTATGATCTAATATGTATTATTATATGTCAATAACTGCCAGATAGGAAAAACTAAATGTCAAAAAATAACAAAAATGTCAATAGGAATGCATTTAGATCAGGATTAAAGTTTCAGTCGTCAAAAAAAATCTACTTAAAACATGATACTTAAGAAACAATCCTGAAATTATGTACAGGAATACCTTTGTGTAGGCTTTGAGTCTATTTTGTAGTTGATAAAAAAGTGATCAAAGATCCAGCATACACTGTACATATTGAGTATTGTCCCCCTCTCTTACAACAACATGCCTGTAGAATAACCCTGCCGAGCCATCTTGAAGTGATGCAGGTGCTCCGTGGTGCCTCAGGATGGTGCCAGTGTGCTTTGAAACACACAGACCTCCGCCACCTACAGATCCCACACAGACCCACGGCTTTACATACTGAGTGACACCTCCAGTGGCATTATATAATAATAACTTAATGGTGGATGTACTGTCACAGTATGAGCTCCCTGTCAGCTGAAGCTGAAGCTATTCATATTTCCATCATTCTTATCCCTCTAATAACACGATGACGGCTTTGCAGTCGTGTCAGAATCTCAGCTTGTGATATTTCAGACAATCACTGTCTATACGCTAATTCTGTGAAGGCTTAATGCATAAAGTAATGGCTCGGGAATGGTAATAGTACTAGTAAAGCACAGTAAACTGACTTAATGAGGTAGTTGGGAGTCGGGGGGCACTTAGGAGACAGGAAGTGTTCACCATTTCATAAGACTGGTGCAGCCTGTAATGCGTCATCTCTTGTTACAGGACATCTTGTTGATATTACTGTCATGTCTGTATGGTAAATAAAGTCTACAGCCAAATACTGGTTAGCTTAGCTTAGCACATAGACTGGGGACAAGGGGAAACAGCTAGCCTGGCTCTAAACAATGGTAACAAAATCTGCCTACAACACCACATTGCAGTGTTGTGAGGATTTGTGTGCTGGGCTATATCTTGGCCAGGCGCAGTCACTTCCTGCTGTCTGGTGTTCATCTGAAGTAACTGCGCTTAGCCAAGAAATACTCTGGCACATAAAGGACTATAACACATTTTAACACTTCTGTTGTTGTATGCATTAAGCAAAGAACATGCAATGTGCTGCTGAGCTTTTGAGCTGCCGCTAGGCAAATTTTGTTAGCTTTGGACGGAGGCAGGCTAGCTCTTTCCCCTGTTTCTAGTCTTTGTGCTATGCTAACCGGCTGCTGGCTGTAACTTCATATTTGCTGCATTGCACAGAAATGAGAGTGGTATCAATCTTTTAATCCAGCTCTTGGTATGTAAGCAAATAATATTATGCTTCCCTAAATGTCAAACTATCCCTGTAACCTTAACCTTTAGTAGTAGTAAAAAATATCAGGCCCCAGAAAAAATACACTAAGTCTGTTTGACACCAGTAGAGGATGACCAAGCCTGAGAATCACAATTTAATCAGCTTTGTAATCCCGTGTGTCATTGGACACGACCTTAGACCCATCAATATAGCCAGTGATCAGAAGAGATCCGACCTCACCAGCTATGTCTTTATTTTAATATGATATTTTTCCTTTTGTTTAACCATGTAACGCAGTACAAGGCTGCAGTAACTCATAAATTCAGATGTCTCTTTTCTCCTTTATGCCTGAGTTCAAACTGCATAATTGGTAGCCTACAGTGAATGTTTTGGAGAGCATGCATAGGAGGAATATTTCCCTGTGGTGACATATAGTTGATGCAGAACAAAAATGACATTTTCTTCCCCACATGGTTCAACTGCCAAATATAAAGCAGCAGAAAAGAACTTTTCTCTGCAGAGACAGCTCTCACAACATAGACCATAACACAAAAGGGTCTTCATGCTGTTTTCTCCAACATAGACACACATACAGTGTGTTGGAGGCTACTCGGTGTGTGTGGTTATGGTCAAAAGTGAAAGCCAAAATATCCTCCAGACACCAGCATGGACACATGTATCTGTGCCAGTTATATTTCAGCACATTTCAATACTCTCTGGTAGGAGACTCACTAATAACCTTTACAGGATATTGATATTTGTCGGGGGTATTTGTGCACACAATAGGCTATGTTGTATGTGCTTGCATGGTGCTGAGTGATGGGGGAAGGTTGAATTGTGAATTTGAAATGGTGAAACTGCAAAAGCGGGCTGTTTTTGGAAAAAGGTGGAAGGTAGTTGTGTTTAAAGAAAGGGGGACTGAGGAATTGTTCCCTTGTGTAAGTGGATGTGACAGCTTCTCACCCAGGAGAGCACTTGTACTGAGCACACACTAGAGGCCAGCAGGGCCACCTGTCACACAGATCTGTGACTAAAGAACTCTATTAGCGAACAAGCACCCCGGGGTAACACACACACATACACACACACATGCACGCACGTACACATACACACGCGCACTATACACACACAAAATCAATATGCGAATGAATGAAAGGAGCCATAAACGTAGAGTGATTAGCTAAGAATACAATAAATATGTTGAAGGATAAGACAAGGCTTGATTGACAGTCCCATTTAATATTAATGCCCATTTTAATGATCCCATTCTTTAGATTATATCTTCCTTGTCACTGTAGTCGGCAATAACATTGCTCAAAAGAACACATTTTCACTTTACGTGATTTAAAGAACACGGAGAGTGTGAGTGCCGATGAAACAAAATCCTCTTCTTTAGGACAGGTTAGGTGGTGCATGACCATGTTTCACTCTTTTCACACTCCACTCCGCATATGACAATTATCAAGATGGATTTGCACTAAACCGTGTGTACTGCCGCGAACGCACAGTGTATTTGAAAAGATAAGTGGAGCTCGGTGTTGGAGTAAAAATGATTTATATTTCAAATGAGCGTCGAGCGGGGGTGAAAGACACACTGCAGGCTCGACTTGGCCTTTGCGCTCGCGTGCACACAACTTTTCCTTTCCGTTTTATTGTCTAAAATAATTACCTGTCAAACACTGTTTATACATAATATAGGTTACTTAATGTGCAGAGATACCCTTCTGGAATAGAATAGCCAGAGGAATTTTCCACACTGTCACTCTGTTGCGGTCAAAAAAAATAATCATATTTGACACCGCTGCATCCCCTGGAAAACCACGACAAGTTGGGCTGTCAGGGCTCTTTTGCTTGGTTCTTGTCCTTGAAGCCTTTTGTCATTTTTCAACTTCTTGCTTCCTCCCCCTCGGAGAGAGTAGGGGGTGATGTTTGATTTTTAAATGGCTGCTGGAATAATATCCATGAAATCAGGGATGATCGTTGCTGTCTCTCAAACCACTTCCTCCCCATTACCTCCCAATTGCAGGCTCTCACGTGACGCTGTCTAGCTGATCCAAGGAGAGAAATTCATTGGAACAGGTGGAGCTGTGGACCATATCCCATTAGTGAGCCTGCCAAGGGCCGGTCCCTGTAGGAGTAAACCCTCCTCTTCATGCACCATAGGCACACGCTACTGTATATAGACTTAAATTTATGGGCTAAAACCTGCTTCTCCGGCAAAAGTAGGGAGGGAATGATGAGCATATAGATCACAGATTTCATTACCTTTAATAAATCTGTAAAATACATGATATAAAACCCTTTTTCTGTGAGGAATGTACTTAGCCTGGAAACATTCAGAGACCAGTCATTTGCAATGAAAGTCAGTGGCTGAAAATGTACTGTAGGCTTGTTGATGTGTGTGTTGCAGAGTGCATGTGAAGGGCGGACATGGCTCTGACTTTGGCTTTGACTGGCTCGGCTGTTAGCCCCTGGCTTCATGACTCTTCCCACATGGCAACACATTATGGCAACACTCTCGATTCTATACATAGTACAAGGAATAATGTCAAAACAAATGAGCGTAATTGTGCGCAGTGATCTGGTTTCTGTTTTGTCTTTTCATGTTACAAGAAAATGAAATCCGCACTTCAGACAAACAGAAAACACGGAGATGTTCTTTAAAAAAATCATGATGGCATGTGTGCATATGAGATGTGACCTCTGTAAGACACGTGACTTGCTCAGATGAGTAAATGAAAGCTGAAAGAAAAACTTCTGTTTGAAGATTACATTTTTTCATGTACACTACAAAGTATGTGAGGACAACTCATGTGGATATTCTTGAGTGTATTTGTTTCAGTTGCTATTATCCAATGTGAATTTAATCCATTAACACTGACCAACAATAGCTACCGATTATTATCTTGCCTATGAAGATACACATTTGATCAAACTGTAAAGTTTAATAGACTGTCAAAATTAAATGTTTGTGACGACTTTCAATTGCCTTATTTTTAATACTCCATGGTCTTTGTCCTCTCAATCAACAAAACAGTATAAAAATGCTGTAATAATTTGACTTGATTTTTTTAAAGGGTTTTTGTTGTTGTTGAAGTGGCTAGCGCTAGCACTGGCTGTTCTGTCTCGTTGAAATAAAAGCACCCATGTCCAGAGCAGTTGCTCACATGAGCCGCATCAAAGTGGAACAGTGAAGGAAGAACTAGCTTACCTAGCCTACTTCTCTATTTTCTTATCCTGCATTTCAGGATTCTACATCAACAAACTGAATATGTTTAGTTGGGGCTAACCTTTAAAGGCCGAGATTCCAGCCCCTCAGTCGACTTAGATTGCTTCAAGTCGAGCAGTCAGGTTTGTTTCTTTTTTTTTGCTAGTCAGTGTGCTGTACATTGTTAGCCTGAGGATGTTTTGGTCCCCATATTTCGCTGCGGGGTGAGCAGTCTTGACTTTCATGCTACTGTTTGGTACAGGAAGTTGCAGACACATAGGCAGCGGCACAGAAGAAGAGAGGCTTTGCACCGGAAGGGTCTGTGATAACATCTCTCTTCTGTTCAGAAATAGTGGATTTAAAGCTCACAGCAACTCAATACGACACAGTCTCCGGCTTTTGTTAGATAACTAGTGTCGGCAAAAAATGTTGTTGCACATTTCCGACCTGTTGTTGGTATAGTTAGCTTCTTTACTTCATTACGGGAATGCCTTCACCCTGAATGTCCTGCTGAGCCTGTTCAAACTTTAAAACTTTATATGGAAATTAGGGCTGCTCCATTATGGAAGAAATCATAATTCCAATTATTTTGGTCAAAATTGAAATCACGGTTATGTAAACGATTATGTTTTGACTTTGAAAACATGCTGTATTTATTATTTATTGCCCAAAATTCAACATACCATCACCGCCATCTTGGAAAGCCCATACAAGCCGATCGACGAATTCGAACATGATTGGATGAGAGTTAGTGCGAGTGACAGGTGAGCGACGAGTGGACGGATCGTCACAGACAGACAAAATGGTTCGTGTGTGTGCTTATCCTGGCTGTGGGAAGAAGATGAAAAAGTACAACCCGGAGACCTTCCACAGACTTCAGATCACGTTACGTCAAGCTCGTTATTCGACTTGTATTGACTTTCCAAGATGGCGGCGACAGGCAGTTTGGTCTAGGTCGGTAATACAGTTGTAAACAATTTTTTAAAATAAACTCTCTGATAACCTACGTGTGGGAGTTATAACTGGCAGTGGTTGTTGATATTTTGATATTTTGTTGATGACAAAATAAAATCTCTAGGTGTCTGTGATGGAAAATTAGGCCACCAAAAATCGTCAACCCTCGTTTTTATTAATTTTGAAATTGTCTGACCTAAAAATTGTAATCACGATCACCAGACAATTAATGGCACAGCCTTAATGGAAATAAGCAAACAAAAAACAAATTGTTGAATATTCGTATTAAATGGCCGAATCTGATTCAACTGGCATAATTCTGATTTGGGTACAGCCCTGCCCCCTGAAAGTCGAAGACTCAAATCATGAGTCAGAGACCCCTCAGTCGACTGAAAGTCTACAAGTCTTTTTTTTTCAGTCACTATGCAGTGTAGTTTTGGGGCCATTTCGGTCCCCAGATGTAGCCGCAAAATGCGCGCCCCTTGCTTTTACGCAGTTCTCCAGTACAGGCAGCTGCGGACTCAGACCCAGGGTGATTCTGAGTGAGACAGAGGCAGCTGCCCAGAGGAAGAGAGACTTCGAGATAGCGTTAACTTCTGCCTTCTGCTTCGAAGTAGCAAATTTACAGCTCACAGCAACGTAATTCAGTACAGTTTCTATCTTGTGTTTGATATCTAGTGTCAGCAAAAAATGTCATTGCACATTTCTGATGCATCTTTAGCGTAGTTAGGCAGCATTAGCTAGGATGGCTAACTTGGCCTGTTTAAACTCTCAAAGTCCATATGGGGAAAAAAGGAACGACAAGTCGCATATTTGTACCGAACAGCCAAATCCGATTCGACTGAGTTGGGTACAGCCCTAGTGCTTAGTTAATTTTCGCTATGCCAGTATGAGAGTATTAAATTATTGAGCTTTGAATGACAAGTATTTGTATTAGTACTGGTTACCATATACTGGCTTTTTGGCATGTTTAGAATCTTGCAGAATTCAGTGACTGCTAAAAGGAGCACAATGGATGATGCCCCCCACTATGGGGTTTGACCTGTGTGCACTGTCTAGGGCTGCAGTGGTTCATAATGTCTGCCGCCATTATGATGGATCGTTGTTGAATGTTGCAGCATATTTTCTCTGTGGGACCAATTCCTGATTTTTGCTGGTACAATTTTTCCTCATACTGCATTACATGGTGGTTCACCTGTAAATATGTTGCTGTAACTTTTTAGTTTACATCTGGCATTGTGGAAATGCAGTGCCGCAGAGAGTTGGAGTATTTCAGGGTGGATTTCTACTCCTCTCCTGTTTGGCTGCAGCAACATCTAGTACCTAAACTCACTCTTTCCTGAGGTAATTTGACAACTTGTAGAGAGAGATGGTAGCGGAGTGAGGGAGGAGGCAAAAGGTTCACGATTGAAGCAAACAGACGTGTTGCCATGGCACATAATGGTTAGAGTAGAGGATCCTGTCTCTTCAGGAAAAGCAATATCAGAGAGCCGAAGCACATTCAGTGCCGTGTTACTCTGTTGGGTTGTACACACTGATGCTGTTTATTTGGGTTAGCTAAGTATCCTGTTCCTCTTATGTCAGTTTCCTACTGGCTGGAGCTGAATGCTGTTGAAAGGCTATGAAAAATTTATCCAAGTCAGACTCCTGGGTCCCATGCTGAGCGGGAAAGCTGATTGAAGAAAAAGCAGTATAATTATCCTCATCAAGGGAAGAGCCTGTTCTGTATTTATATTCCAAAAAGCAGTCTCACTAAGCAGGCTCCAATAATCCTCCTTTTCCCTTTACACTGTTGTCTTCCGCCTTTTAACTTTACATATAAAGAAGAGCTTCTCTCACCTTGTATTCTTACCTCTCCAGTTGGAGTTTTCCACTGACACATTGTAGTATATGGTACCATAATTGTAATGATAATAACTACATCAATTCACAAGTAAATGGGATAGAGTGTCCTTGAAGCACTTATGAACTGAAAGTGTTGCATTACTCTCTAGGGTGTAGTGGTGACTAAGGATTCAGTTCATGACTCTGAACGAAATGGGGAATGTCAGTATTATAATAAGAAAGTTCCATCTCATTTTACTTGACCTTTTGTTTGAATACTCCCTCTGAGTGTGTACTTTACAGCCAAATCGATATGTGCATCATGGTGCTCGGCCACTGGCTACAAATTGTGCTTAGCATATTATGTTATACAATTCACTAATTTGTTTACGTCTGCAGCGACCAGGTGAAATTATAGCATTATATGGTATTTTAATCACATAAAAACTGAAGTTTTCCCCAGGCTGGCAAGGCAATCAATAAAGCTTGCAAACGTTCAGCAACAATACCAGAACTGCTTAAACCTACATAGATTATCTTAAACACAAGCTGACTGTGCTCAGAGTGAAATGTTTGAAGGTACTAACTGTAACTCCTTGTTGGCCTTTTACTAATCAGAACCAGAGGGGGAAACGCTGCTTCTGTTAATGGTTAATTTATTGCTGTAATTATGTGTGGAACAGAACACTTTCTTCAGCCTATAGTGCACGTGGGTCTTTACTCTTGCTATTACTGACACAAATAGAAAGAAGTGTGGTTAAGAAAGTCGCATTATCATGTTTTGTACTGTTGTATAATTGAATTTCTGTTTTCGAAAATATTAGCAGTAAGTTGACCTGGAGTTGCTCAGAACTTAAAGGTGGATCGAACATGGCTTTTACAGAAATCAAAATTTGAAAGTGCACAGTCTTGGCAATTCCAATTGTCTACAGTAAATACTTAAAGGTATACCTCACCCACAAAGCGACCATTTCGTGTCGTGTTACCTTGAATTTGTAAAGAAAACCTTCTCTTACATGTCCCCACAGGAAACGGCAACCATATTGATTCATTCATTGATGAGGGACCACTTTTAAACCATGGGAAACTATATCAAAACATCCGTTTACATATTCTCACACAGCTCATGCAGTAAACTGTAAAAATTCAATTAGTAGCCCGGGCTATTATTTGCTTAAATCACTGAACTCAATAGGCTTATATTTGGGACAGGCCTTTAATTCCTTTTACACAAGATGGGAAATATGTCATAATGTTCATTTGAACCAGTATGAATATTACTTTTATAAATTTGGCTTTGGATAACAACAATTATGTGTGATGACACTTGTTTCACGGCACCTGGCATACCGACACACCACCACTTTATCCTGTTAAAACAATATTCACAACCCATTGAATAATTTACCGGGTAATCAACAAATGAACACATACTCTGACTTTACGACAGCTTCAGAGTAGGGGTGAGTTTGTGTAAAAAAATCTCTAAACGTTTAGAGTGGGTAATTTTTTTTTGTGTAAATGTGTACACGGGTTTCACCGCTGGGTGGTGCTATTGCATTATACCAGTAAAGCCCCAGTTATCCGAATACCAACTGAACGGGCCATTTAACCAACAGTTGCAGGCCGCCACACCACAATATCGTCATCCCGACGGTCCGCCATCCCGAATTCTGGTCCCTGAGTCCTGAGAGTAAGCTATGGCCAGTCTGTAGAAGCCATATTTCCCATGCATGTGAGCGATTTTCACCAGGGACGCACGTGAGTAATTCAGGCTGACATTACCTGTTTTTCAGTGAACTCCTCTGGTAATTTATTAAAAAGCATGGCATATAGGACCACAGTAACTTATTTTTATTATTATTGGGTCTTATAAGCGTGGGCTACAATGAGTACTGGCCCATTAAATCACAGCATCCGCGGTGAGAGGACACAGAATTGTGTGTGCTTTTACGCACGCGGGTCTAGGCGATCACGGATATTTGATGTGGGAAAGATGTAGCCAGATGTGTTACCTGTTTTTAAGCGGCACCGAGATACGTGGCTCCTTCGTCTGTCCATCTGTAGCACGAGTCACGTGCGCCACTTTTCCGACTGCGTGCGTAAAAGCACAAACAATTCCGTGTCCTCTCACCGCGGATGCTGTGATTTGATGGCCCGGTAGTCATTGTAGTCCACTGGCGAATGACCCCCTTAACGAACGCGCCGTTTTAATAGAACAGAGCACGTAGGCTACTGAGCTGTTGCCAAACCCGGTCTCACACCATTTCTTGTTATATTCACAGTCTATCACAGTTAATCAACAATTAGTATCACCCCCCTCCCCCCTAAAAAAAACCCAAACGTTTTTTCGTGTACTAATTTTTCATAACCGTTTATGATCTCAAACACGTGTACACGTTTACACATATGGACTCACCCCTACTTCAGAGGCAGGGAGTCACCTCTTGTCTTTTCGTCATGCCGGTAAATCTGAATTGATTAGTGTCTTCTCTGGTAACAAAGGTAATGATGTGTGGCATCTTCAAAACAATGACAAAAGTTAAACATTAATATTTGTATGCAGTCTAAGTTAAGTTAGCTAACTAATGTTAGCTCAAGTTGGTAGTCAACAATCTGGTTTTATACATCCAAAGAACTTCTATAAAGGTGAACTGCTTGGCAACCAGACCAGGCGTCTAATTGAGACACGCCTTTATTTGTCAAAATGTGTAGCTACACGCGTCTAGTAAAAGAGACTGGACATTTAATTAGGACTAGGATTTAACTTGATGTTTTACAGTAATCATTATGCAGTCATATGCTCAGTACTTTCCAAAACAAATGCATTCTAGCTAAAATGTTCCTGGTTAAAACTGAACTGAAAGTTAAATCTTAAAATCTTCAAAGCCAGACTCCAATACTAATATACTTCCAACGTCATGAAAAACATGGAAAATTCATGGAATTCCACAATCACATTTGAGTGTAATGAAATTGTTTCGGTAATATTCCATGGATAATGTCCATGTAATGTAATGTAACAGCAAATTTATTTTCTGCAGCTGTCAAGGTGACATCGCTGTGTATGTGTGTGTGTGAGACATTTTGTTTACCATCACATACTTTTCTTTATTTTCTCTCCGTGTTCCTTCTCTTCCTTCATGTATGCCAGCTAGCCGAAAGTATGTTTGAAGAGAGTTTGTATCTGACATGTTTGAGAAACGCAGGGCAGGAAAAAAAAAAGGGTATTTGAAAAGTCAAAGAGATGTTTTGAAATTTTGTCCATGAAAATGTGTGGCAAACTTGTTTTTAGTGAAAATTCATGTGTTTGGGAAGTATTGAACACACAACTGGATGAATGAGACTTGGATTATACTGCACAAGTTGTGTGAGAGTTTGTAAACCAGTGTTGTTCAACTTGTTACCAAGCCAATCAATAAATTCATATGTTCCCGGTTTTCCATGGTGGAAAAAAAGCAAACACAGCATGACTACCTGATACACAAAAGGTCGTTTTTTCTTTAAGGTAACCCCAATGTGTGACATTCCTTGGTGTATTTAAGTAGAGACATCACATAAGCCACACATTCTCATGGAATAGCGTTCATTTGTGCTTTATATTCCTCAGTATTTTTTAACTGTTCATTTAAGAATTAATTTTTTGAGAGTGCACCTCTGAACTCATTGTTGAACCATGGTAGAGCAGCATCCCACTGCTGTTTTCCAGCACTTTAAAGATTTTGCTGACTGGCCCAAAGGCAGCACCACAATTGCATTTCAAAACAAAGTACAGCTCAGACAGCAGCACTGGCCCCTTCTTATCCCATCCCTAGTCTTAACATGCTGCTCTCCTGAGACTCCCATTCCTCTTCAGCCCTGACATACTGTACGATGGACAGTTTTGAAGCTGCAAATAAGGCTCAGCGTGGCCGAGTTCCAACCTGCATCCTCAGCCCTTTCCAGACCGTGGCTGGCCTGTTACAGAGCAGCATATGTACTTCTAAAAGTGGTGTCATCTCCTACTATTTCTGTCCTTATGTGACAGAATGTTTCTCTGTTCCTTTTTCTCTCCCCACACTCTGTCCTAAATTCATCCTGTCCATAGCACGACATAGCCTTAACCATGTTAACCTAAAGCCCTATTCGGACGGGATTAGTTTAACGTGGACACGTGGGTTAAAGTAATTATTTCCAGGGATTTTTGTCCCGTTTGAACTAGGGCTGCAACGATTAGTCGACTATTAAAATAATCAGTGACTATTTTAGTAGTCGACTAATCGGTTTGAGTAATTTTTTTGCTTGTTACGTTCAAGTATTGGCAGCTTTACACACTCTCCCATGATGGTGAACTAAAACCCTTTGGCGTGAGTACGAAACAAGACATTAGATGACATAATTTTGGGGTTTGGGAGAGACAGACCGACATTAATCAACATTTTAACACATTTTTTGATAAAATGATTAGTCGACTAATCGAAGAAATAATCGACAGATTAGTCGACAATGAAAATAATCGTTATTTGCAGCCCTAATAGAGTGCCGAAGTCACGCCCCTTCCGGTGAAGTTCATGGGACCTTAGATCGGAAAAAATATGAATGGCAGTGAATGAGGAGAGAAATATTATCTTTTGGTCTCGTTTGAGTTGTGACATGAAATCCAAATATGTCGTTAATGAATTTAAAACATAAATTTTAAGGTCAAGAAAGTCATACTTTGTGGTAAAACTGTTGAGATATAAGCTTTTGAAATTAGAAAAACTACACAGGAGGCGGTCGCGTATGTGACGTCATAGCTTTCGCTCGCTTACTGCAGCTTGGAGTGAGTGCAACCTGGCACAAAACACACAGACATCTTCAATCATAAATCGATTAATCATAAAACAGTGGAATTTCAGCGGGGAGTCTTTCTAATTAAAAAGCTTATATCTCAACAGCTTTACCTCAAAGTATGACTTTCTTGAGCTTAAAATTTATGTTTTAAATTCATTAACAACATGTTTAGATTTCATTTCGCAACTCAAACGGGAACACAAGATAATATTGCTCTCCCCATTCACTGCCGTTCATATTTTTTCCGATCTAAGGTCCCATGAGCTCTACCGGAAGGGGCGTGACTTCGGCACTCTATGTCAGTAAAAATTATGGCGACTTTAACCTTCTGTAAAACGGTCCGGAGAAAATACCTCGGGTAATATTAATCCTGTGCGAACGCGATCCTCTGTAAATGTATGTAAATATTTTGTCACATCCTGTTTACAACCATTTTTCCATGTTTACGAGTTTTCCGCGTTTCTTAGATGATGGAGGGGCTTGAAGAAGCATTCGGTGTTGTCGGCAGTCGTGATAGTGGACATTCTTCTAATGATCGCATAGCCCTACGTGGTAGACCAATCAAAAAGGTCGAGAAGAAAGCACTTTCAGAGCCACGAGACTTGTGGTTGTGTTAGGTAGGCCTGATATAAATCCATATTGCTAATCGTTTTGTACGCACAATCCTGATCATGGGCAATATTTCATATTGGGCTAATCATTAATTATTATCATCCTTCAGCTGATGCTTACAGGAAGAAACGTAGCACGCACATGCCAACAGGGAGGTGATGCCAGGGCGCAAACCGAGTTACCACTCCTATCTCTGGTAGAATTACGGAGATTTCTTGTCCCTCGAGAATCGGACATTTATATTACAGACATCCTGTGGTAAACTGACATTAGTCCACATCCCTATGTAAAACTAATCCCGTCCAAATCGTACTTAACTCATAGCAAACCCATTTTCATCCCTCATAAATTAACATGTTTTTGAAAACCAGACTTTCCGTCGTTATGATTTCTATGTCTCATAAAAGTTTCACACAGCCCTCTCTCAGAAGTGCTTTATTAGCTCACGTCTCTCATGCTCATGTTTCACTTTTTAGCAACCCGTGTACATTTTGTCCTGCACTGCAATGACTTGAACATCATTAGCATGAATTTTGCACAACCGACTCTATGTATACTCAGTGACATTTGGGTTGTTAAGCCATTCCTCCAGTTTTAAACGTAAATGACCAATTAAAAGATAGCAGTTCTGAATGAGACTGTTGTGTTGCTAACAAAGAACTAAAGAAAGTTCTCATGTGGCAGGCAAGGTACAATTATTTCATGCATGCAAGGACACAGTGAAGGATGGGCTACATTAGTCTCTATGAGCCGAGACACAGCAAGAACATTAGTAAAATGCATATTAATATTGCAAGAAAGTTTAAGACTAAGCCCGCTGGGAAAAGATGTAAAGAGACAGCAAACCAAATAGCTCTGAAGCAGAAGGACAAGTAATGAGTTCATTAAGACAGCACTTAGCACATATGTCCAAATTGCAGCATGGTAAAGAATAAAAAAGGGCTATTTGTACAAAAATACATTTCTCTGTAACAGTTTGCAGTGGGGAAAGATTACATTAAACGGAAGGATATATATATTTTTTCTTTATAAATTATATATTCGCTTCCATTTGTTCATTTTTTCTGTCCATCTGCCCAGTTATAGCCGACTCTCCAGCACTTTAAGATGAAAAAGGTCTGAGCTCAATATGTTTTCAGACATTGTCCATGGCAGTGTTGGTAGATCTGTAAGAGCCCTCCCCATTTGTGAGAGGAGTAAAATCAAAGCTATTTTCTTGGCTGCACTTAAGAGGACTTCATCTGCTGTAACTGACCCATCTGTTGATTTAAACACTGGGAGGAGAAAGCTGGAGAACAGTGACCTTTTTTTTCCAGTTATATAAGGTATGCTCCTGCAATGCAAGTGTGAGCAGGCCAGCATTTGAGAGTGATTTAAAAATTTAAAAAACAGAAAATGTACATTTTACAGGTGTGCACATCTGGTCCCTCAGTAACGTTAATGTACCTCCCACTTCATCATCAACTAATCATATTAGCCTGAATAGATGCACCTGAAATACATCCCACTTCAGTCCCAGTTGTAACCAAAGTAGCTACCTTATTTAAATAACAATACAGGAAATCAATAAAAAAAAAGTCAACTAAAAGTGGATTTGCTATGCATAGACAAAATGCAAAAAAGGGAAGAAGTTATGATGCAGACTCATCAAAATGCAAACTCTACAGCCAGCATGGTCCAAGGCTGGAACAGATCTTGGCTGAGCACGCTGCAGGAGGGCAGAGGCTTGCAACAGCAGCTTGAAGTGTGTGGTGAAAGGTGGAGCTGGGGTGGTGGTGCGTTTCAAGATGAGCAACACAGAGAATAGACAAAAAAGGCCAGGTTTTCAAATGGAGTTGGGGAACATTGGTGAGCATGCATCTTATTCGATGAATGAGATGATGTGGAAAGTATGAGGATATGAAGCAGGCTGGACTGGCGTCTATGGCGCAGTTTTGGCAATGGCTCAGTCACACTGTACACCCACAAC
Organism: Epinephelus moara; assembly: GCF_006386435.1. Classification (NCBI taxonomy): domain Eukaryota; kingdom Metazoa; phylum Chordata; class Actinopteri; order Perciformes; family Serranidae; genus Epinephelus; species Epinephelus moara. The sequence continues at coordinate 7,407,627 of NC_065526.1, read as the reverse complement.
AACATAGGGAGGAAATCTTTTAAAAGGCTGCAGCATAATACAGCAACATTGCTGGAAGGGATGTCAGTTCTGGTTAATTTTGCTTTTAATAGACTGACACCCATTAACCGGAACCTAAAGGGTTAATTTTGCACAAAAAAGGGAAAATTACGTAAAATACAAGAGGCCTTTCTTTTCAGTTTGGGGCTCCTATGACTCAGCGAGCTTTGGCACTGCATTTCAAAGCACTATACATTTAGAGTTGATGAAAATAAAATGTTTTGTGATGTCAATGTCTTTCCTTTTATTATTTTATTTCCTGTTGGCTTTGCAGACAGACAGCCAGCTGGCAGCTGGTTGGCTAATGTTAGCCTTGGTTACAGTGCAGAGTGGGTTGGATGGGAGCTAGCTAGCGACACAGCTCTTTTGCAGTTCTGCTGGTACCACGACTGGGATGGTGTTGCTGCAGAAACATGGTGGCCACTCTTCAGTCTCCCCCCAGGTAGCCCAGTGAGTAACCGGCTTCACATTGAGCGGCTAAACCCCTTTAGCATTGTTAACTAACGTATGTTAGCATCACTAGCCGTGCTGATGCTGCTAACAGTACCAGCAGAACCAACCATGATAACAAAGGCCTAGTTGACAATGCTAAACAGGTTTTGTGGCTCAAATTTGAGGGGAGACCAGAGACTGGGTTCAATGTTTCCTCAGCAACGCTGTTGGGTCATGATGGCGTCACTAGTTATTAGGGCTGCAACGATTTAGTTGACTAATCGATGATTAATCGATGACTAATCAACTGTTAGAATAATCGGTGACTATTTTAGTAGTCGACCAATCGGTTTGAGTCATTTTTCATAGAAAAGTACTATAAAAGTACCCAAAATACTCTTATTGCAGCTTCTTACGTTCAAGTATTGGCAGCTTTACACACTCTCCCATGACGCTGAACTAAAACCCTTTGGTGTGAGTACGAAACAAGACATTAGATGACATAATTTTGGGGTTTGGGAGAGACAGACGGACATTTTTCAACATTTTAACACATTTTTTGATAAAATGATTAGTCGACTAATCGAAGAAATAATTGACAGATTAGATGACAATGAAAATAATCGTTAGTTGCAGCCCTACTAGTTATACCGTAAAACTTCAACTAATAGCCCAGGCTATTATTTGCTTGAATCACTGAACTCAGCGAGCCTATATTTGGGACAGGCGTCTATTTAGGACAGGCCTTTAAGTTCTTTCACATAAAACTGTTGCTCAGTAAACATGGGGAAATACAAACGAATTGTTTATTTAAACCAGTATGAATATTACTTGTGTAAAAATTAGGCTTCAGATAATATGTCAATAATGAATTGTTCATTTGATCTAGCTCCGACAGACAGCACTTTAGAGAGTGCAAGAGCGTAATGAAACTCATTTTATTGCACCCAAGAATTACAGCACCCAGCACACCGACGTAACACCACTTTATCCTGTTAAAACACTCAAAACTTGAAGTAATTTTTTATGAAAAACCCTTTTGATAGTAGGGAGCTTGCCCTTTTTGCATGCTTGTAAATCTGAATGAATTATTCTTTGGTGCTTATGGTTTTAGTAAAATGAACTACATGATTGCATTATGGTGAATCTAACTGAGCTAACAACATGTAGCATCTCCATATTGACAAAAGTTGATGTGATCTAAACATCTAACTAATGTTAACTCCAGTGGTTAGACAACAAGCTGTTTTATACATCCAGAGAACTTCTATAGAAATAAACCAGACCAGGCGTCTAATTGAGACAGGTCTTTATTTGTCAAAATGTGTAGCCACACCGGGCTAGTAAAAGGGACTGGCCGTTTAATTGAAGTCATAGGGTAATCGCCAAATAAACGGTGCCTCTAACTAACATTAGCTCAGACCAGACCCAGGTGGTGCACATTGCAGTAACGTTAAACTCAAAAGCAAAACTAACCTGTAGACCGACATGTGTAACCAGTCATAAATATTCTCAGCAGTTAGCCGATTGAAGGTGAAAAGCTGCCATCTCTAATTGCTGGTGTAAAGATCTCTACGACAGTGAGACTAGCACAGGACGGACAGCTTTGCATCTCAGGACAGGAACACAGAAATCCATGAAGTAATTGTCGTTTTGACTAGTAAGTAGTTGATATGGCTTCCTAAAATGGGCATTTGCACAGCCACAAACCAGTAAAAACAAATCTTAGTGTGCTTATTTGCAGTGGTTAATGGTTAAGTCTGCACTGTGTAACCATATGGTTTGATTGTGATCCTCATGATACAGCACCATACAGCAAAGAAGCCAGACAGCTCTGATCATCCACGCTAATATGAAACTTTAAATCAAATTATCTTTGCAGCTGAAGTCATTTGCAGCCCGAGGGCTTGTTGCTCTGCTACAATTACATGTGACTTCTTCCTCCACATGGTGAAATAAGTGAAATAATAGACAGCATTAACAACCCAGCATTAGAGAAGTGCAAACACTACATTTCCACCACATGATAGATTGAATGCTCCTCTAAATGCAGTGGACGTCAGTCACAATGAATCTGATGTGCAGCTAGTCAGGGAGTGGCTCTACTCTTCCACTCACATGAAGCACACAGGCCTCAATGTGCAAGATGGACTAGCTGCGCTTATTGGGGAAGACAAGTCGAGTTCACTTTAATTTGCCCGTGCCTTTGTCAAGATGCTGGGGTATGTTCAAAAGATTCTGTTTCTCTTTTCTTTTCTTTTCCCCTGCAATATAGAGAATAATTTATTCAGGCCTATTCAAGAAATCTGTTTGTCAACAAATGACACCAAAGACGTATTCATAGCAGAGATTGATGGCACTACCGTGTAATAAAGAAATGTCAGTTATGTGGTATTCTAAATTTCCTGTAACAATAAGCCTCAACCTGTCACACCTGTCATTATCATATTCACAGAATAGCCTTCAGTGAGCTGTGAATAGCAGCTTGGTTTTCAAGTATAACCAGCACCATTTCTGAATAGAATGTGAGTGAATAAAAGACATTTTCTGTGAAGCGATATGTACAATTTTCAGAGTCACCACACACACACACACACACACACAAAAAAACACAGCTATTTGATTAAAGCGTGTGGTGTTGATGAAACAAAACAAACTGGCCAGCAACCACAAATTTCAAAGTTTGCCTTAAAATACAGAATGAATTGCTTTCATGATATTGCAATTAGTTGCTAAAAACAAACAGTTCAGCTTGCTATAAGGTATGTGCAGTATATGTGGTAAAATGTGTAGGATTTATAAGACAGCTTTGTACTGGACTTCAGCAGGATTGAATCATACCGAGGCACATCTATATCTGTGCTTGACAGTCCTTTATGGTCTTGGAACCGAAGGGGTTTTCAGTCCTGTCTGCATACACAAACAATCCTGTGGAATATTCATGCTGTAAACATTCAGTTTCACCTCACGCCAAAGGTGGTTTATTGGGTTGAGATCCAGGGAGCGAGCTGGCAACACCGTGATGTTTCTGGAACTGTCTTGAGGTGATATGACACATTGTACCGCAGGAAGAAATTCGACTAAAAAGAGGGAAGGCTGTGGACATGATAAAATGTATTTTGTCAGAAATGTTTAGGTATGCCGTGTCATTAAAATGATACTTAGCTGGCACTAAAGGGACCAATGTGCATCTAGAAGCAGCCTGTACAGCCTCCATACAGGACTTGAGGATTCATGTTTTTGCCTAACTGTCACTCTGCCATGACTGTGTTGCAACACAAACCTTGATCCCTTTGGACTAGGCAACGCTTCCCGCGGTGCAGTGGCGGTGACATCCCCACCATGGCTGCCTCTCATTCGTTTTGAGCTGACAGAGTGGAACCTGGCATGGCGTTTTGCTACTGTGGTCCATCCATTTTAAGATTTGACTAGTTGTCTGATTTTAGATGCCCTCCTGCACATCACTGTGGTACTGAGCTGTTACTTGCATTTTTGTGGGCCATCTGTCAGCTTGAACAAATCTTGTCGTTCAACTGTGACCTCTGCTGGCAGCAAGGCCTTTTTGTCCACAAACCTGTCACTGACTGGAAGCTCTTTTCTGTTTGTTTGTCCATATTTTTTTGCTTGTGGCACCATTCTGATTAAACCGAAGTCACTGTAGTAAATGAGCTGCCCAGAATAGTGAATGTGTTTATGTTGGAATTAGCACATCTGGGATCAAACATCACGTCACATTTAAAGTTGCTTAGATCACATCCTGCCCATTCTAGCATTTAGTCAGTAACCAGGAGTTTCTGAACCTCTCAACCCTGTTTGCATGATTTATACTCATACATAATTTATATACAGTATGACTCGCTGTCTGGAGGAGCAAGCTGTTTGTGTAAATGAGAATGTGTACTTAATAAAGTAGGTAGCAAGTGCACTGGAGATCCTTTTCCGAGAACAACAGCCATAAAAAATCTAGTCACACAGTGTTAAATATTACCTTGGGCCTCCACCTTTTTAAATGTTTAAAGTATCTGGGAGCTCTGTTAGTCCTTGATGTCAGAGATGACTTATAAAATTACAAGCTGAACATAGCAGAATGAAAAAAGTGGAGAAAGAACTATGCATAAAGTCCCAAGTAAGCAAAGAAAGCAACCCTGTCACTGCAAAGGGCAAAATGACTCATATTATTTACATATCTTTTGAATAGCAAAACAATCAGCATAAAGGAAGCAGCTTTTAGCCACCACTTTGGTCCAGACTCAAACGTTTTAACAGCTGTTGGATGGATTGCCATGACATTTTGGATAGACATTAGAGGATGAATCTTAATAGTGGTTGTCCCCTGACTATACTTGTAGCGCCACCAGCAGGTCAAAGTTTCCCCTCAGCTGGTGGAATATCTAAACATATCCAACATGGATCCTCACAAAATACACATATGCATTGTTCCCCAGCTATGAATCCTGTTGACATTAATGATCCCCTGACCTTTCCTCTAAAACCACCAGCAGGTTGACATTTTTGGATGTGAGTGAATGTCTAGACAACTATGGGAGGGATTGCCATGAAATTTGTGACAGACATTGATATCCCCCTCAGGAGGAATTGTAATAACTTTGGTAAACCCCTGACTTTTAGCACCCTCAGCTCAAAATTTAATTTGCAAAACTAATGACATTTCCAACAGCCTCTGCTGTATTTTGTATTTAGTGCTAATTAGCAACTCTTAGCATGCTAACTAAGACAGTGAATATGGTAAACATACCTGCTAAACATCAGCATGTTAACATGCTGACGTTAGGGGGCAAATCTCAGACTTCCTCCTCCGTGTGCTGCTCATTGTTTACAGTTCAATTAGCATCTTGAGACGGGTCCAGACAACATTTAGGCTAATCTAAAACAGAGATCTGCATATGAATGCTGATAATTTACACAAAAGCTAATCAAAACTTAAACCATCATTTGCTGATGGGTTCTGAGATTGCATCTCCACACACGCTGTTTACCTGAGGCAACCAGCGTCCGCTTAAACGTGACTGCTACTTGGACTACAAATGGAAACCTTGTACCGTTGCCTCAGGGTTTGAGTTACAATCTCAGCTTTGTGAGATAAAAACTGGAGATAAATAATAGATTGCTCCAGATATGATGTTTTTCTGTAGGCCAACACAGAGGTTAATGTTGCCCTGTTTCCCTGGTCAAAAAAACACTGAGATTTTTCCATTGAATTTTGGATTATTGCCGAAAATAAGCTCTGTGGCAAACAAACAATTATGATACGTTTTATTGAGCAAGATAATCTTCACAAATAACACCCCTTTTATGATTTTTAGCTATAAACAAACTACACCACGGTCGCAGGTTTTAACTTCGCCACCATAGCAAAGCTGTAAAGCCATTTTCAGCGTGGTGGCGTCCCTGAGTTTCATTTAGCCGCTTGTTAGCAACCGCTTCTTTTTTAAGCTTTAAGCTTCAGAATTCATGAGTGGGATATTTTCTGATGTATTTTATGTCATAGAACAAAACGTGAAAGTCTCTTAAACTTGCGATAACCACAGACCTTATAACCAAAAACACATTGACTTCAAGACGAGGGAACAGGCAGTGCAAAAATGCTAATTCAATTGTGCATTTAAGGACTCATTCCTGGGCACTCTAGGCTGTGTACTTAGGGGTTGAGGTTGTGCAAGCAAGAGATAGACAGAGAGGTGAACTAAAACAAATCTGTGCTGAATTGAAAATACTAAAATGCATCAATGGGCCTAAAAAGCTTGTGCATTACGAGTAGTGTTACAAATAGTTCCATGTTGGCTCTATTTAAACATTCAAAGCACCCAAACATTTATCATCCTTGTGATTGTGAATGTGCGTTAGCATGTTGGATTTGTTTCCATTCACATCCCCCTAACTTTACAACGGTGGAGCAGCGCCAACACACTGTCCTTGTCTTGTACACAACTCTTCCTCCATTGCTGTTATAGCTGACCAGGAATCTGCAGGTGGGTCTTTAAGCTCTGGCTTTTCATTTGTGCTCACCATAGTGTGACTGACTCGCATGTCAGTGTGCTTGTTGTGCTAACCTCAGCATATGTTGCTAATGGCATAAGCTACAGCTAAAAGTTCCTGGGGCGGAACTTGTGGTCGTAAAATTTGGTTCCACATTACATGCATCAATCTACATAACATGTATTCTGTGTGCGGCTGCGTGCACCCGACTGCGACCCCTGGACAATGACAGCTCAGCAGGAATACACAAACAATTGCAGCCCTGAGTAGTGGTAATGTATTAGCAACCCACACAGATGTATGATTTTTCTGCTTTCATAGGAGCTCAGACCCCTCCGTATGGGCGCTCAGCTCCCCTGGGCTCCCACAGAACTCACACCCTATGTTGCCTACAGATTCGCAGACATATGCGTATACAGACATCTGCTTATAGAGATTATAGTTTGCCTACATCTTGCTAGTTTTGTTTCCTCATGAACATTCGAAAATAGACATACCAGATAAGTATATTTCCACAGCCTTTCAGTTGATGCATACCTTTAGCAAATCCTCTGTGGACTGTTGAACTATTTTCACATCCACGTTGGGACTGAATTTGATCACCCTGGTGATAAACTCACACAGGCAGTCTTGGAAGTTGTTGTGCTGGCGAGCTCAAATTGGTCAGACATGGCGGAAAAAGACCAACTACTTTGTGGTGTCTGTGTCCTGATGTCAGGAGTGAGCCTTGAAACAGAGGCACGCTGACTCACCCACTGATCCCACTGAATGCTGACATCAAAACAAACAGACAGAGGAAATAAGCCGTGGCATTGAATCAACAAACAGCTGTCAACCATCCCGGCGTTACATGACGGGCTCAGCCGCGGTGAGAACAACAGAGCGTAAATGGGAAGGGACAGATGGACACGCTCCGTTTGGGTGACAGACTGCACAGCCCTGGGAAAGGTGTGGGACAGACAGCTTTTTATAAAGAAATATGTTTGACACAGTCGACGCTCGCTGCAAAATCACATCAGGTTTGCCTGAAGTGGGTTTGTGACTCTGGTGTTGGTGATAAAATATGAAAGTGTTCAAAACATTTCCAAGCTGTGGAAATAGCCACAAGTAATCTTTTTCATGACAGGGGAATTTGATGATCTAATTAGGCTTAATAATCAAAGCTGCAATCAACCGTTGTTCGTAGTTTAAACTCTTTATCATCTTCAATTTTATCGTAATAGATGCATTTCACTACGAGTTTTGGATGGGCTCAATTACAATGTGAATAGAAAGTAATCAAACTGAATTGCAGCGGCGAGGTTGTCACAAAAAGATGCATGCCAGCAGTCCCCTGATAATGTAACCACAATGATTGCATGTTATCTCCGTAATGATAACGATATATATGCAATCTCCAGGCATCCCCTGGTGTACTCTGTATCTCTTGCATATCTGGTAATTCAGATGTGGTCACGTAACGACACTCCTATGAGCCATATATTTTTTTAAATGTTACTGCATACACTCTCTGGTGTCTCTTGTTATTGATTATAGAGGAAGATATTGAAAATCAGGTAATAAGTGTACTTTTGCGTTATCACCAAGACTGTTAAAATTGTATCTTGCAAATAGTATCACGTTCTTCCAAGATGTAGGGGCAAAGCGGGACACAGATTACCTCCTCCCTACGCCTTTTGGGAATAGCACTATGTATTCTCTGTCTCCATCAACACCATTGATCTTCTTGAATTTGACAACTCCGCTCAATTGCCCTTGTCTAATGGCTTGTATTCTTATTCTGAAATGCATAACAATATGCAACTGCTTCTGGGAAAACAGATGCAGACTGTCTAGCCTGGGAAGTAATTTCATGTGAAATTATATATTTTCTTAATAGCGATGCCACTCACATACCTCTGATATGAGTGATCTGGGATGAACTTTGATTTCGTAGCTGTCAGGAGCCGCCAGAGACGTTTGTGTTGCTGTTGAGTTTTTGCCTGAGTTGTGTAAACAAATGTGGGCCTTAGACTCTCAAAGAAGTATTTGATGTTCCGTGTAATGTTGGAGGAGCAATACACACACCGAACAGGCAAACATCAGAAACACTACAAAGATACCACCTACAAAAATATACAGTACATTCTAGGTGTCTTTGTTGTCACTGTTATGTGAGATTAAAGGAAGGGTTATGGCGGAGAATGTTTAAATTCCATGTTGGTAAGTACAAAGGAAGAAACTGCAAAGATCACACAGCTGTTCAGGCAAGACTGAAGAATGATATTGTGTATGAAAATGGATGTGTCAAACACGCGTGAATCATTCTGTAATGTGTCCCCGATGAGCAAAAAGTATTGCCTCTCTGATGTGATCAGACTGGAAAATGGGTCTGACATATTTTGTCTGTGGGAAAACCAAAATACACCCGACATTTTGGTTATGTACTGTAAGCATATACTTCTCTTGCAGCACAATTTTTAGTCTGGAGATTGAATATGTGTATATAGTTTATATCAGATGTCAGTTTTTGTTAATTTTGCTTTTGAAAAAAGCACCCATTAACAGGTTCAACAATTACACATAAAATGATGTTAAATACAGGAGACTTTACTTTATTTCAGCGCTTCATTGACTCAGTGAGCTTTAGCACTGCATTTCAAAGCCCTGTCCATTTAGAGGTGGTGAAATACTTACATTTTATGGTGTAAATGTCTTACCTTTTATGATATTTTTGGTTGGCTTTGCTTACAAACAGGTGGCTAGTCGTGAATTTATTGCTGGAAGATGATTTAAATCTTTTTATGTCTTTAGGCTATTGATCTTATTTATGCACACTGCATCAACAAAGAGGATGAGGGAAGGAAAGAGGGCACTTTATATATGAATGAATATAGAAACACATCTCTCACCTACATCCAGGCGCTGTCTCAGTGTCACACAATAGACTAGAGCTACCAAGAAGAACAGCGACGCACTATGATCCACCTCACACAAACTAGCAAACAAACACTCACCTGACACAATCAAGCAGCTCTGTCGCCCACACATGCAGTGCAGCGCTGTATTGCATATGTGCTGCTGCTTTCATTTAATTTATCTCACAGACTGATTTAGTTTAGCCCGTGCAACATATAGACTGATGTCGCACTGTAGACTAATTAACAGACACAAGAAACATAATAGCAGCTCTGTGTCTCTCAGTGTTACTGGAGAACTTGTAAATGAGTGAGTGGGGCGGAGCTGTGCGAAGAGTGTGAGAGGGAAGAGAGAGCGGCGTAACTAACGTAACTTAACCCTATATTGATATAAACAGCATTGTCTAAATCTATATCTTTCTTAAAAATATATCAATATATCGCACATAGTCGTTGTATGGCTCAGCCCTCGCAGAAACATAGTGTCCTTGCTAATGTTAATCTTGGCCTCTCTGCACTGCACACTAACCGGGTCAGATACTGTCAGGGCTAGGTAGTGGCGTTGCTCATTCGGCGATTATTGTTGGTAATGCTTTTCTGGTAGCAGGACCGCATTGCTGCTGAAACATGGTAGTCCTGTCCCCCCCATTTATCTCCCCCCCATATATTCCTGGTGAGAAAGCACCTTCATTTTGAGCTATGTTAGCACTACTAGCCATTCTGACACTGCTAACTGTGCCGACAGAGCTAACAGTGATAACATAGGGTGCATTCGTAATCCAAGCTGAGGCTCTACACAGAGCCCTGTTGTTTGTATAAACAGATCGTTTTATTTCTACATGAATCAACAAATGTTTAAGTGAATCACACATTCACTCCGCTCTGCTGCTCCGAGAGTGTGTTGCTCTGGATAACAGAACAGTCCATTCCACATTTATGTCAGAGTGCGCTCAAGCACTTGGAGTAAGTATTTCTGAACACACCCATAGTTAATGAGGCTAAAGGAGGGATGCAGCTGGGATTGCGACCTACAGTATAGTTAACCAACAGAGCTACATGTGTAACTGGTCATAAATATTCTCAGCGGTTAACAGATGGATGGTTATAAAAAAATGTGTTTGTAAAGTTCTGTGTTTTTTTCCTCTCTGTGAAATGTATGCAAAGATAAATACAGGAAAGATAAATACAGGATTCATTTGTTTTTTGTGACAGACGTACATGACTGTGACTGTGAAAAGAGTCAAACATTGCAACTTAATGTAACTTGAGATAGATTGTGATCAGCGACTGCTTCTCAGAAAACAGATTTCATCCTGTGATGCTCAACACCACTAATTAATGTGCCACTCTCCTGGCAGCCACACAATGTTGACCTAATCCTGCTATTGCGCCAGATTTTATTTGTCAGTGACCACAGAAGTGAAACATTTGCTTCATATTTTTTGCCTACATGGGAGACTGGCAGGCTCAGTCGATGGTTTGAATACCAAGTATTATTCACCCCACATCAAAATACAGTCTGTTTCATTATTTATTCGAAGCTGCCATAGAACATTTTCTTTTGAAAAGAAATGCAGATTCTTTAAGGAAACAACAGTTACAAGGATCCCTGGTTCCAGGCTTATTAAACATGTAATTTGTGCGATCAAAGCATGCACATGAATATCTTTTATGAGACAGCTTTTTTTGCACTGCGTGACACATTTCCGAATACCGGCGTGGCTCACAACACCATTATTTTGGTAACTCCTAATGGCCCGTGAGACCTGTCAGACTCTCCTCGATTCCTGAATAAAGATGAGAAATTACAAGCTAGGAATGAGGATACTTAAAAAAGCATAACCAAATTTCCAGCACTCTTAAATTTTTTAGCAGTTTTTTGTGTCTGTACTATTTTGTATTTCAGGGTGTCTAGTTAAATTTTATGTATTGCTGTGAAAGCCACAGGATGATATGCCCTGTCGTCACGCTGCACCGGTCCAGATTATTGTGGGAGAAGCTTTCTCATCTTCAAACAGTATCTGACTTGGGTCTATTCTAGAGGATGGACTTTCCTTTACCAAAACTTTACACGATTTAACTTGCTTTCAAAGTTTTGAGAATCTGTTTTTTTTTCTCCAAACATCATGATAAACGCTATCTCAGATGAACACTCTGAGGCTGCGAATACAACACCAAACTTCCATTCCTCAAATGTAAAAATAACGAGGAGTGCACAGTATCTGCCCTCTTCTATTCGTCAGTGCGTGTGTGAATGTGTGTGGTTAGGTTTTTCTCTCCTTTTGGTCTCCTATGAAATGCTTAACAGTGCCTATTTTGGTTTATTCTGCCTTTGCGTAACAAAATATTAACTGCTTAGTCTCAAGATTTATCAGTATCTGCAAGAGCCTTTTTCCACTGCTACTTCACATGCTTCTGTTATCAATTTCCCACAGTCATGCAGTCATGATGCTTGACTTTTTTTTTTTTTTAACACTGCATTGATCCCCTAAGAATTCAATTACAGCTTGCCCCTATCCAGTGGGAGGTCAGAAAGCAGTGTCAACAACTGTCTCTTGGGTAGAGAATTGGGGTCCCACTCAAGGACACTTCCACTGTTGGATGTTTTCTGTCAGTGGAGCTTGAAACTGGATTTGTAACTGAAGGACAGTCTAACTTTTATCTTAGCAAGCCTGCTTCTTTGTCCTGATGGATGAAAACTGTAGTACATGAGGTACATTTCAAAGATATCAAATCTATAAATTGTATTCAAGTCACAAAACAATTAAAACATGAAAGTATATCTCACGTCTAAACTAGATCTTTCTATCTTGTTTTCTCTACAGGATACTGTAAGTATGTGTCTATGCTCTGAGTGCAGTGGCTGAATTTTTTATGACTTCTTACTTGTGCATGAGGTCTGCATGAGACCCATTCTATTTTAACCACACTTAGAAATGACCCATCACGTAATGGGCCTGTGAACAAGGGTTATATGTTTTTATGATCTAAGAATTCTTTTCATCTACAACTATTCAGAATTATTGATTTACTTTCAGGCTCATTTTTAAGTGAGTAGTAGAATCTTGTGAACCTAGACAACCTAAGGCATCCAAGGGGTTAAATAGCTCTCCAAAGTTAAGCAGGATTTATACTTCTGTGTAGAATCGACGCCGTACTTACAGCGCAGGCTCTGCGTTGATGTAGAGAGCGACACCGTACCCTACACTGTAGGCTGACGTGCACCTCCCGAGCAATGTAACTATGCTTCACAGTGATGCAGACCTCGCTTATTTTTGTAAGCTGAAACAATTTCCCTCAGTGGAAACAAAGCTTTTATTTTCTTTAATTTCACAGATAAGAAAAAAATAATTTTGAAGACAATATAGAATCCACAAAATAATATTTTAAGTCTTGTGTGAGATTTATCCTGGCTTCACATGAGCTAGGCTAATTTATGCAATGTTGAATGCCATAGGCTTGTGCTAATAATATTAGCATGTTATATTTGTTTGAAAAATGTGTTTAGTATAAGACAGTTGTTTTGTCAGTGAACCTTGTGAGTTGTAATGGAGCCGAATTTTGTAACCTTACCTTTGTTAAATGTTGCTGTTGTCCCTGCCTTCATATGAGTAGAGGATATTTCCTCTAGCCGCTAAGCTAATTTATACAATGTAAAATGCCACAGGCTTGTGCTAATAACTGTAGCATGTTGTATTTGTTGGGAAAATGTGTCCAGCAAAAGACAAATGCTTTGTCTGTGAATGCTGCGAGTTATAGTAAAGCTGATTTGTGTACTTATGTTTGAAATTGTCGCTATTAAGTCTTGTTTGATGTGTGTTTAATGTGTGTTTCGCATCTATTTAACGTAACAGCACTTCACTGAAACCCCACCGCTGACTAGTGGTTTGGTGGTGTAACTGCAGAGTGACACAAACAAACATAGGCCATGTGTGTAGGCTACGGCGTAGGCTCTGCATAAAGCTGACGCACAGGTATAAATCCTGCTTTTGGCTAAAATTTATGGGGGGAACAACTGGCATGGCCATTTTCAAAGGGGTCCCTGAACTCTCACCTTAAAATACGAGTCTCGAGTCTCCCTAAACTTGGCTTGTTCCCAGTAAATGCATTATTCCTTACAATCAATGTACTCCTTAAAATTAAAGCTGTGTATTTGTCTTTTTAAAGAAAAGGACAACCAAAGTATTTGACAAACAATGATTCGCCTATAATCTCTAGATACATAACACATAAAAACAGGATAGTTGTAGAACTCAAAATGTTAACTGTACCCGTATGAGTCCAAGCACCAAAGATAATGAATTATATTAACTGTAAAATAAGAATTTTATTATAGCGTTTGGTTTTAGTGTGCCATCCCTATGAAAACTTCCTGCACTGTTTCAGTGCAAATATAGAATGTGCAGACAGTAATGACATTAACATTATCTCTTCATCACTGTGACGTTCTGTAACCTTAACCAAATTAATTTTAGCCTACTTATTCAAACCATCCTTTTGTTCTTATCAGTGAAGATTCTCAGTCATCGAGGTCATGGTAATCATAAGTGCTATCATAAGTCCTTTTGCACGTAACTTGGCATGACAAAATTTCCTGAGCTTTAACAAAGTCATCTGTCTAATGTTCCAGCCATACCTTTAGTTGCCATGAGCGGTTACATTAATATTGAAAAACCCCAGCAGTGAACATTCTGCAGATATGTTCAATATGGATGTTCTATGGGATGTTGTATGAAGGAGAAAAATGTATTCCAGGTGGCTTTGCATGTCCCTTCAAAAGTATTTGGTTGCAAAGTGGAATATAAATATAACTGTGGGAGATGAGGTTTGTGTGTTCAACAGTAATACACTTGTGAGTCCTCCTCTTGCCTCTTGTCTCTTTGACATCACAGTAGTGTCAAAACCAACTGCTTCAAATAGCCACATTAACAGCAGTTTAATGAGGGCTCGGACTGCCTAACACTATTACTACTCTAATTATTCTCAAAGTGCTTGGTGTGAGAATATGATCTGATCTTCCACAGAAACACGCAGAGGTTCTGGAAGTGCATAAAATCTTAAAGGAACTCAGCCTCTTCAGGGGATAGAGACTTAACGAGCTCAACAGCCTTTGAGTTGCCTGGAGACAGTGGCAGGGTTATAAAGCATTAAGAAAGGAAATCAAGTCCCCTGAACACAGAAAAAAAAGAAAGAAGCTGCAGAGATTCTGACAAAGCTGTGGGCGGTGGCTGCAGAGGCTACAGGGCTGCTGAGGACAAATGGTGAAGGACCCTGAAGATGAGGTAAGATCCAGGATCAATACAGGCAACATAATCGACAATCACTAAGGCAGTGACATTTAGATAAAGCCCATTTAATGCCATATCCGGACTCTAATCTTTAGGAAACAATTCCCTATAAGATACTGTTCAGCGAGTTGGAGGCTTAGAAATGACATTTCAAAGTGCCATGCTACTGTGCGGACCATTTCCTTTCTTAATTATAGAGTGAATCACAGCAGTGTTTAATAATATGCGGTGTCAAGTACTGTCAAGAGGTATATTTCTATTACTAATCTCTTTTCCTTTTTTTATGCTCCTCTCTGTCTTCCTCCTTCACTTCTCTTAACAAAAAGAATTCCAAAACGTGACAGTTGTGTTGATGGGATTGTAGGATTCTGTATTGCCCTAAAGGCCAAATCTTCTGTACTTTGGCAGCTTTCTGTCTTCCTCCCTCCCTCTCTGATGATAACCTGGAAAGCCTTTGGTGGAGAAGTCAAATCCTCATTTACCTCCTCTTCCTCCTCCTTATTTTCAGCACTTGTGGTTGGGTAAGCCAGTAAAGAATAATTTACTCAAGTGTGAGAAATTTTGCATTTCACTTCCTTTTTAGTCATGCCAGCGGCATGGCTCTAGGCATGGAAATGTCGGTCAGTTAGTCCACCACTTTTGGTCCAACTATTTGATGGGTTGCCAATGAATTTTGGACAGACATGCATGGTCATCTGAGGATGAATCAGAATTACTTTGTTGATCCCTGGACATTTCCTCTAGCACCACCATAAGGTTGACATTTGTTGTTTTCATTGAAATGTCTCAACAACTATTGAGCCTCTTTCCAACTGGATACAAAAAAACCCCAATAACACCTACAAACATGAGACTTTTGTCTTTAGTGGGAAAGGTTACAATCATCATTCACTCCTGGGACAAATGACTCTGCAGTAGTCACAGGTATTTATTGGCATCGGCTGAGATCACTAGTGATGGCGGCACAATGCCATGACGTACCACTACAAATTCTGTCTGACTTCATCCAAGCAGGACTTGAACATTGTTCCGAATTAGTTGGAACCGAGTTTGAAAGAGAGACTTGATAAGTAACATATAAAAAAGAAGTAACCGTAACATTTTCACTGGCCTCCATGCTGCTTTCTACTGTTTACTATGGGCTCATTTATGCTAGATACGTATACAAACATTGGGGGAACCTTTTTGTACATGCTCTAAATTAGTTTTGTTGGTATTTGTGCATTTTTCTTAAAGTTTATGAATACAGATGAAAGGGTGCAGTACCACCAAAAATCATGGGGGCAGTTAGAGATGCACCGATCCAGCTTTTTCAGTTTTGATACCGATCCCGATGCTGTGGCTTTGAGTATCAGCCGATACCCGATACCGATCCGATACCATGGTTTACCTAAAAAGCTATATACCTTTACATGTAGAACAGAAAAGACTAGAGGCATCAGGCATTGATCACTACACAGTTCTTTCCTCAGATAAAATGAAACAATATGAAACAGATTAATGCAATGCAATTTTTAACAAAAATTAACAATTGTGCAACAGCAGTTGAAATAGTGTGAAATACCTCCACACAGTAGATTCTCTCCTTCGCTCCATGACGTATGACGTAGCCCGTGTCACAAGAATTTAAAGGCAAAGGATCGCCTCAGGTATAGGACGCATTTTCCGATGTCCGTTCAATCTATTTTGATGATATCAGGGCCAATATTCGATCCAGATATCGGATCGGTGCATCCCTAGGGGCAGTGTAGTGTAGTTTAAGCAAGACACTTCCATAGGACACAATGAAGACATTTTTAAAATGGCGGAAAGACAAGAATCAGTAATGCAGTGAAAAGAATTCTCGTCCATGTCACGATGTATTTAATGGCCTTACAGACCACCGCCATCTACAATGCTGCGTTCGTTGAAGGTACATTATTACAACCTCCTCCACCGTCGGCATGGTTGTTGCTAGAAACTTATGAGTCTGCCCTCTAGTGCCATCTAGTGGATGTATATGCCAACATAAAGAATCATGTCGTATGTGGGCAGTGATGGTTACAACGTTTGAGGTGAACGTATCTGGTTTCTTACGTAAAGGAAGTGTAAATGAGCCTTAATCATGTTTTCCGGCACATTAGTGACGTCGAACACGACACACCGGTCGGAAAGGCATACTCATCTGGCAATCGCAAAGGAGTCTATCTCGTATTATTTGGCTGGTTTTCCTGTGTTTAAAATACATACGTGCTCATTTTGGTGGGAAAAGAATATTAAATGGATCGCCATGAAATCTGGTGCAGACATCCTGACTCCCCTCAGGATGAATGGTAGTAGCTTTGATAATTTCCGACTTTCTGTTTAGTGCCAAAATCACGTCAATCAGGTTTGTGCAATATTTTTGTTTATTACCATATACATGTACAGTAAAGCTAATTCATTCTCATCAGCCTCTGCTGTATGAACATGGTTAACATTGTGCCTCAACACCTCATCACATGGTGGTGTTGTCACTGTTACCATGTTGCCATGCTAGCATTAGCTTTTTAGCTCAAAGCCTGCTTTCCAAACAATTCCTCACAGAGCAGCCAGCATGTCTGCAGACTTATGTTTTCATTTATTTTTAAGGTTCATGGAAAAGCCTAACTGCTGATAAAAATCCTGGGGGCATTTTCTTCATTAAATTTCTCACAGGCTGTCAGTCGTTGCTGCTGTTGAGCTTATGCTCTCCTGGAAGTACCTCGTCATTCTGTATTATATCTATGAGGACTGTTATTAAGGGTTTTTTTTTCTTCTAAAAATAGTCTATCTAGATTTGAATATTTTATAGGGTCAGTTTTGATGACGGCTCATTGTCTGAAGGAAATGAAAACAGTAAATCAGAGGGTGAACGAACCTTCTGGGGATGATTGTATAGGCTTGTCTTTCAGGAGGAAAACAAGGGAGAAACACAGACCTTGGCTAATTTGATTGGCATCTATTTTGATGGCTGCTGAAGTGTCCAGGTGCCCTCTTATCTAATTCTCTGTTCGGCTGGGAGGCTGGAGTCTATAATAGCCTCGTTATGGAAGCCTGTTAAATTCATTATGAAAGAAGGAAGCAGGAGCGACAGTGGGGGCAAGAGCTCAGTAGTTCTGACATTCTTCTGGCAGAGACTCTGCAGGGGGAATAGTGTTTCTCATTTTCATTAGATTTCATTAGATAACACCTCGCTTTTCACAAGCAGTTAAAAAGATGAAATGCTATTTTGCACTTTTGCTGTGTCCTCTGCCCACACAGAGCTGCTGCCAAGACTGTGTCATTTTTAGAAATGGAAAAATATATATTTAAGACTTTAGACTAAAGTAGTGTATTGCTGGGGAATGATTAAATTACTCTATATATACTGTATGTAGCAAACTAACAAGCAGCACAGCTTAAACAGATACATTAAACTTAGTATATCATCCTGATAGAGCAAATATAATTTTTTTTTTTTGATGCAGCCGCCCACGTCGTATCACTGAATACATGCCACAGTCTGCAGCACCTCCTCAGTCGCTGCATAAATTATCATGATTCCAACCAGATGAAGATGGCACACTGTCTTGGTTTTGGAAGAAAATATGTTGGATCAAGTTTGAAAAGGAGAAATCATTTTTCTGCTTCTATGTTTTATGAGCACTCTAGTTCTGTCAGGCATACAGTACTGTGCAGCTCTCAGTGCTGAAACTTCTGAAAATGTGTTTTCAGACAACACACAAGCACAACCATGGCCACCATATTGCCACAAGACACCAACATAAACATTGCATCTGTGGGTTTGCACGCTTTTGGCAGCCCATTCACCAGACGAAAATGTTGGCATTGTACGTTTCTGCAAACCAAGGGTGCATTACATTTGTATAATTTATGCAAATCATATTAATGTTTCTGAAGCAACGAAGTATATAAGCTGACTTTTTCATCGGGAGGTGGAGGGTATCTCAAACACTTGAAATCTTGTTATATCTTAATGTTGTACTTTTATTGTTGTGGTGTTTTAGTGTTGTAGTTGCATCGTTGTTGCTGCTGTTATTGTTGCAATGATGTTGTGTTATCTTGCTGTTGTTTTTGCTGAAGCCTTTGTGTCATGAATATGTTTTATTTTGTAATTTTGTATTTTATACAATAGTTTCTTTTAGCAGATAAAATTAATCTCTGTTTCCTGCCCAGGGACTACAGATGAAAATTAGCATATAGCTAATAGCGGTCGACAGATAATTGGCCCGGCCGATTATCAGGGCCGATATTATGAATTTTTAGGGTTATCGGTATCTGTGATTTTTTTCCACCAATATGCCGATATAGTTTTGTTTTCCTTAGCTGTGTTGTTTTGCCCCTGGCGTGCTTCTCACTGCCTGCCCGTACCACTCTAGGCTCTTAAAAGCAAACTCAAGACCTACCTTTTTAGCCTGGCTTTTAATTGAGCTCTCCTTTATTTTATTTTATTTATTTATTTTTTTTATTGTTTTTTGTATTTGATTATTGTGTATTTATTTATTTATTTATTTATTGTTAATCTGTTTTTATTTAGCTAGCATATTCTTTAACTTCGTTACTTATTTATTTTTAACTTTCCTAATTATTGAAAGATCTAAAATTTCATTCTTTATTCTGAGTTTTTATCCTGCCTCTGGTGTTTCCTTACTCATGATAGTGTTTCCTCAGTTACCGTCTTTATGAGTGCTGTTATAATAGCCTGCTACTATTTAGTCCTTACCATTACAGTGCTTTGTCAGTGTCAGTGTCAGTTAATTATGTGTCAACTGTGATTTTTACAGCGGACGTATATCGGTTGTAAATATATCGGTCACTTTCATAATAATCGGTATCAGCATCGGCTCTGAAAAAAACATATCGGCCGATCCCTAATAGCTAAGTAGCTGTGCACTGTCCCTGTTAAATAAATAAATAATGGTGGATGGCATGTCACTGAGGCGAGACGCCTGCCAAGTTGCTGTCCACTTTTCAAGACCGACAAACAACAAAAGCGGTTGTTTTTTCCAAGACATTGCTGCATTTCCAGCAATGATTGTGCCTCCAAAAGCAGATAATTTAAGCAAAACAAGACCTTTTCCTTACCAATAACCAAGTGGTTTTTGTGCCTAAACCTATCCACACATTAACCACAGCTTTCTTGAAAGGTTAAGAAAAGTTTCAACATATCTGCTACATAATAATGCACAAATGTAACCTATTTGTGGTTTGCAGAAATGTATAATGTCACTATTTCTTTTGGAGATTGGGTTGCTTTTGGAATCATATGTTCAAATTAAAATGACAAATGATTTGTTATGATATGACAGCACACATACTCAGAAATGTATTTAGAATTTACACTTTATTTTATTTTCATCCTTTAATCTTTGACCTTTAGTCAGGCTTTCTGCTTCACTAGCTTTTCAAATACCCAGTATTTTACTTGTTACTTGGGAGCTAATTTATGTTTATATGTGAGGACCAGCACACCGAGCTGGTTCTGGTCCAAGCAAAAATTAATTAGCATTTCCCCTCAAAGTACAGTTTCAGAAACTCGTTTGACTTCTGATATTTAACTTTGATCTGTAAATGTAGAATATAGTGAAGAAAGAGGAGCTTTGTGTACAGTACATACTATGAGGCAGAAGTGGCTGGTTACTGCGAGATCAACCTCAGTGTACTCATAAGATGAGCCGTGAATGAATGGCAGTAATTGCACACAAAGCCCATACAAAGTGCACACGAACAAGGATCTTCAATTATCACTGTCATTAGCAAAACTTTTTGCTTAGGGATTCATCAAGGCTCAAGAAGAAACACAACAAAGCAAGGATTTAAATAAGAGAGCACATCAGCCCAGACTCTAATTAGTGACAGCACCCACATGTGCATGAACAGGCATAATTACATGACATATGCAATAAATACAAATACAGATATGGCATGTCACCAATTAGTATCCCTCTGAGGAGACGAGGTAGCAAGCACTCTGTGGAGCAATGCACAACCATCACTAGCAAAAAACATAATTATTCCTCCTTGATACGTCCATGAAATTAAAGTTTATACAAGAAATTCTACAAACCGAAGACAGTGGATAAACCAAGACGGTCCACTGCGAGTCAGTTTCCTGTATCAGTGTCGTGGGGTTCGTGACCACCACGCCCATTTAGGAGACTAACAGCAGGTCCTGAGTCCATTGACTTCAGTGGGAGAAATGAACGTGATTACAGATGACGGCCGATTCTTTCGCCCCATAGTCACAGAAGCAAATATTGGACCCATTTATCACAAGCCACATATCTTCAGAACATTCTGACACCAAAATGGCAAATTTCAGACGGACAAATGAGGAGAAAATTTACTTTGTTCAAGACCTGTCTCTGTCTCAACAACACACTCTCGTGAGATCTGGCAACAGATATCTCCTCTCTGGTGCTGAAATCAGTGCAGTTTCACCAAAGATACTGGATTGAAAAAATATTTTTTCCAGCGGATATCTTAGTTACAACATGATTGAGCTAGCAAAGCAGTTTTGTGTTGCTATGTGTGGTATTTATTCAGTTTTGGGAAATCACGATGTCTAGAAAGCATCAGTGGCTGCAGCTGACAGGGGCAGCTAACAGCAGCAGCAAAGCTAACATCAGGACGTCATCTGTTAAAAGCCTCCCGTTGTCGGATACGACATGAAACTACTCCAGTTAGCTCAATCATGTTGTAACTAAGACATCAGACAAATATTTTTTTCACTGACTGCTTATTTATTTAGCTTACGGCCAGTAAGGGTACACACATGTTGACAGAAGCGAGGTTGGGGATACTTGTCTTTGATTGGCGGTTCTCCATCGTCTTTGATTGGGGTACGGGGGACAACGCCTACTTAGGAGACCGGAAATGTATACCATTTCATACAATGGGAGTATATTGTAGGTGGGCCATCTTGTAGTAATCCAGTATCTTTGAGTATAGTAACTGTTTTCCTCTGTTGGTGTTGTGTTTATGCATAGTATGTATCTTTTGCTGAACAGCGGCCTCTGTGGCCACGTGGGGTAATTACAGGATAATGGCATGTCCTAAAATACTGTCTGTATTTTGTATGTCTGTTCCTTAATTTTCTTGACAACTCTTCATTTGATTGACCTCACACTTGGTGGGTTGTATTGCAGGAGTGCATTGTCGAGTGCCAGCTTTTAAGATCTACTGGACGTATTTATTAGTAGTGTATTATGTACACACTGTGTATGTATGAACTGTTACACTGCTGAACGACATGCTGGCTACAGCAACTAGGGATGGGTATCAAATCCTGGTATTAAATGAGCCCTGGGCTAAATTATTGAAGATCGTAGTATTGATAAGCTCCGACATTACTGGTTTTCTTATTGGCACTTTGAAACATTTTGGTTTAATTCATTATCATTCTGGAGCCTCTCACCTTTGCTCTGTGCCGGGGTTGACCTCCTCCACAAACACACACAACTACACACACACCCACACAACATGAAGTAAAGTCAGTGAACAGTAGCGAGGCCACGGTGGAAACAAAGTGAAGATAATGCGAATATTAGTCGAGTTAAAGGCAGCTACACTCGTTACTGTGAGTGCAATTAAACCTGGGCGAGTAAGAAGCCAATACTTTACTAACACGTGTTCAGCAAGCATAAACATGTAAGTATGCAGACAGTGATATTTCAGTATGCATCCACTGTCACTACCATTATGTTTTACACAAGTACAACATGCTAGTTCGGGTAATAGATGTGTGTTTGTAGACGAACTGTAGTTAGTAAGGATGGGTCACGATTTTCGAATTTTCGGATAGTCGTTTTATTTTGAAAAATCGATTTTTTTAATGCGACTATTACTGTTCGCCATCTTATTTCCCCCCTTTATTTGACATGCAATTCAGCTCCTAACCGCACGAGGGCAGTATAGGATTGCTACAGCGGCGTGAGATGGGCTACCAGCTAGTTTGATGCTCTTCTACAAACAGGAGAAACATGCAGAGACTACTACAGTCATCAAAAAGTTCCGTGTGGAGCAACTTCGACAAAATAAACGAAAATGAGGTGCAGTGCAAACTCTGTGAGGCAAAGCTTGCGTATCACAAGTCTACAACAAGTATCCACAGTCATTTGAGAGCGAGGCACGCAGGAGGCGGCGAGGGACCGTACGGCCGGGCTCAGTGACGCGACACGTCTGCAGCGCAAGTCCCGTAGCAGCTCGCCCCCCTGTTAATCAATTACAGCGGCTCCACCGGCAACGGGAGCAGTGCGACAACCCCCGTCTGTCGCGCAACAACTCTCTATTTTACACGGCTCTTCTATTTTTGTCGCGCTACGCTCCCCTACGCGACCCTCCAGCAGATAAAAACTACATGAAATAGTGTGCTAAACGAGCACAATGTGTTTCTAAATGAATAAACCATTATCAGAGGTGATATGTGATGATTTTTTTTCATGCATTTACCCATGTTTATCCGTGACATTGTGTAAATGTCCGTGGTGGACATTTGAAAGCGAGTAGATGACAAACAGTACAGTACACTTGTAGATAACTCAAATATATGTAATAACTTAGGTGGAAAATTCGAAAAATCGTCGAATAGTTGCCATGATTTTCGAATAGTGTTTTTGCTTCTGCTGCCCATCCCTAGTAGTTAGTAGCTTAGTTTGCCACTTATCTTAAATTACGTTGTTGTTCCTGGAAATAACCTGGTTCCAAATAGCCAGCTGTTAGCAAATGATGCTTATACCCTTGCATAGCTAGGTGACGCAGGTGTGTCGTGGCAGGTGTATTACTCAGGACCCAAGGACGTGCAGTGTCAAGTGTGAAGCTGTTTGGATGAGCGGTCCTTGAGAAAGCTGCAAGCAGCAGTACCACAGGTTAAGCAATCGGCCCGTTCTAAGCAGACCCATTTTAAACAGGCACCGCATTAGTATTGAATAAAAAGCAGAAAATCAGAGCATCTCTTCAAGCGTGTGACCTATTGGGCCACTGGAAAATCCATTCTGCTGTTTGTCATCGGCATCAGTCAATTCATGTTACTCAAGAGCTTCTCCGCTGAGAAGAAAAGCTCTGTGGCAGCAACCACTTAAAACTCACAGCCTTTGTGCCCTCAGAAAGACAGGTGAAACCTTGTCAGTGTGAATACATGAATGCATCTGGAGGTAACCACACACCTTATAGGATTTTCAGCAAACCCAGTGGTATTTATTACTGTTTATTTAGTATTGCAGTTTTTCTTCAAGCTGGGTAGTTTCAAGAAGTTTCCTCTTCAGTGTCAAACTTGTAAATGCCCTTTTCACCTCTGTGTTTGGTTTTCAAACTGCATTAAAAAGAAACACAGTTCATACAAAATAAGATTGACCTTTTTAATCTTGCACACAATATTTATTTTATTTTTATAGAAGTACAACGTAAAGCAGTTTTACTTTGGTTTATCCGTGAATGACCTGGATGCTTTACAATCAGACCATGATGGCTTTTTCATCTGAATACCCAGCAGTTACATAGAAACGTCTGACAAATCAATGGAAGCCAAAGAAGTGTTGTTTCTGAATGCTTGTCTCATTTATTTGGTAGTGTGTATGATTATGACCTTAGTTTATGTGCAAAAAAGTATTTGTTATAAGATGTAAGAGCTCTTTCTCCCTCATGTCCTTGTGTGTCTCATACAGAGTGCTTTAAGAAGTTTTTTCTGAGGTTGTCTTGAGTCAGTTGGATCACAGACATCAACATAACCTTAGTAAGAGTGAGTGAAGTGGTGCCGTTAAAGCCCTCCTTCAGCTAATTTTACATCCTGCTTGATGGTTAACATTCTTTCTAGAACAGAGAATTGGCGTATGGTTAATAGTCATATGTAACGTTAATCCATTACCATAGCAACAAGACTGCAGCTACAGTAGTTTGGAAAACAGCAAATTGGCGCTTACTATGATGAATTTATTTATCAGAGCACAAATGAGATGACAATTAGCACAACACTACTGTCTTTCCTTAACTCTCCCTCTTCTAGGCGCCGTCTAGCTGCTGCTGCACGGGGTTGCCACAGTGCACCACAGGAACGATAGACTTGTTGCTGAGGGATGTTTTGGAGTTGTATGTGCGCCTCCCAGCGGTCTGTTGGGGGCTGAAACTGTATTTCAGACAGTGGACCTTGGTGCACTGTGGCTAAGGTATATTAAAGAAGAGAGTGCGTGAGAGAGACAGTTGGTGTGTTTTGCTAACACATTCTCACTCCGACCTCGTCACATATCGATGTTTTGTTGTTTTTTCACGTCCACATACGAACTGCAAGGTAACCTCCGTGCGTTGGTTGTTGACATTGTGGGACGCCGTGTCAGGTATTCACAGGAAATTTACCGTTTACATACAGTCTCTGTCAAGATAAACGCACTATGTCAGTACATGCAAATAGATGTTTTTTTTCCTTTGACAACAAACACACGTGGTTGGGTTTAGGTAACAAAAACATGTGGTTTGGTTTTGGA
Source organism: Epinephelus moara (assembly GCF_006386435.1). NCBI lineage: Eukaryota > Metazoa > Chordata > Actinopteri > Perciformes > Serranidae > Epinephelus > Epinephelus moara. The sequence goes on along the minus strand of NC_065526.1, from coordinate 7,382,499 downwards.
AAAAAGAACAGGGTTTGGCTTTATGATCTTATGGGACACGAAAACCGCTCCCCCGGGTGAAAGTCGTTGTTTGTTGGACCCACCTACGTTGGACTTTTGCCGCCTTAACTTTCATTCTTGTCTTGCCGTGTTTCCCTCTGAGGCTGCCGGCTGCCGCTAAACTATACAGCACCTAACTGCAAATCAAGCTGACGTTAAAGGGCAGCTTATTTCGTCGATGTCTGACACCCGGCTGCCGGATTTTGACAACTTGAGAGTGAGACAGAGTTGGTTGTGCTGTTTCTGCCGGTGGACTTTGGTGTAATTTACTATGTTGCACAGGCTACAAATACCATTATGAAAATAGACAACACACTAAACTAAGGTGAAGGACACAATTACACAGAGGTATAAATAAGGCTATCATGCTACAGTTATGGTAAATACAAGATAAATTGACCGGCTAGCTTACAGCGATATTTATGGTGTTTACAGCACACCTGCGCAAGTTTGGAGAATGACTTATGACTTGGACATTCTTCTACAGTCATACGTCATCTTCCCGTTTTAGCAGCAGCCCTGATTTTTTAAATTTTGAGCACAAAATTAAGTGATTTGTCATAAAAAATGTGTCCAGCAGTGTGGCTAAACAGTATTACCACAACATGACTCAGAAAATTACGTTATAAAAATGCCAAAATACACTGGTGGTTGACTTTAAGAATCAAACTTGTGTGTTTATGTACACTGCAATATCTACACATGTAAAGTTTGCTAACATGAGCTTCTGCTAACAATAGCCTCTGTGAGCAACTGCTTCGACCAGACAAAGTCAGACTGTAGCAGCAAAACCTCCTGAGTGTGTTGAATTGAGCAAAAGTAAACTTTGTGAGTTTAACTTCTCATTTGTAAGATTACAAGGTTATTTCTTTCTTCCAAAGTGACACAGTGCCACTCTGGAACAAGTCCCAGCCCATCATGAGATTCACAAGAACTGAGAGTCAACTAGCTAGGTCTCCTTTCAAAGAAGAAGCTACCTTAACCAGAAGTCAGAAATGAGTCAAACTTTTAGTATTCTATTGAAAGTGCGCCAGTAGTGTAATTGTTAGAGAGTGTTGCTGCAACATCAGTGGTTTGATTTCTGGCCAGGGCTTCTTTCTTGCATGTCATACCTTTCTATTGAGCAAGCAGAGGGGTGAAATCTGTTCTGTGCTTTTAACTATATGAAAAAGGAGTTTGTGTAAACCATTGAGAATAACTTCAGCTCTCAGTCAAGTTTTTTTATGCGTACAGGCAACTTAAGGTTCATTTCAGCCATGTAACTTGATTTGATGTGTTACCCATTGAGACGTTAATAAAATCCCACTCAGACATCACTGGGTAAATAGTCTTGTGTCGCCAGTCAGGGCGAGAGAAAGGTCTGAAGCACACATCATATGTCGACTAATAGACATATGTGGACTGTATGATTCCATTTTTACTGATAAAAAAGACACAAAAGAAATTGACAATTGGTGATAAAGGTGAAGGTCTGACTATTCTAAGCTCTGGGGGAGCTCAGTGGACCTGTTAAAACCACTGACGATTTGCTAGCTGTATGTGGCTCTTGCATAGCATTACGACAGTATCACAGAAGCTTGTGTTTAAGTGCAAAGTATCTGTACATTGGGTGAGTCCATATGACTGGGGCATGCTGCTGCTGCCTGAGTAAGAAGGTGTGGCAAATCAACTCCAACTGGTCGTGTCAGAAAATGGCTGGGGCATCAGAGTATACTCGTAAACTTGCCATTTTTATTGTGTATTCTTAGCTTGGAGGATGTTGTTGTTGTTGTTGTTCCCCGTAGCGAAGGGTGTTTGGAAAAGGTAACATGCAGATAGCAGGCGGGGGGAGAATACCTGCCTAAATCAGCCCGCCAATGGCAGGTTTATAGCCACAGTCTACATCCGGTGAGTCAGACAACTGGGAAAATATCAGCAGAATTCTTATTAAAGGGGCATAAGTGCTGATACGAAACCTGCCTCAGCTCTTTGTCCTGCTGCAACCCTCTTAACCTCCAAACACCGACCACTCCTGTTTCAGTCCTCCCATCTATCCTTCCTGGTGTTGTTTTTGCCCTGTTATTCCTCCGTCCTGTCCTGCAAACCACATAACCTCTGCAGAATATCAATCAATCGAGCTGAAGCATGCTTCATCATTCGGCCCTTCAACTCAGCCCCGTCTACTTTCGCTCAAGCAATCAACTGATTGTTCTTCGGCCTCCTAAACCGTTGCCGAGTCACCCCACAGACTTCGGCTGAAATGTCAACCAAATTAGCGGCCAGACTACCTGCGAGCAACACTAGCATGCAGCAAGGCATTCTGAGCTATGGCACTTCTACCTCACGGAGCTAACAACTGTGCAACTACACAGCTACACCGCTGGCCATCAACAAAGTTCCTGACAAGCTGCTAATGTCAAAGGTGCGCCTGTTTGAGAGTCCAGACAACTCCTCTGCTGCTATTGGCAAAAGACTCCTCTACCCAGCTTCTGTATGAGCCCCGGTGTCTCTTTATTTCTAACTTTATTCCCACTTGGGGATGTTTGCAGTGCCCCCTGCATATTATTTATTATGTTATTGTTTTTCTGTACTGCTGTGTTATGTTTACACAGCAGGGAGCATCCTAAAAAGTAGTAGCGTACTGTGATGTCAAAGTGTGTCGACATCAATTTCTGCAACGTGGTATGAGTGTTCCTGACAAGCAAAAATTCTGTAGTCATACATAATGATCAAAAAGGTTATCTTTCTGATATTAGAAATGATTGCTGAGAATTAATGCCATTTTTTGCTATTTTTTGGGTCTACATAAACTCATGGGCAGAGCTAGAACTCTCATGCATTCCTGATTATTTGAAAGGAATATAAATATTTCATAAAATGATGTAGTAGATCTCTAAACTTTGATATGGGGTGTGTTTGGGGCTGCAAGAAAGGAGTCTTATTTTTTGTCTCGTGAGGTATAATTTTCCTGTTGCAGTTTACTTACTGTGAAATCTAGTACACTAAATACCAGTGTTAATAATAATTAATGATGCTACCGCCAAATTTCCACACTATGAGTGATTCAGCTGAATAAAGAAATGGAGCAGCATTGTTATTTTAATTCATTCTAGCCAGCAGGGACACATTTCCTTACTTGTTTATGATTGTGCCATGATTCTCAAAGGCCCGGTTCAACCCCCTCAATATGTCATGTTTAATCAGCAGTTTATGCCATGAAAAAGATGTAGGCTGGTGCTTACCTAAGACAAATGGCGCCTCTTTACATCCTTAACTTACATCCTCTAAGTTTGGCACACGAGGCTGCCATTCCATGCTGTTCCACGTTTTCCACCGCCGTAAACAAAATTATCCTACGGCATTTGTTCCCTGCCATAAAGTGTGTGACAATCTGTCCGATATCATGTTTCACACAAACAGCAATTTCTTGACAGGACTGGCTTACAATGACAGCCATACTGCATGAAGATCGAAGCCGCTATCAGGATTTCAGTCCACGGCAACGCTGTTTATTCTGCTGCACAGCAGGGCAAAGAAAGAGCTTTTTCATGTTATGTGCTTTATAAAGAGCTGTTTATTTTTTTTGACGGTGGGATGAAAAAAAGTGGTGCTTTACCATGACAACAAACCTATCTCAGCTTTTGAAAACACAGACGCGCTGAAGTGTAAAAATCCTAGCTTTAAGTAACACACCAGTAGTCATTACAACTTATTCACTACAGTAACAGTAATGCTGTTGCTTCCAGACAACTCTCAGAGGGGCACCTTCAGGTACATTAGTTAAACTGAGACTCCATTCATGTGCTTCACAGGCATACGATACAGTCTGTACATTTAACAATACAGAACATGTAGATCTCATTTCACAGAGAGGCACGCAGTATTGTCATCATTTAAAAATGAATATCTATGCATAGGGACGAGGAAGATGACTACAGTTTCTCACTACTTTCTGGCTTGCTGCATTTTCTCCAACTCCTCTAAATGCATGGAGAAACCACAGACTCTGCTGACCTACAATACTGTATGACTTGCTGAACTTGACCGTCTCTCAGCATGAAGAAAAGAGCCACATGGCACTCAAGGCTCATTAATTTATATAGCACCCCTCAAGAGCAGATGCCAGAAAGTGCTTCACAGAGGAAAAGTTAAAGTGAATTAAACATAGCACCCACCATGATGCCCCAGAACAGTGGAACTTAGGCCCAATCCCAATACACCCCATGCCTCTACTGCTTAGCCCTTACTCCTTTGTTTTGCACATTCATCTCTAGGGGTTAGGGTGTCCCAGTTAGGGGGATGGGCCGACGTGTTAGGGCCACATGGCAGAGGCACACTTCAGACTGAATCTTATGAGAAATTATTGGCAACAAAAGAAACCTGCAAAAATACTGTATATTCTTCATTGATTAAGATTTGAAAAATTATGCTAACAGTTGTAATATCTTAGTTTAACGACATTCCAATGTACAATGGTCCTTTTCTGTATGACAAGTATAATGAAAGAAATCACTTGAATGCCAATGTCTCAGTAGCTAATTAGCTAGCTAGCTAACATCACATTGTTATATACTGATTTGTGCATGACAGTGCCAAATTTTGACATATTTTCATGTCACGTTCCAGCCCTTTGATGGCATATGTTGCCCGAAATTCACTTCAGCCCAGCAGTGATGTTCCTGCACTTCTTACCGCTCCTCTAATATCAGTGCAGACTTGCAGAGTAATGCTGCATTCCAGGCAAGTTTCTGAGCCCGCAAGTCACCACTTCAAATCACGACTCACGACTTCATAGCGTTCCAGGCAAGTCACGGCAAACTGTCAAACCAACATGGCCGACCGTACGGGGTTGATTTTTGTTTACGATCACTTCTATCGCCAAAGGTGCCGGTTCCTTGCTCATTTGAGGGAAATGGAGGAGGAGAAATGGCGCATAAGGTCACAGTTGCTATTATACTTTTTATTTTACGGTATCTGTGTGTTTGGAAATGTATTTTGTATTGATTTATTCTTACACTGGAAACTAGCTGTTAGAGCAGCTGCAAATAATGCGTTAACATTAGCAGGTTTAACGTCAACGTTAGAGCAATACCTTCCTATAATACACTATTTGGCCCTTCTCTAACGTTAGAGAGACCAGACCAGCCATCCAGCTACAGAATTTCTTGTCGGCGAGATATCTGGGCATCATTTCATACACACAACAGGTTGAAGTACATAATCATTTGTGTATTATTAGGGTCCGGGCAGCTAAGCTGCCAGGACACTATTGTAATCCTAGGTATTCTTCTTCTTCTTCTTTCTTCTTCCAAGGAATTCATACTTCCCATGGGTGAAAACTCACCAAACTTTGCACAAAGGTCCAGTCTCATGCCAGATATCCTCAGCTGTAAACTCAAGCCAATAGTCCTGATGGTGGCGCTACAGCAAGTGTCTAAAGTTCAAAACTTCAAAATTCATAAATCAACCATACGTGCTACAACTTCACAACTTTCATCAAACTGTAGCCCCAATACTGAAGAAACTTTTGTACATTTAAACCTATTAAAAATTATGAAGTTCATCACTCTGTTTTTTTTTCAAAAACGGTAAAACTTCTTAAACCTATCTCCTCCCACAATTTTTGCTCAATTGACACCAAACTTGCTACAGAGCATCTTCAGACTGTCCTACACAAACTACGTTCCTCAGATTTTTGATTTATCAAAAATTGAGCCTACAGTGCATCAAAATGTTTGACTGTAAACGGTACTGTAAACATATACATGCAAATTCTTGCTAAATAAATCTTCAATGTTCATGAAAAAAATGACAAAATTCTAGAGTCATGGTAGATGATGTGTGGCAAATTTCAGAATTTTATCTCAAAAACTGAATTTTTGACAGCATTTTGAATTTTGCTCTAATGTGAACAATTGGAGTCAATGTAAAAATGGCAATTTTAAACATCAGTTTTTCACTTATGGAGCAAATCAATCATTGTTACAAACAAATTACCAACATCTCCATGCTGTCTAGATGCTATATCTGTATTTTCAGATTTTTGTTTCGATACCTGAATTTTTTACAGTGGTTTGAAATCTGCTTTTCCATGCATGGACGGCTGCTAAACCTGCACGTCTGGCTTAGTCAATTTGTGAAGCTACACATGAATTGTCACCGACTAATTAGCTCAGTGAGATAGAAATTGATTCTTAGTCTCAGAGGTTGTGAGTTCAAGCCTCAGCTGATGCAAAAGGCAGATTGTGTTGCTAAATTCCTAAATGTCTTCCAATTCTTCTGCTTGTTGCTCAGAATTGCCTAAAAATGCCCGGACCTGACCCATCGCTGCGCAGCAGCTATAATTTTGATTACAACTTGCAAATTTACTTTACATTTCCCTAAAGTTATTTTTTGTCTATTTCTCACCGTGTATAACCTGCATCAGCACCGCATCCATAGGGGCTGCCATTGTTGTTTAGAGGGCTGTGTGATGTCAGAGGGCGTAACTGGTACAAGTTCACGGGTGGTAAGTTATGGGTTTGACTGCCGTTCCAGTGCACTTTCACGGGTAGAAGGTTGTACAGTAAAAACACGGGTTACGGGTTGCCTGGAACGCGCCATAAGAGCACAGGTTGCTAATGTTAGCCTACAGAGAACTACTATTGGCCTGGTAATGAAGCAGTGTTCTTTTTTATTTGATTACTTGTTGAAACCTAAATTGTGAACAGATCATGAGCAACCTGACAACCGCAAAAGGCTGCCTGTAGCCCACATAAGAGAAATCACCACAGCAGAAGACAGCATGTTCTCAATGTCCGGCAACACTCGTTTGCCTATTTATGCAAATGCTACCATCAACGACTAACAATGAGTATGTTTACATGGACAGTTTAATTCCCTTTTCGTTCGGGATGAAAGTGGCCAATGCGATTGAAAATTCATTCCGATATAAGGAGCTGGAATATTCCGTTTCTAATTCCGAATGAAAGAATTTCTCGAACTTGTATAAACTCGTTCCACTTTAAGTTCATTCCGGTCTTTCTGTGCATGCTCGTTTCCTTGCCCTTCTGGAGCGATGACGTATATAAGGCGCGCGACAAGATGGCAGCTTCTAGAAGCAAGAGATGGTCCCGAGTGGTCTTCTGTCTCTCTTCTTCGACCTTCTATCTCCCTTCTCCTCCTCAACAGACGAAGAATTAGCAGAACAAGGTTGTTGCCGTACTGCTGCTTCAAGAATATAAGCAAAACAAGCCTGAAAAAGGCACTAAGAATGGCGTCGTCAAGCATCTTGTTATCCGGAACGAGGACTACAGTGTTTTCTTCCGGTAAACGTAAACACGTAACATCCGCCCCGCCCCCTATCCAATCAGAAACCTTCCCTGCCCCAAACCTTGCGCAGACCCGAATAAAGGCGATTAAACTGATCTCCCGTGTAAACCCTCATTCGGAATGAATATTTCTCATGTAAACTACCTGGAAAAACTTTAATTCCGAATGATTTCATTCAGATTTATTTCATTCCGAATGAGAAGCCATCATGTAACCGCACCCGATGACATATCGTGGTCTTAAAGGGTTGTTACATTTCATAGGAGAAGATTATAATCACAACCCCTTTGAACTCTGTTCCAAGGGGTAAAGGGGCACGCAAAAGTGAGGGGTAGGAGTAGACATAAAAAATAGGATTGGGCCTTAACTGACTTTGTTTTACATTTGAAATACTCAAAAATCTCCAGATGTCCCAGATACTAGCATAACTCAGACCTCATTGTTATGTGTGTTGTCTGGTGGTGTAATTTTGTACAATGTGCATGGTTCAGCAGTTTGTCCTAAATGAAAATATAATGTCTTTCTAACCCATATGCAGGGCCTGTGTTCCTATTAAACATAACTGTATGTCTCGCATGTAATGAATTATTCTGAAGTAACATAAAAAATCCCACTTGTAAAATATAGCACAGATTCTTTGTTACAAGTGGTCATTGAGTCGTCAGCACAATTTTGTGCTCGGGGCAAATGGAGTTCACAATGAAATGATGCAATAAAAAGCAACAATGTTTTCATTATCACTAACTGCTGATACCTAATCTACTGTATGAAGGTACTGTGATTTCCTACAAATAGTTCCCACACAAGAGTGCCTAATTAGTAATCAGTACAAGTGCTCAGTGCTGATAAAATAGAAAAAGATGATCTGCAGAATACCTTTCATTCTTCCTGCTTTTTTTTTCTCTGAATAAAGCCGAGGCTTTCAACAAAGTGCTGCTATTTAAATCAATACATCCCTCATTACAGAATGATGAATATTTCATCAGCAAGACTATTACTTCAAATGAATAATTTAACTGTGTTATATCAGTCAGGGTTGGGGGTTCAGTCGGTACCCTGGTCCCTCAGCTTTTAAACCCAACCACTCATTATGAAGCTCTTTAAAACACTGCGTAACCCCAGCAAAAAGGTCCAGGATTAGGTTCAGAGATTGTTCTTTCTGAAAATGCCAGGGTCGCAGTTCAAATCACTGACAGTAAAGGTATCCTCAGCTCCAATTAGCCATGATATATACATTGTATTGAGAGTATTTTTCTTTATTATAATGAGCTCCTTGCATGGGTAAATCCCATTTGGATGTATGGCTTCTGTGCTCATTATAAATACCAAAACCCCTCATGACCTAAAGCAGTAATCTATCAAATATTCAAAGGACTAAATGGAATGAATACACCGAGACAGTTTTGGTGCACACTTGAAGGTTTTTGTTGTTTGTGTCTTTGTTGTTTCAGACACACTAGCGACATTTTGTTGGGACTCGTGGCTTTTGTGCAAACAGTTAAAAATAATGAAGTGTAGCTTGCTGCTGCCACATCTTAATGGAGCATAGAGTGGCTGCTGTAGCAATCAATTATTTTGACGAGAGATCAGATAACTATGACAATTATTTATCTGATCAAATAAGTGTCTATCCCAATCACTTTCAATTAAAATCACTGGTTTCATTATCAATAATATAATGTTATATAAAGATTATCTCATGTTCAATTTCAATACAGGGCAATAAAACATGTCATAAAGGCTGGAAGGGAAGTACCACATCTTTTACCTCTTTCACACGATGGAAACTTAACACTTCACAACAACACTTCACAGCCTGTGTTTCTGTATTTAAATCTACATCACCCTCACCCACTGTGAAAAATGTCAGTGTGCAATGATTCAAAATGTGTCTTTTTATCATTCACAGTTTCTATTTTTATACAATTCACAGTGTGCACCTTTTTCATAAAGTGTGTGTACTCTGTTTATATGCTGCTCTTTTAGCTGGCTGCCTTTGTCTTATGAGCGGATTTGAGAGATGCACATAAAAATTCAAATGTACCTGTGCTGTCCTGTACCTGTGCAAATGGCTATAATCTAATCTAATCTAATCTAATCAAAAAGTAATAAAAGCTCCATGATATAAATACAACTCGCAGGCCAACAATGAACTTTGACGCTATTTGAATGTTCCTCCTGTGGCACCACTGCATCACTGTCCTTACAAAAAATAAAATAAATCACAGCATTGATAGATTGTTGAAATGTCTAAGGCAACCATAGACTGTATAAAATAATGGACATAGACACCATGGCGCCTCGAGTTCAGCATTTACCGAGGGTACGTGCAGAGTTTGGCAAGTGAGCATTTATGTATGCAGCTCCTTATATGTGGAATCTTCTGCAGAAGGACTTAAAGTTGCACTCACTGGTTTCTTTCGGCCGTTTCAAAGTACTGTTGCACAATCTTCTATATGCCAGTGTCACAGTGTGTCGTAGCCGGTCTTTGTATTCATGTGTCGTCTCCGTTTTTGCATTTTTATGGTTAATTTTTAGTATATGTTAACATACATTTTGGCTTTTCTTTGTACAAATCCTATTTTGTGTTTTTATATTGCTTGTTATAGAGCTTTACATTTTTTATTCTGTATTTTTGTTCTATGTTGTCCGTCTGTAACTTATGTTGCTACCTGTCTTGGCCAGGACACACACACCATGATCTAATTTACATATCTGTTTTTAAATGCTGGTAGAATTGCAACCAAATGAGAGAGAGCAATAATTCTTTTTGCATATGAATCTGGAGGAGTTACACTAACATATCATGCATTCATCATGTCCCAGAGCACTGTTTCCTTGCACTAGAGGGTTTGTAGAAATCCAGTAAAAAGCACACACAACAAAAACATTATAATCCAGACTGTGGGTATTCACAGCACTTCCTCTGTTGGAATAAGCGTCATCACGTTGTGAGCATGAACTGACCAGGGCAGCTCTTTCTCCCCTCTCCAGTGGCTCCCTGTAGCTTTGACAAAAAAGTTCAAAAAGTAAGTTCTTACATTCTCCAACTGTAAAAATGTGTGGCCGAAACACCAATGAAAAAAAATGTTTTAACATTTAATCAACTAAAATGTGCATCATACATTTATGGCCTCACACCTTTTCCTCTAAATTTTGCCAAACCTCTATAGGAGGTAGTGTAGCTAGTCTTGAGTCTCCCAAGCTAGGCTAGCTATGGATCTCAAATCCAAAAAAACGTTTGTTTGCTTTTACCACCAACGCTGCAAAGTTAAAGTGCCGAATAATCATAAAGAGCCCACTGCAGAGTAGTAAAACATAATGAATGCTCATTTAGACTTATTAATAATGTTGATGGCTAATTTAGACTTAAAAGGCTGTAGTACCTTCATATAAAGCTCATTTATGTTTTGTGGCTCCAGACAGATTTTGTTTTTGATAAAAAATGGCTCTTTTGATAGTAAAGGTTGCCGACCCCTGATTTAGGCTGTCACCATTTTATTTTTTTGAGCCAGAAGTGGCCACATATGGATTAGAGGGAGTAGCTGTGGATTAGCAAGGGGTGGATGTGACTCAGCCTGTCACTCAAGGGGACCTGCCTTTAAATTTGCATAAATTTAAGCCTTAATAGAATGTAAATGGGTTAAGTACATAAAAATTCACCTCTCGTACAGTCGTCATGAATGTTGGAGTCAACCATAGAGACCGAAATCGTTTTTTGCACCAGGCTGTAAACATGTTGTTTTCTGCTGTAAAGCTGGGTATGTTAACATAGGGATTTATGGGTAATGATTTGCATCTGGAGCCAGCCTGAAGTAGCAATTTGAGAAACTGCAGTTATTGGCACTTTCGTGTTGGCTTCATTTTTCAGCCTCAGAGGTTGCAGCATGAAAGCAACCTGTGTTTACGACCTCTTGTGGCAAATAAAAATGGCAGAAGCAAGGCGAAAGTTGCCTGATGTTGCTTTGTGATGCCAAAAGCTTTTAGAGAGGAAGGTTGTTTTGGTACGTGTTTGATGTGAGAGACAGCTTTTGGCATTGTAGTTTTTTCTACCATTGTTTTCTTTCAATCATAACATGTTTTTTTCCTCATTTTTACTTCCTGTCTCTTCTTTTCGTTCTTCCCCTTTCTGCCATTTCTCAATTTTCAGCTTACACAGTCACTACAGTGACAGCTTGTGTGCTATAGAAGCGCTCAGTGATGGAATGAAGGTTTAAAGCTGAGAATTTAAATAGAAGATTTCATATGAAAATCTCTGTATAATCATTTAAGCCCTAAAACACAGTACCAGCGCAGTACCAAAGCAAATTCTGCTACGGTAAACATGGCTTGGGCGCTGTGATGCCACAAACAGGATAACTTTATTATCGATGACATCTAATTCACTATCATACATTAAATATCGAGTGAGTAGATTTTAACCTTCGTGATTTCCACGGGGAAAAGGGATGAATCCACTTACCCCCTCTGAACTTCATCAAAATGGAGATAAGAGTTCTTTCAAGTGTTGAGCTGTGCTGGGTATTAAGTAACACAAGGTCAAATTCAGTGTTCATGTAAGATTATGGAAATGTCAGTCTTTTCCCTTCCTCTCAGCTCCGTAGTTAGGAACACTGACACACTGCAGAGCACACTGGTTAAGTATGTCACACACAGATCATATGTGATGATTGTGTGAGAAGCACCTATTTCAGTCACATGCCTGCTCATTTGTAGTCTTTCACTTAGACAGGTTATAATTTCTGTGTAATTGCCTCCATTAGCATGAATTGCTCTTCTGAAGCTCGAGTATGTAATGACATATTGTGAATGCAGATAGTGAAGCATGGGCATCGCAAGCTCTGCAATCTTCTCCTTCAAAAGGCTGCACTGCCTCTCTGCGTAGAAGGCATTTATCGAGTTAATTCATCAGTATCATAGCACAAAAATATAATATATCTGCAGATATACAGACTTTATCCTTTTAGGCAAACTGTAGGCTGAGGTGGATAAAATAGCTGCCAATTTTTACAACCATCAAAAGATACTCACATTCATGCTATGATTTAATCACTGATCTACAGCAGTGGCCAAGATGTCGTGCTTCCACTGGGCTTTTTTTTTTTTTTAAATTTGAATTATGTTTTGAGCATTTAATCTTCTCTCTCTATGAGGTTCTTCCCAAAGCTGGTCCACTTTTAGCCCTGGGACTTTAATAAGAAGAATTAAAACTGTATCATTTTCATAATTTGAGCTATCTTTTTTATTTTGAAGCCTGAAATTTTAAGGTTAAGCAAAAATAAATTTGATTTGAGTTTGTCGTACCACGGAAAAGTGTGTTATTTTCCACCCAGCCAAATTCAAATGATTTAAAAAATTTGCAAGGTATACAAAATTAGGTTTCAAAATCATGGAAAAATAGGCAGTATTCTCTGCTTTGAAACACCAGAGGCACGTCTGTCAAAGAACTGAGCCGATGAACTCTTGATGGACTCTTGTCAGCAGCTAACCCAGTAATGTCAGCACCAATTTTGGGCTTGTTACTCTAAAAAAATGTAATTCGTTACTCTTTCCAAAAGTAACAATATAACTTTACTTATTAGTCTCTGCCAACAGTAATTCGTAATTATTCTCCCTAAAAATGAGATGTGCGCCTCTGTGTGAATGTCAGGGTAATCGTTGGTGAGTGTAGCTAAGGCTATAGCTTCTATTTACGTGGTGGTTTTCTGTTTCCTGTGACCAGTATTTTCTCAAGGCTCTGCCTGAAAGATGCTCATCACTCATGGAGCTACATTACATTGACAACATATCAAGTAGTGATGGGCAAAGCAGTTCTTTAGATGTTACTGAATCACAAGAATCAGTTCATTAAAAAGATTCGTTCAAAAGATTTGTTCACCGAATTGTTCAGTGGATGGCGGGAGGAGCCCTGACTGTGTACTGCATAGTCCGACTCACTGAACTGATACACAGCTGAGCTGCTGCTGCGTCTGCAGCAACGTTTTAAGTTTGTTTATCTGGAAACTAAGTCTGTTAAAGCAATGGGGAGGTGTGTGATTTTGTTCATGTGGCTTGACTCTTGGCTACATTAGCCGTTAGCTTGGAGAAAACGGTCCCTATGAAAGTGTATCGCTGAGAAGAAATGATTTGAATCACTCAGGGATCGGGGTTACGTCGTTCACCAAGTGATTCGTTCACTGAGTGATTCGTCACGTGGTAGGCAGTCCCTCCCTGCACCCTGGCTGTTTTGCGACTCGCGAGTGATTCATCATTCGCACAGACCGAATTGGCAGTTCCACTCCTGGCCTGCACGCCCGCTGCTGAGCTCAGCTGAACTGAGAAATGAATGAATCAGTTCCGGAAGTGATTCAGTTCAGTACGTTCATTCAACAGATTCGTTCTTTTGAACGATTCGTTCGCGAATGACACAACACCAATATCAAGCCACAAGCTTCATCACTTCTTTGTAGCTGCAGCTGTCCATGATTAAAATCCAGTTTTGGTTTTTTAGCCAGTGCAGGGCTACAGCCGACCTCTGCGGCCGAGGAGGGCTCACCTTTGGCGAGGTGTATTTCCTGGAGCATTACGTTGTTGTTGTGTTGTCAGTAGTAGTAGCCGAGGTGTTTCAGACGGGAGGTTTAACAATGTGTTTTTTGCAGTGGAAAGAGTTTTAGTCCGACTACCTGCAGCAACAGTGTCCTTGTCATCTTTCCTCCTGGCAAAATCAAAGTGCTGGGAATATTTCCAGCTGCTAAGGTAAACATTTCCAACTAGCTTGCTGCTTTATTACGTGGGGGCGCAGCACCACGATTACTAAATAAGTCTGCTGATGTGATGTTGTATTTCAAGTCAGTAGTGATGAGATAACAAAAGTAACGTTGTAATGAGTTGTTTGGTTTTGGCGTAACTGTAATATTGTAACTAAAATTTCATCAATAATTAGTTACAGTACTTATTACTGGAAAAAGTAATATTATTATTTTTGTAACGTGTTACTAGTAAGGTTACTAATAACGTTACTAGTAAGGCTTTACTGCCCAACACTGGTTAGCATATTAACATACGCACACCCACACCCTGAGCTTAAGAACAAGCTGCTGTGTAGCGACAGACTTGCTTTCAGCAGCTAACGTCAGCATGAAGTACACATCTGCAGCAGGTATGTTTGTGTCGGGTATTTTACTTGTGTTTATGATTGTGGCATTTAACAGAGATGTTTATTCTTGTATTTTTCTTTCTGAAAGAGCAAAGAGAGCTTGTTGAACATAGCAAACTCCCCCGCTCACACAAGGGTTGAATGACACTGATGCACTCTAACATTATAGAGAATGGTTTACGATAAGGATGGCTGCAGTGCGTCATCAATTTCAGGCCTGCCCAAAAAATCTTGGACACAGAAATGCTGCAAAACTGTATGGTGTATCTCCAGAATTCACTACTACATAGCCTGCTGTCTTTTCACGTTTTCAGCAAGTGTTTTCCAACATGTATAATGTGTTTAGAAAGAAGTCTCTTATTTTGCTTTACCCGAACATAAACTATGACATTCTCTGTTTTTTGTTTTAATGTGAAACAAAGAAAGTTTATTTCTTAGCATCAAATACGAACTTGAAAGGTTGAAAATGTGACTATAAAAAATCAGCACTGTCTGCCTTTGTAAAGTGCAGCAACTGTAGTGATTTTCTGGGTTTTTATATTGGGGAGAAGCATCAAAAGGTCAAAGAAGCATCTCAAACCTCCCCTGCAGCATTATAAACTTCTCCGCTGTCCATCTGTAAGCTCAGTATGTCATCATGATTTCATCAAAATATTGCCCTTTGTTGGTATACGGTAAAACCAAAGTGTTTCACATCAAAACAATATTCTAATCTGTTTTCAAAAAGCTGCTTTGATAGCATACCTTTTAATATTTATGGCTAAATAATTCTTTTGTGAGGGGAAATCATTGCAGAGTGTGTGCAGACTTTTAAACAGCTTTATCTACATAACTAGAGCTCTTCAGAAGCTTTGCATACATTTCACATCACACATTTTCTTAATGCAAAATGGCTTCACAACGTCTGATTCTGGACTGCAAGTGTACTTCATGCACTGAATAAAACAACCCTAAATCTAAACAGTTCAGGTGGCAAAAATAAAAAGAAGGCATGTCATTTTCTCCGGTCTGTGTCTGCCAGATAGTTCAGACTCTGACCTCTGAGCATCTAAACCAATGTATTTAGCATTGTTGGCAAATCTCTTTAGCAGCGAGCCATTCATATCCTCTCTAACAGTATGTCCTCCTAGACAGTGCTGATAGCGATGGCGGAAGTAACTTATCTGGATCTATCTCTCCCCGGACTCTCCCCTATCTCTCCATCCTCTGTCCGAGAGACCTACTGAATGACAAACTGTACTGTTCTCTGTGGATCAATGGCTCATAAGTATAAACCAATTTCCTTTACAAACTGCACTCTGGGAAATAAACAGACACACTGTCTCAGGAGCCTGACAGTGTGTGTGCTGCAACAGCCCATTATTCATTGTAATGTTGTGGAACTTTGGCAGATACGCCAAACTTCAGAGATTAGGTTTAAAAGTAAATCTCGCAAAAGTACACTGCTTTTTGCAGATTATCTCACAAGACAATAGAAGTGGTGTTACATGTTTCCAATCATAGCATTAAATCCCATGTGCATCCTCCATGCCAACGCTTTTACAAAGCATATGTTTGAGATTGATTTTCTTCCAGGAATCCTTTTGTCTCCAGTTATTTCACAGTAGCATAAAAATAAAGTTTCAGTGATTTTCAATCTGCTGATGGGCGCAAAGTTTTTCCGCTAAGGGAGCAGAAACTGTAATGAAAACATGTTGATGTGTTCAAGGATGCTCTGACATTTGAGACTTGTAAGCTAGCAGCTGAACATAAATACGAAAAACAACGAACATCATGTCATCCTCTTCACAGCAATTTCCTTGTTTAGTCTTTTGAGATGGACCTTCTGACAATATAGCTCATCAATGCAATACCCTCAGGCTGTCAGTGATGTGTTATGGAGTATTGGAGAGTCCTTGAATGCACCACAAAAGAGAGCTTTGAAAATGGTCCCTGTTTGCAGCTACAATGCAGTTCCACACAATATGTTGGCGTAGATTAATCTCATTCATACTGGTGGCACAATATTGAATCAAAATAAAGCTATCCACTGGAGTCTAGTGTATAGACGGTTGAGACAGTTTCTGTTCTTTGTCAGATCTGCTCGCTGTTAAAGGTCCTGTGTGTAGGATTTCGGGGGATATATTAGCAGAAGTGGAATATAATATAATAAGTATGTTTACCTTTGTATATCATCACCTGAATGTAAGAGTTGCAGCGTTTTTGTTACCTTAGAATGAGCCGTTTATGTCTACACAGGGAGCAAGTCCTCATCCATAGAGATTGCCATGTTACAGCCCCATTTTTCTACAGTAGCCCAGAATGGACAAATCAAACAGTGGCTCTAGATAGGGCCATTCACATTTTTGCGTCAGCCACCGTGGTTAGCAACAAGCAATGTTGCAAGACAGACTTTTTTTTTTATGTGACACTGCTTTAATCTTTTGTTTTGGCGGTATGGTGGTGCAGTGGTTAGCACTGTCGCCTCACAGCAAGAGGGTATCTGGTTCAAACCCAGGGTGGGGTCGCCTTCGGTGTGGAGTTTGCATGTTCTCCCCGTGTCAGCGTTGGTTTTCTCCAGGTAGTCCAGCTTCCTCCCACAGTCCAAAGACATGCAGGTTAATTGGTGACTCTAAGGCCCAATCCCAATATGCAGGTTAATTGGTGACTCTAAGGCCCAATCCCAATACCCCCCCTTGTCCACTACCCCTTAGCCCTTGGCCCTACCCCTAGCCATTGCCCACTACCCCTTGGCCCTCGAACTGAAGCAACGAGGGGTAGGGGTTGAAATCTTTCCCCTAGGAATTGGGACACCCCTCACTACATCACCACGTTGGTTACGTTCACGCATACGTAACTATTTTAAACAGGAAGCTGCGAGCCATCTACATTTCCAACCGGCATCTACAATGGAGTCTCCAGTTGAGTTCATCCTACCGCTCGCGTTTGCTGTATTCATCATGCTTCGTTTGATGAGCGACAGACAACAAGGGACCTCTGCTAGCTAGCTAACCAGCTAACATTACAAGGCAGCATAGTTATACTAGCTGGCGTGTTATCTTAATGTGAAAAATCCGACAATTTTGCAGAACAGGACAGATGACAGATGCCAGATAGTGCGAGCTAGCTAGCTAGCTAACAAGCAACCTGACGACGGTAACATTAGCTATGTATGAACTTTTTTCCCCGTCTCCTGCTCGGTGGTAGCTATGGCGACGTCTGCCCCTCACTGGCAAGTCAGCATCAGAAATCCCTCGCTCCGAAGGGCTAGTTTCATGCCCACTACCCCTCGTTATGCCCCCTACCCCTACACGCAAAATGGAATTGGGACACCACTACCCCTCGCGGGAACGCGCAAATGTAGGGGTTGGGCCAAGGGGTAGGGCTAAGGGGGGGTATTGGGACAGGTGTGAATGTGAGTGTGAATGGTTGTCTGTCTCTATGTGTCAGCCCTGTGATAGTCTGGTGACCTGTCCAGGGTGTACCCTGTCTCTCACCCAATGTCAGCTGGGATAGGCTCCAGCCCCCCCACGACCCTCAACAGGATAAGCGGTTACGGAAAATGAATGAAATGAACTGCTTTATTAATTTTTTTTTTTTTTTTACTGGTTTAAAACACTGGGTTCATTTGTTCTGGAGTGCAAGAGACCTCTACGGATAATTCTGCTCCTGGCAAAATCCTCCTGAATATATGCATCAGAAAAAAATGAGCGCACATTAAGTTATCGGAAAATAAAGGTGAGAAAACATTAGCAGATGCTGGCCTAGTGGCCTGTCTCTGAAGAACCAGACAGTGTCGACTGACACGCTGCATGTGTTTCGCTCACGTGCTTAATCTGGCCTCACAGAGGTCGTTAAATCTGCCGACAGTTCAGTTTGTCAGGTGTATGCAGTGTTTATGAAAGGTTTTATGATGGTGTTTGTCCGTCTGCTTTGCATCACATCTTGCTGCAGTAAAAATTATTCAGGTCAGATAAACGGACTGGAAACTTTACCTTATGAGGTAAAATTGGTGTTGACAAAGTTTTCCTTTGGGGAAATAATTTGCAGTCAGAAAAAAAGGTAATAAATTGCAATATATCACAATATATTGTAACGCAGCACTCAGCTTAACATCGTATTGTGACCCAAGTATCATGATATTATCGTATCGTGGCGAGTCCCACCCCTCTTTTTAAGGTTTTTGATCTCCATGTCTGTTTGTTTTGGAGAAGAAGAGACCTCTGCGGATAATTTTGCTTCCAGTAAAAACAGTGAACCTTGAAGGAATTCTAACCAGGAGAAGTTTCAGGTGGTTGCAGTCTGCAGTCCTCACTGCTAGATTCCACTAAATCCCCCTAAGTCTTACACACTGGACCTTTAATTTCAGTTTGGCCCTGACTGAATTTGTACTGAATATATTATACATTATACAATAGTCAGCTTTGTGTGTGAAAATAAATTAAAACAATAGAGTCAAATGGCTGAGCATATCAAAGCAAAGATATCAACATAAAATAAAATAAAGCGACATAGTGGTGATGAGATTAACCCTCTACAACACAGAGATAGATAAAGATAAATTAAATTAGAGCATAACAAAGCCAAACAAATAAAACAAGCATGTCAGTCTTCAAGACACTAAAAGTGGAGTAGGAGAGAGCGAATGAAGTGCTTGATATTGTTTGTTTTTTCCTGCTCTTTCATTTAATAGACAGAGGGGTTTGGTTTGGCTTTGCATGAGTATCTTCTCCCCAATTGTTTCTTCCTATGTCATCAGAATAGACAGCTGGTGGATGTAATTGGTGTTGGTGTTTGTTTTTTGGAAAGCCTTTTTATGGCCAGGTTTTGCATTCCCAAGAAACATAGCTGTTGGGGTGACATTAAAAGAATGTCCCTATTTTTCTAGAAGACTGATTTGTCTGGTTTCTCCCCCCCCTGCATGGTTGTCTTGAGACTGCTGCACAACATATGTCCAAATATTGCTAAACAACTGCTTGTGATGATGCAATTATGATGAGAGGAACATGTAGTGATATTTGTACTACACACACAGTGTTTGAAACATACTGACATGGAGTAAAGCAGAGGAGTAAATTATGCATCAGGGCTGGTTTGTGAAAAAGTAGCTTTAAAAAGTACGTGAACTTTAAGTGATGGCTGGCACAAAGAAATAACTATTCAACTCCTTTTGTTGGGTATGGTGTTGTTCTTTTTTCCTGCTTTCCATTATTCTTAAATTACCTCCACACTAATTAACAGCAGCTCCGTGCTCTTGAACATATACCTACACTCATCACCTCTCTCAGGTTTCACTGATTTACAGCTATTATACTAATGCTCATTTCTTTTTCCACTGATAGTCAATAACGCAACCGCTACTGCCAACATTGGATTATTAAACACAAGTCCGCGTCAGATAAATCGCTGATCTTTTATCAAGACTTCATTCCTTTTAAATTCACTATGGATTTCTGATAATTGAATCGTGGCTGAGTGACGGAGGATCTGCCCCATCGATTGAAGCTACTCTTACTCATACCGTTACCATCGAGGCTGTCTGTTCATGCTGATGGAGTTGCAGTTATACACCAAATTGATTTCAAATGGTCGCTCTTCTTGCTCATTTTAAACTTCTTATTGGGTGATTCAGCTTTTGGGATAATGACAGAATCCTTCTGTTGTGTTTCCTGGGCCCCTGAAACTGAGAATTAGATCACTACTTATTTTCAACATTTTTATTCACTTTTCCAATGATTTTGCACTTACTGCATTTTTATAAGTCCAATAGCTGTATTACAGACCATATTATCATCAGTGACTGTTTTCATGTACTAAACATTCCAGGTTTTGCCCTTATTGCGAAAAAGACAATATTCCTAATGGGGATGTTCCTGCCAACTAATTTTAATTTAATTTAATTAAGACTAGTCGACTGGTCTAAAAAAGGTAAAACATTCAGAAAACAGTGAAAATGTAGCACAATTAATTGTTAAGTATTTGAACATTGTCCCAAAAATATTGTGTGCATTAAGGGCCCTTTGAAGCCTTTAATCACACTCTTCAACAACCATGTCGGATTTTAAATGTCGCAGTTCGGTATGAATGTCAACATGACGGCAACTCAGTCAAAAGTTAATCACTAAAATAACATCTAAAATAAATGAACTAACATTACAACCAAGAGAGTCAAATGCAACCCCGGAGTTTTAAAACTCAACCGGAGTCAGTGATGACTGATGAGTTTTAGAATAAGGTTACAGTGCTAACGTTAGATAGTAGTGCTAACGGTACTAGTAAGTGGAAACGCACAAGGAAGATAACGTTAATGTTTCAGAGGCTACGCTACAGTAGGTTAACGTTAGCCATTAGTAACTGGATGCTGTGTTGTCATATAACGTTGTATGTTATATTAGAAGCAAACTAACAGAGCGTTACCTGTCCTGCACAGTCAAACGCAACCCTGGAGTTTTGAAACTTATCCGGGGTCAGTGATGACTGATGAGTTTTATACTATAACGTAAACTCTAATGTTAGGCCCAATCCCAATTCCTATCTTAACCCTCAATCTTAATTTTCAAGCTCAACCCTCAATCTCACTAGCCCTCAAAATCAAGTGTTAAGGGCTATCTTGTGACTTTAAAATGGGACACCCCTCAAAGGCAAATACGTCTTAAGACTGTGGGGGGCCAAAACTCTGTCCAGTCTGTCATTTCAAAGAAGAAGAAATATACATCATCAGTAGTCGTCAATAAAAAGACGCGACGATTTTTATTTTTTTTCCAACACTTTATTTCAATTCTTGTACAAAACAAGCAGTGACAGACATGAACAGAACAAATATGCCAGGGTTAAGAGAAAAGAAAGAGAAATAAAATAAACAAATAAATAAATAAAAA